>NC_092713.1:200619721-200921953 GCF_047496885.1 Scyliorhinus torazame | reverse complement strand
TAGCTCGTCTATCCCCCTTCCCTGTTCTCCTGAATGCACCATAAAGAGCTCACTCTTCCCTACGTTGAGTTTATATCTCGAAAAGTCCCCAAACTCCCTTAGGATCCGCATGACCTCCGCCATCCCCTCCACTGGATCTGCCACATACAGCAACAGGTCGTCAGCATACAACGACACCCGGTGTTCCTCTCCCCCCCCGGACAAATCCCCTCCATTTCCTGGACTCCCTCAGTGCCACAGCCAGAGGCTCAATTGCCAGTGCAAACAACAAGGGGGATAGGGGGCACCCCTGCCTCATCCCCCTGTACAGCCAAAAGTACTCCAACCTTCGCCGATTCGTAGCCACACTCGCCACCGGGGCTTCATATAGCAGCCTGACATAACTGATGAAGCCCTCCCCGAACCCAAACCTCCGCAACACTTCCCAAAGATACTCCTACTCCACCCGGTCAAAGGCCTTCTCCGCGTCCATAGCTGCCACTACCTCCGCTTCCCCCTCCACCGGGGGCATCATAATCACATTGAGCAGCCTCCGCACATTTGTATTTAATTCCCTACCCTTCACAAATCCCGTCTGGTCCTCATGAATCACCCCTGGGACACAGTCCTCAATTCTCGTAGCTAGCACCTTTGCCAGCAACTTTGCATCAACATTGAGGAGCGAGATCGGTCTATACGACCCACATTGCAGTGGATCCTTGTCCTGCTTCAGGATCAAAGAAATCAGCGCCCTTGACATTGTCGGGGGCAAGGTCCCCCCCTCCCTCGCCTTATTGAAAGTCCTCACTAGCAACGGGCCCAGCAGATCCACGTACTTCCTGTAGAATTCAACCGGGAACCCATCCGGCCCCGGGGCCTTCCCCGCCTGCATGCTCCCCAATCCTTTAACCAGCTCCTCCAGCCCAATCAGCGCCCCCAAACCACCCACCTCCTCCTCCTCCACCCTCGGGAACCTCAGCTGATCTAGGAATCATTGCATCCCCTCCTCCCCTGCTGGGGGCTCAGACCTGTACAGATCCCCCGAGAAGTCCCTAAATACCTTGTTTATTCTCACCGTACTCCGCACCGTATTCCCCCCTCTACCCTTAACTCCACCAATCTCCCTCGCTGCCTCCCTCTTACGAAGCTGATGTGCCAGCATCCGACTCGCCTTCTCCCCATACTCATACGTCGGCCCCTGCGCTTTCCTCCACTGTGCCTCTGCTTTCCCCGTGGTCAACAGGTCGAACTCCGTCTGGAGGTGCCGTCGCTCCCTGAGTAGCCCCTCCTCGGGGGCCTCTGCATACCTCCTGTCCACCCTTACAATCTCCCCCACCAACCTCTCCCTCTCCCTCCCCTCTCTCTCCTCCCTGTGAGCCCTAATGGAGATTAGCTCTCCCCTGACCGCCGCCTTCAGCACCTCCCAGACTATACCCACCTGCACCTCCCCGTTGTCGTTGGCCTCCAAATATCTTTGAACGCACCCCCGCACCCGCCCGCACACCCCCTCATCCGCCAATAGTCCCACATCAAGGCGCCACAGCGGGCGCTTGTCCGAGATGGTTATGGCCGAATATTCCGTACCCTCCACTTTCGGGATTAGCGCCCTACTCAAAATGAAAATATCGATCCGGGAGTAGGCTCTATGGACGTGGGAAAAGAAGGAAAATTCCCTGGCCAGCGGCCTGACAAACCTCCATGGATCCACTCCCCCCACCTGGTCCATAAACCCCCTGAGCACCTTGGCCGCAGCCGGCCTCTTACCCGGCCTGGACCTAGAGCGGTCCAGTGTTGGGTCCAGCACCGTGTTGAAGTCTCCCCCCATTATCAAGCATCCTACCTCCAAATCCGGAATCCGACCCAGCATGCGTTTCATAAATCCGGCATCATCCCAATTCGGGGCATATACGTTCATCAGTACCACCCGCACCCCCTGCAACCTACCACTCACCATCACATATCGACCTCCATTATCCACTACAATATTCTTGGCCTCAAGCGACACCTGCTTCCCCACCAGTATTGCAACCCCTCTGTTCTTCGCATCCAGCCCTGAATGAAAGACCTGTCCTACCCATCCCTTTCTCAGCCTAACCTGATCTGCCACCTTCAGATGTGTCTCCTGGAGCATAACCACGTCTGCCTTCAGTCCCTTTAAGTGCGCGAACACCCAGGCACTCTTGACCAGTTCCGTTCAGGCCCCTCACATTCCAAGTTATCAGCCGGATTGGGGGGCTACTCGCCCCCCCCCCCGTCTGCCGACTAGCCATCTCCTTTCCTAGACCAGCCACGTGCCCGTGCCACCCGCACCCTCCAGTCCCCCAGGCAGCGGACCCCCGCCCCGACTACCTCTCCTACTTCCAGCACCCCTTTGGCCAATGCAGCAACAACCCTATTCCCCCCTCCCCCCCGCTAGATCCACATCTAGCCATTTTGCTCCCCCCATGACACTCCCGTAAGTCAGCTGACTCCTGCTGACGCCGGCCTCTCCCGCCATTCCATCGACCCCCCAGTGTGAGAATCCCCCCACCCCTTGGCAGTCAGTGTGCGCTCCTCTCCAGCACCGCCTTTCCCTTCCCGGCCCCACCCCCATCCTTCCCTAACACAGGAAAAAGCCCGCGCTTTCCTGAGCCGGCCCCGCCCCATCTGGTGCAGCTCCTTTTTGCGGCCTTACCCCAACTCCCCACCCCCGGGCCTTCACTCCCCCTCCTCGTCCGTGGGGACTTGCCCCCCCAACACCAACGCCCACACTCCCACAGCCCCCACATCAAATCCATTCACCCATCCCCACCCAGCACTCAAACCAGGTGAACATTCCCCAAACGCAATAAACACAGTAAACATCCCCCCACGGCCAACCCTCAATTTGAGTCCAACTTTTCAGTCTGTATAAAGTTCCATGCCTCATCGGGCGTTTCAAAATAGTGGTGCCGATCTTGGAACGTGACCCACAATCGCGCTGGCTGCAGCATCCCGAACTTCACCCCCTTCCAATGGAGCACCGCCTTAGCCCGGTCAAAACCAGCCCTCTTCTTAGTCACTTCCGCACTCCAGTCCTGGTAAATTCGGATCTCCGTGTTCTCCCACCTGCTGCTCCGTTCTTTTTTGGCCCATCGCAGGACACACTCTCTGCCGATAAAGCGGTGGAACCTCACCACTACAGCACTTGGCGGCTCGTTGGCTTTGGGTCTCCTTGCCAGGACCCGATGAGCCCCATCTAGCTCCAGGGGCCTCGGGAAAGCTTCCGCGCCCATCAGAGAATTGAGCATCGTGCTCATATATGCCCCGGCATCAGGCCCCTCCACTCCTTCAGTGAGACCCAGAATCCGAAGATTCTTCCTCCTTGACCTATTCTCCAGGTCCTCGAATTTTTCGCCCACCTCTTGTGCAGCGCCTCGTGCGCCTCCACCTTCACTGCCAGGCCCAAGATCTCATCCTCGTTCTCCGAGGCTTTTTGCCGCATCTCCCAGATCGCCGCCTCTTGGGCCTTCTGGGTCTCCACAAGCTTCTCAATCGCCGCCTTTATTGGTGCCAGCATTTCTGTCTTCAGCTCCTCAAAGCAGCGTTTAAGAAACTCCTGCTGCTCCTGTGACGACTGCGCCCATGCTGCTTGCTCTCCACTCGCCGACATCTTTCTTTTCCTACCTCGCACTTTTCGCTGCCCCAGGATCACTTTTTTAACCGCTCCACTCCTGGTCCAATCCATATAATGTTGGGGGGACCTTGCTGTCACCTTCCCACGCTGGAACCCGTCAAACAATTGCCGTTGGGGCCCCTCTGGAGAGCCCAAAAGTCCATTCCCGGCGGGAGCTGCCGAACGTGCGACCTACCTTGGCATAGCCGCAACCAGAAGCCCTGGATGAATTTTTGACATTATCTTGCTGTCATTTTATTTTCCTTCTCTCCTTTTGTTTTACTTGCCAGCAGGGCATTACGTATTCTTGGTTTTATTGTGCTAATACTGAGCCTTTAGAGTCTACTGAGGTAAGGAAAACATTAACTTTATTCAGAAACGTACTGTGGCTTTGTCTTGCCAAGAGAGAGCAAGATTGTATGGCGTTGCATCACTTCCTGTGATGGTGTACATTGCCCCATTAGCATTTAACATGGTTAGTGCACTGAACCATAGAGCCATAGAATCCCCATTTGGCCCATCGAGTCTGCACTGCCTCTCTGAAAGAGCACCCTACCTAGGCCCACTCCTCTGCCCTGCCCAACTAACCTGCATATCTCTGGATACTAAGGTGCAATTTTAGCATGGCCAATCCACCTAACCTGCACCTCTTTGGATTGTGGGAGGAAACAGGAGCACCCGGAGGAGACCTGCGCAGCCATGGGAAGAGCATGCAAAATCCATATAGTCATGCAATGCTATAGCCCGGGTCCCTGGCACTGTGAGGCAGTAGTGCTAACCACCATGCCACCCACGTCTCCTGCCAACGCAAATTGGCTGTCAGGACATGAACGCTGGTCTGCGCAGGCATCACTCTGTTCAGTCAAAAAGCCATTAATGTCTTAATTACACACACAATATAATACTGGGTACAAGATGGTACTTTCAATATTTTTTTTTCCCAATTAAGGGGCAATTTAGCATGGCCAATCCACCTACCCTGCACATCTTTTTGGATTGTGGGGGTGAGACCCATGCAGACAAGAGGAGAATGTGCAAACTCCACACGGACAGTTACCCGGGGCCGGGATCGAACCTGGGACCTCGGTGCCGTGAGGCAGCAGTGCTCCACCGTGCCACCCTAGGTACTTTCAGTGTTGAGTAATTGGATAGACTTGGTTCAAAATATAATGTTTAAACATGAGGAGTGTTCATAGTGTAACCAAATTCAATTTGAAATTTGAAAAGGAGAATCGTTTTGAAAAGGAGTTACAGAGAAATCAGAAACAACCTGTATGGAAAGACCGTGAATTGCGCATCTAAATGTATCAACCCCACAGTTTCAAACGCTGTAGATTCCCGCCATGGCCCCACTCCCACTACCATCTGTTATGGGCCAGGGTTTAGAGAACCCCAAAGTGTATCATGGAGTTCACCTGACCCATGACTTTTAATAGATTGTGGTTATGGGGAGCACAAGGACCCACTTTACAGTGTGATGCAACAGAGATCTAAAGTACATTCAAAAGCAAAACCATGTTTATTTATGAATCCAGTAAACACTTTATAAACCCACAGCAAACATCTTAACACCTATCAACACCAATAATTCCCACAGAAACAATATTCTACCTTCCATAACTTTCCTAAAAACATCCATATGTTAAACCCTTTTTACAGAAAGACAGCAGGTTTAAATTCTCTACAGAAACAGGTATTACTTTGAAATCCTCAAATGAGCTGAAGACAGTCTGTAGCTTGTAGAGAGAGATTGCCTGCAGCTATCCAGCTCTGAAAACAAAACTAAAACACACTGTAGCTGCCTGCTCAAAAACAAAAGTGAAAGACAGACAGCCCAGTTCCACTCACACACTAACATCACTGCAGCTATTTGATAAACACCCATTTCTTAAAGATATATCCACTACAGCTATTTGATAAGCATCCATTTCTTCAAGGTACTCTCACATGACACCCCCATTCCCCTTTCCCTCCTCGCCCATTCCAGCTTTGCACACTTTCTTCTATCTGTGTTGAGGTTGAAATGGGAAAATGTCCCAAAACTACACCATGTCTCCTGATGTTTTATTTTCCTTGTAAAATCCAGAGGATTGTCCCAGTCTCTTCAGAACTGGGAACATGTTCAGCTGCAGTCAAAGTTTATGCATGGCCTTGGCAGCAAATGTAGATGAGTTCAAAATAACCCTTTATACTGCGCTGTGCAAAGGGGCACTCAGAAAATATATTATAAACTATGCAGAAGCTTAAATGGACTCCAATGACAAATTGTTGTGATGCAACCTTACTAATTAATTTTCAGATCAGGCAGTAAGGTTTTCTAATTTAATACAGTTATATTTTCATAGAATTAACAGTGCAGAAGGAGGCCATTCGGCCCATCGGCCCATTTTTGAATGAAAGAAAACCATTGGTCCTCTAGCCAACATATACAAAGCTTGCGTCAGGTCCTGTAGATCTCATTGCCCTGAAACCTCTTTACTAACTGGAAATCTCTCTGCCTGCTCTTAAGATCTGCTGTGGTTTGCTTTCTTTTATCACCAGCCTCACTGGTAATCTATTTCATAGACATATCATCTTCTTTTTTTTAATAAACATTTTATTGAGGTATTTTTGTACAGTAACAACAACAAAATAAACAATTATACATGAAACCATAAATAAAGTGCAAAAGTCATTTACCTCTCGTACAGGTCACACCCTTATTGACCTCCTAATCTAACCTAAACTACTGCCCCCCCCCCCCCCCCCCCCCCACCTGCTGATGATTAATTTCCTGCAAGGAAGTCGACGAACGGTTGCCACCTCCGGGTGAACCCTAACATTGACCCTTTCAAGGCGAACTTGATTTTCTCCAAACAGAGAAAGCTAGCCATGTCCGATAGCCAGGTCTCCAACTTCGGGGGCTTTGAGTCCCTCCAAGCTAATAGTATTCGTCTCCGGGCTACCAGGGAAGCAAAGGCCAGAACGTCTGCCTCTTTCTCCTCCTGGATTCCCGGGTCTTCCGATACTCCAAAAATCCCCACCTCTGGACTTAGCGCCACACTTGTTTTTAACACCGTGGACATGACGTCCGCAAACCCCTGCCAAAATCCCCTAGGCTTTCGACATGTCCAAAACATGTGGATATGGTTCGCCGGACCTCCCGCACGTTCTGCGCACCTGTCCTCCACCCCAAAGAATCTGCTCATCCGGGCGACGGTCATGTGAGCCCGATGAACGACCTTAAATTGTATCAGGCTGAGCCTGGCACATGTTGCGGACGTGTTGACTCCACTCAACGCGTCTGCCGAAAGACCATCCTCTATCTCTCCTCCCAGCTCCTCCTCCCACTTGCGTTTCAGCTCCTTGGTCTGCGTCTCCTCCGACTCCATAAGCTCCTTATAAATGTCCGAGACGCTCCCTTCTCCTACCCACCCTCTGGAAACTACCCTGTCCTGAATCCCCCTTAGCGGTAGGAGCGGGAAGGTTGACACTGATGTGCTGGGTGCTCTGGATCCCTGGAACACATGCAGGCCACCAACACTTAAAATAGTACAACACTATTTTATTAAGTTAGAAACTGTTGAACATACTTTCACTGTGGGTTAACACGATGTTAGATTAAACCGAAGACCTAGCCTGTCCTAACCAGCCTATGCACTCAGTACATGGTGAAGATCTGTGCTGTAAGCTGTAAGCTCTGTCCTTCTGAGAGGCTGCATCCCGAATGAGCGGGAACTCTGATGCCCCCTGTCTTTATAGTGAGTGTGCTCTAACTGGTGATTGGCTGCAGTGTTGTGTGTGTTGATTGGTCTTGCTGTGTGTCCATCGGTGAGTGTGTCTGCACCGTGATATACTGGTGTATATTATGACAGACACCTGTTTATGAAGGAAGTCCCGCACCTGCAGATACCTGAATTTGTTTCCCCTCGCAAACACAAACCTTTCCTCCAACGCCCTCATACTCAGAAAGCTCCCCTCTATGAACATATCCCCCATCCTCTCAATCCCCGTTCTCTGCCATAACCGGAATCCCCTGCCCATACTCCCCGGGGCAAACCGGTGATTATCACAGATTGGGGCCAAGACCAATGCTCGCACTGCATCAACGTGCCGCCTCCACTGGCCCCAAACTCTAAGGGCCGCCACGACCACGGGGCTGGTGGAGTACCATGCCGGTGGGAACGGCAGAGGCGCAGTTACCAACGCCCCAAAACTGGTGCCCTTACATGAAGCCACCTGCACAGGCACCCATGCCGACCCCTCCCCCACCACCCACTTCCTGATCATGGCTATATTCGCCGCCCAGTAATAGTTGCTAAAATTTGGCAGCACCAGCCCGCCCTCTCCCCATATCCTCTCAAGCATTACCTTCCTTACACGCGGGGTCTTGTCCGCCCAGACGAAGCCCGTGATCACTCTGTTGATCCGCTTAATAAAGGACCACGGAATAAAGATGGGTAGACACTGAAATACAAATAGGAATCTCGTGAGGACCGTCACCTTCACCATTTGCACCCCCCCAGCCAGAGACAACGGAAGCGCGTCCTGTCTCCGAAAATCGTCCTTCATTTGGTCCACCAGCCGGGCCAGATTCAATTTATGCAGCTGGTCCCATTCCTGCGCCACCTGGATGCCGAGGTACCTCAAGCTTCCCTCTACTAACATAAATGGCAGCTCGCCCAGTCGCTTCTCCTGTCCCCTCGCCCGGACTGTAAACATCTCACTCTTTCCCATATTAAGCTTATACCCCGAAAACCGGCCAAATTCCCCTTGAGTCCTCATGATTTCTTCCCCTCTATTGGGTCCGAAATGTACAGAAGCAGGTCATCCACATAGAGCGAAACCCTGTACTCCACCCCCCCACCCCCGGACCAGTCCTCTCCACCATTCAAGGCTCTCGGAGCAATTGCCAACGGCTCTATAGTCAGCGCAAACAACAGTGGGGAGAGGGGGCATCCCTGTCTCGTCCCCTGGTGCAGTCTAAAGTAGTCCGATGTTGTCCTATTCGTCCGTACACTTGCCACAGGAGCCTGATACAGTAACCTGACCCAGTCAATAAAGCCCTGCCTGAATCCGAACCATCCCAGTATCTCCCACAGATAGTCCCATTCTACCCGATCAAAAGCCTTTTCTGCATCTATTTCGATCACTACCTGGACCTCCCTACCTTCTGGGGGCATCATGATCACATTTATCAGCCTTCTTACATTGGCCACCAACTGCCTGCCCTTAACAAACCCCGCCTGGTCCTCCCCAATAACGTCCGGAACACAATCCTTGATCCTGGAGGACAGGATTTTTGCCAGCAACTTGCCATCTATATTCAACAGGAAGATCGGCCTGTAGGACCCACACAGCTCCAAGTTCTTGTCCCACTTAAGAATCAGCGAAATCGTTGCCTGTGACATCGTCCGGGGCAACACCCCTCTTTCCCTTGCCGACATATCTTCTAAGCCAAAATAAAATAATTCTTTAAATCTGAATCCCATGCCCAAAAGAACTTTTAATTTGCTTCAATGTTAAAGTGCAATTTCAATTATGACCCTTCACTGCTCTAGAGATAGAGCGTGGGATTCTCCGTCGGTCACCGCCAGAATCGGGAAACACAATTGGATGGAGAATAGCGCGTCATCCGAAAATCGAGGCCAGCAACAGATGCCCGGTAGAACGTCATGCTCCGGTGCCTCGATGGCATTCTATGCTGAACGTACAGTAACAGCTGTTGGCATATCATTAATGGGCCTCTCCCAGTATTCTTTGGGGCTCCCGCAATGCTCCCGCGAATTACCGATGGCAAGGTTCACTTGTGGTTTTAAGATTCGGGGATAAAGTACAATGGCTGCTGAGGGAGAGAGCAGAGGAAGGTCATGTTCCCAGAGGCGTGACCATGGGATGCTGATCCTGCCGCTGGCATGGGGGGGGTCGGGCGGGGGATCTGCCAGGGCTGAGAGAAGTAGCAAGGGGTGGCCAGTGGATGGCCCATGGCATCGGGGTGACCCCTGAGACGGGGGTATCTGGGTACAGACCGCCAGTCAGTGTGTATGACGCCTTCATCCTGGCAGACTTGATGGTTCATAACACCTTCGAGGCACACCCCAGGTGAGGAGTTGGCTCCTGGGCAACAGGGGTTGTCCACTACGGTCATGGCTGATGGTACCTATCCAGAGGCCACAGACTGGAGCGGAGGTGGGGACAGAGTGCAGGGGTGGGGTTGGGCGAGGGTGGAGAGGGATATGAGGGGGGTGGTGGCTGACCTGGGGTCCCTGACATGCGCCCGCCTCCAATGGCCGCACATTCACCAGCCCCCCGCCTCCTCTGACCCCAAGCATCCCTCTGCAGCCATCCCAACCTCAACACACCCTTCTGACAGAGCACCGAGGCAGGTTGAAATGTTGTGAACAGGTGTTTATTTTTAACAGGTGAGCATGTTTCTACAGGTTTGTGCCCTAGCCCCTAACACTATTCTGTATGATGCTCATGTGCCACTTTGTAAAAATAAATGTTTTTTATTGTGTTTTTGAACAAAGTATATTTACCGTTATGTACACAGAATAAGATATATATAGAAGAGAAGAGCACACTCAAACATACCAAAATAAATAAATAAATAAATAAAAATAAAATAAAATAAAATAAAATAACTGGTAGGATATTAAGCACCAGCTCAACAGCAGTAACTCTGTACAATTGGCAATATTATTTTTAACACATAAGGAGGCATCTGTTTGGGGGGGGGGAACTGGGGATGTAGCCAACTTAACTGGTGTCAAACATTCTGGCCTTAGGAGCCCTAACACGACATCTAGGTGGATCCCCAGGTGGTACATCGGGGTAGAGCCAGTCTACTGCGATTCCCGCCCTGTGACTTCGGTCTCCTTTGGTGGCCGACCTCTGCAGCCATGGGGCCTGAACTGGCTCAGCAGTCTCTCAAGCGTCCCAAGTGGCGTGATGCCACTCTGTTCTACCCGCTGCCCATCAGATGCGCCAGGGACAGGAAGGGAGAGTCTGAGGTTCTGTGGTTTTCCAACACCTCTGCGGAGGTCACCGACACGGGCCCCATCACCTCCTCCTCCCTTGGGGTGCCCGATGGCCTCCGGGCTATTTCTTGGGTCAGGGGTGTGGCTGGTGTGAGTTCTGGGGCTCCCCCTCCACGTACCGCCACCAGTCCTGGAGACGCGCTCTCGTGTCGACCAGGGTATCAATGATCGTAGCCGTGGAGAACAGGGACTGGACCACCTCCCTCTGGGGCTTTCCCATGTTCCTCTGTGACTGGCTCATGTCAGCCAACGCCCAGGCAATGCCGTCAACGGCTGCAGCCATGACCCATTGTGACTGGGCCAAGCTCTGCTGCTCCACTGCAATGTCCAGGTGGCCCTGGTACATAACTGCCTGTGACAGGGCAGCCCTGTCCTGTGCCTGGGTGGCACGCATGGTTGGACTCCTCCAACTGCACCTGCAGGTGCTGGATGGTTGCTGACAACCTCACACGTAGTCCCGGGCTCTATGTCTGCATCTCCAGCATCGATAGGATCACCATTGTGAGAAGCCCGAGATGCGTCTGGACCCCTGGATTCGGACGGCAGCCCCCCCCCCCCCTCCGTGTCTATCAGCCCCCTCAGGGGATTCATCCTTCACCTGATGTACTGCTGCACGTGTGCAGTGCGTACCAGTTAGTGCCCCAGGAGCTTCTTCACTAAAGTGCCCAACCGAGGTGAGTGACTCTGGGATGGTGGAGGGTTTTGGAGGCAGCTATGACGGAAAGTCAGTGTCGTCCCCGGACATATGCTTCAGGGGTCACGGGCTGTTGTTTGGGGGCTCACATCGCTGTCTGGTGCCGTGTCGTCACTTGCTGTATTCTGGGGTTGTGGCCGGGGCATGGGACACCAGAAGGGCCTGCCTTGCTGCCAGGTGATCCTGCAAGACACGGGACATGATGCATGGTTGGATCATGGGTTGGGATGGTGGTGTGAGGGTCATTGGATGGTGGAGTGATGTGGAAGTGGTGGGGTGCTGGGGCTGGAGTGCTGTTGGGGGGGGGGGGGGGGGGGCGGTGCGGTGTGGGGAAATGGGAATGGGGTGGTGGCGTCCTGTGGGGGTGGCGGGGTGGTGTGGGTGTTGTGCCAAGCATGCCATAGGGACACTGCAGCTCAGTGGGGGCTCTCCATGGTTCGATTCCGGCTTGGGTCACTGTCTGTGCGGAGTCTGCACATCCTCCCCGTGTCTGCGTGGGTTTCCTCCGGGTGCTCCGGTTTCCTCCCACAGTCCAAAGATGTGCAGGTTAGGTGGATTGGCCATGATAAATTGCCGTTAGTGTCCAAAATTGCCCTTGGTGTTGGGTGGAGGTGTTGAGTTTGGGTAGGGTGCTCTTTCCAAGAGCCGGTGCAGACTCAAAAGGCCGAAAGGCCTCCTTCTGCACTGTAAATTCAATGATAATCTATGATTAATCTAGGACAAAGGTTCCGCACAACATCGTGGGCCGAAGGGCCTGTTCTGTGCTGTATTTTCTATGTTCTATGTTCTATGTTTTCTATGTTCTATGCTCTTGGATCCCCAATGCCACCTTCCGCTTCGGCGACTGCCCTCTCTCAGGACCCACCGACCAGGTCTTGTGTCTGCCGCTCCACAACATTGAGGGGTCGTAGGCCCTGAGGGCCCCTTACAGTCTTCTCTCTTTCTCTGCGGTTATGCACCGCCTTCTCCTAGTGGGGAGACAGACAATGCATGTTGTTAGGCAGTCAGACATGGGCAGCACAGGGGGTGGGCAGCTGGTGGCTTTTGTGAACAGGGCATCCGGCCTTGGCGAGCGGTATGGGTGTTGGCATATGGTTCAGGATGGGGTGTAAGCAGACTGCCAGCATGTGGAGCTTGGTTGCCCTCCAGGTAGGCGGTGGAGTGGGGGCGGTTACGCGTGTGTGGGACGGGGGTTGGTGCTGGGGCCATTGCGCTGGCTACTCACCCTGGCCACCCTGAGGAGGTTATGCAGTATTTTCTGGCACTGCTGGCCGCCCCTGGCAGTGGGATCCACGGAGTTCATGGCCTCTGCCACCTCCGCTCAAGCCTGGTGTACAGCGGCGGTTGGCAGCCTCCTTCCCACCCTGGTGACAAGATGCCCCACCTGTCCTCCACAGCATCCTTCAGGGTCTAGAGCTCTGCATCTGCAAAATGGGCTGCCGCTCTTTGGCTTGCCATCTTCTTTGCTGGGATGAGTGTGTGTGGGGAGTGCAATGCTTATATGTGGCTGCTGTTTGTCAGCCTCTTGTGTGCCAATCCTGACACCGGCAAACCGGACACCGTTTTTCATTGCAATAGTTTTAGTTCCACGTGGTGCTGGTGCTAGCCCATTAACGGATCCTGAATTTCTCCAGGACCGGCGCCGCTTCCGTGGTGGTAGAACACCACCGATTCAGTCACAGCGTCAGCACTTATTCTCTGAAATGGAGAATCCCGCTTAGAGTCCCAGGTGGACATCCTTACTGGCACAGGAACCATAGGCCCAAATGGCTTCCTTTCGATTCCATAACTCATCATAAATTCACCATCAAAAACAAGAATGCTTTTTTAGTGGTTTGTTGAGAATTTTTGTCGGCCTCTATACAGTTTCTCCACCATCTCTTTTTTGAAAAAATATTTTTATTAAGGCATAGATAATTGTAACAATTTTCAAGAGGAAAAACAACAAAGTAAATAACACGCACCCAATCAACAACCAAACCACCATCTCTTTAAGATGCTACTCTTTGCGGAGTTCAGGAATCTGCACTCCTTTATCTTTGCCTGATTTCCTCTCTGAGATGCTGAGTCCAATTGTTAACATTCCATCTGAGATAACCTACCTCAGCATAGACCAGAGATTAAACCTGGGCCTATTTACAATGATGTCACTCCTAGCAACAGAGCTTTATATGACAAGAGCTTATGTCCGACAGTTAATTTTTCTATCCATTGAAATGCAGCTCGGTACTTGGGGTGATATATTGTATTTTTTTTTGTTATTCTTTCATGGGACATGGCCTTGCTGGCAAGGCCAGCAGTTACTGCCCATCCCAAATTGCCCTTGAACTCAATTCACCCTACCCGTGCCAGCCCGTTGACCGAGCTGTGCAATTAGCTACCCTTCCCTGCTCTTTTCCCTCAGCCTTGCCAGTGTATCCTCTTCAATTATCTATCCAATTCCCTTTTGAAAGTTTCTATTTAAGCTTCCATTGGCCTTTCAGGAAGTGTATTCCAGATTGTCACAACTCACTGCATAAAAAAATTCTCCTCATCGCCTCCTTGGTTCCTTTACCAGTTATTTTAAACCCACGTTCTCTGGGTATTGACCCTCTCACTAGTATAAACTGTTTCTCCTTATGCACTCTATCAAAGCCCTTTAGATCCTTGAACCCTTCAATCAGGAACAGAAGCCTCAACCACGTTTTGGTCTCTCTCCCCCCCCACCCTGCCCCCCCACCACCACCACCAACCCCCTCCCATGTCTAGCCCTTGGGCATTGAGGTCAATTATAATTATAACTATTGCCTGAGCTAAAACTGACTAACTTGGCAGGGGCCAAATAATCAAATCTGGGACCTTCTGGTCTGCATGCCTCAGTTACTTAGCACGGTATCTTTACCCACTAATCTACTCAGGGAGTTCTCAGATCTTTTTTTAGAAGCTGAATTAATGAGACTTCACTCTGCAGGCTTGCTGCGCCGTTACATCTGGTGAGTTTGTTTATTAGTGCAAGTGAGTGTTGTTGAGGAGTGTGACATGTACCTCAAATTAATATGAATCCCCAGATCCTAACTGGAATGCTGACAGAAAGAAACCACGATGAATCAATAAGGGAAATATGTACTTTGAGAATATATTATTTCAATATAATTATATATATATATGATAAGAAGTCCTACAACACCAGGTTAAAATCCAACAGGTTTGTTTCAAATCACTAGCTTTCGGAGCACTGCTCCTTCCTCAGGCAGTGTATTCCAGGTTCATCTGAGGAAGGAGCAGTGCTCCGAAAGCTAGTGATTCGAAACAAACCTGTTGGACTTTAACCTGGTGTTGTATGACTTCTTACTGTGCTCACCCCAGTCCAACGCCGGCATCTCCACATCATACATATGATGAATAGAAGCTGTGTCTCATGTTCATATGTCTCATGTGTCTCATGGGGCGGCACGGTGGCGCAGTGGTTAGCACTGCTGCCTCACATCTCCAGGGTCCCGGGTTCAATTCTGGCCTCGGGTGACTGTCTGTTGGAGTTTGCATTTCTCCTCGTGTCTTCGTGGGTTTCCTCTGGGTGCTCCGGTTTCCTCCCACAGCCTAAAGATGTGCAGGTTAAGTGGATTGGCCATGCTAAATTGCCTCTTAGTGTTCAAAAGGTTAGGTGGAGTTACTGGGTTGCAGGGGTAGGGTGAAGTAGGGGTTAAGTAGGGTGCTCTTCCCAAGGGCCGGTGCAGACTCGATGGGCTGAATGGCCTCCTTCTGCACTGTTGATTCTATGTTCTGGGGTTCCCTCTCTCAACCTCTCCACTTCTGCAGCTCCCAACAATTTGACCAAGATTTCCCTCTTCCTCTCGGCATCTCTTCCTTTCATTCAGCATCCATATTTCTGCGTTGCATCTCTGTGAAGAATTCAATGTTAAAGGTGCTGTAAGAATGCAAGATTTTGTTGAATTCCATATCCAACATGCCATCATGGCAACCAGCCTGTTAGGAACTGTTCAGCAACTGTGCTGCTTCTTTTTTACACTATCCCTTATCCCCAACTCCTTGTGTTGAGTTTCCCGCTCAGTCGGTTGATATGAGTTAGCATATCCCTTTCTTAAACTGAGCATTTAAATAATGATGAGTATGTTCAGTGGCATGTCACAGCTCAGCGTCACTTTAGATGATGACATTTTTAGGTGCTCCCGAGTTCTCCAAGGGGAAGAGGATGGTGTGTGTGGCAGAGGAAATTAGGAGAAATACGAAGGGAGAGGGAGAAATACGTAGAATGGAGGCAATGTAGGCATATGCGGGCATCATAAAAAGTGCGTGGGTGTGAGGCAGGCTATGTGTGTGGATATTGGGGAAGCACGGGGCATGGAGGAAGTTGAAATAAAACAGGGAGAGCCTATTATGGGACCAGGCAGGTGAGGAGGGTGACGGATGTGCGTGCGTCACGTGGGCCGGGAACGGCCTGGTGAGTGGGTGTATGACAGCGGATGCATACTGTCTGGTTATTTCATTAATGGTTCAATGTGCTGCGTTAAGTGTCTGGTGCCATTCCCTTGTTACGTTGAGTGAACTCCAATATATTAATTACTGCAATTCAGTATTTTTCCTTTGTCTAAATAAATATTCACTTAAAGTTGGCAAATGTCCAATTGCTTATATAATCATTTGCAATCAGATTTGTTTTCTCTTTCATTTTCCTGAGGACCAGAATAGAAAGCCAACATGTGAGATTCCAGAGTATGTCATTTTTTTCCCCCTTTCCCTGGTTTTAAACAATTGGAATAAATGCATCAGAATCATTTAGTGATTCTGGACAATAAGGGCTCTCCCCAAAATTGTGATTCCAGTGCTGTGGGGATCACCCACAGACAGATTAGCTGCAGGGCATTCAGTTCATTGCTTGTGTACAACATGGCTTCTGCATTAATAATAAATAGTCACTGCACTTAAAAATAACTCATCATATCAAGTAACTTTGAAACATTTCCAAGATAGGTAACAGTACATTCCAGGAATGGAAATAATTTCTTTCTTTACCTCCTCCCCAGCCTCTTTCCCGTTTGTGTATCAGAGCATTTACTGTTTATTTAAAAGTTCTACCCTGAAAACTGATTTCTCCAGTCTAGATTTAACAACTTTTCGAAATTCAAACATTGGTGCAATGCTGCCTGCCATCGAAGGAAAGGCTGTATATTCTTCTCTGTTCAAACTGTTACATAATTACAATTAAGTGAATTCGGAATAGACTGTAGAATAATTGAAATGGGAGCCAAGAGGAGGCCACTTGGCCCATCACATTAATGTTGGGACTAACTCTTGAATTGGACATGATCCATTTTCCACAGACTGTTTTATTCAAGCCTTTTAAATACTTATCCAATTTCCTTTCTAAATCAAGTTATGGGGCGGGATTCTCCAACCCCCCGCCGGGTCAGAGAATCGCCGGGGATCGGCGTGAGTCTCGCCCCCACCGTCCTCCAAATTCTCCGGCCCCCCAAAAATCGGCCCAGTGTGAATCGTGCCGCCCGCCTCGGAGAATGACGGGGCGCGGCGCGACTCAATGGACCCCGGGACTGCCCGAATTCTCCGGCCCGTGATGGGCCGAAGTTCCGCCCATTTTTTGCCAGTCCCGCCGGCGTAAATTGGAGCAGGTCCTTACCGGCAGGACCTGGCGGCGCAAGCGGCCTCCGGGGTTCTTGGGGGAGCGTGGTGGGTCTGGCCCCGGGAGGTGCACCCACGGTGGCTTGGCCTGCGATCGGGGCCCACCGATCCGCGGGGCAGGCCTGTGCCATGGGGGCACTCTATTCTTCCGCACCGGAGGCTGTACCGTTCTGCCATTGCCGGTGCGGAAATGAAGCCCTCTGCGCTCGTGCCGGCCGGCGCCGAGCCCCTTTCCGGCCGGCCGGCGGGGCGCAAACCACTCCAGGGAGGGCTTAGCCCCTGAAGGTGCAGAGGATTCCGCACCTTTGGGGCGGCCCGACACTGGAGTGGTTCACGTCACTCCGTCCCGCCGGAGTTGCCGCCCCACCGATTACGGCAGAATCCCACCCCTTGTCTACTTCCGCAGCTGTTTTTACTAAAGTATTTGGTATTCTAATAGCCCTAAATATGAGGTATGGCCACTTGTTTGCATTAATACCAGGGTGCCCCAGCACTTGCAGCAAAACATAATAAGAATTGGTGACTTCAGGGGAAAAATGATTTGCTCCAGTGTGGGTCTTCCTGGAGATGCCACCAATAAATTCCCAAAAATGGAGTTCATGGTGAAAACAGAACGTGCTCCAAAAATTTTCCAGAGGGTGAAAATTGTTCTTAAATTCAGTATCATCACCTCCACCTCCCCTCCCCTCACGTCCACAGCGACATTTCCAGAAAACGTGAGGTTAAAACCTTTCCCTAGTCCAATTGGCAGAGCTCCACGTAGAAGGAGTGATTTAAAGATAGTCTGGACAGGATGAAATGGAACAACGTGACTATGTAAAGCACCACTGTAATTGATGCAGCGAGACTAGGGAGATTCGACCAGGATTCCATGGAATCCAACAGCTATCCAAATGCTGGAAAATGGGATTAGAATAGATAGGAGCTTAATGGCTGGTGCAGACAGGATGGGCTGAAGGGCATTTTTCAATGGTGTAAAACTCTATGACTATATTTCTACTGCTTTGTGAATCTGTTAAGCTCATCCCAGTTTGATCCACCTGGGTTGCCCATAGATTCGAATGGGGAGAAATGGGAAAGAAAAAGGTGGGTATAATGGGTGGGGAACTATCTGAGGCTGAACCAGAGGGTTCACAATCTTGGCATCCTATTTGACCCCAAGGTGAGCTCTGGCCACATATCCGCATAATCACCAAGACTGTCTAATTCACTGTCCGGGAAAATCATCCGCCTCTGCAACTGCCTTACCTCATCGTCTGGTGAAATCCTCATCCATTCCTTTGTTGCCTTTCAGACTTGACTAGTCTAATACACTACTTGCCAGCCTCCCATCTTCCACCCTTTACAAACTTGAATTCATTCAAAACACTACTGCCTATATCCTAACTTGCACCAAGCCCCATTTATTTATCATCCTGTTCTCACATTGGTTCCTGGTCTGGCGATTACACGATTTTAAAATCTTCAGCCTTGTTTTTCAAATCATTCATGACTTCACCTCTCCTTATCTCTGGAGCCTCCTTCAACTATACAACCCTCTGAGGTCCTTGCGCTCCTCCAATTCTGGCCTTCTGCATATTTCTGATTTTAAGCACTGGACCATTGGCAACTAAGCCTTCAGCTGCTTGAATTATGTGGAATGTTTCCCCCTTAATCTCTCTGCCTCTTCACCTCTCTCCTCTGTTATGATACATCTAAAAACCTCCATCTATTGACAAAGCTAATATCTCCATACACGGCTTGGTGTTCAATTTTGGTTGACAACACTTTTGTGAAGCATCTTGGAATGTCTTACAAAAAACCCAAGTTGTGGTTGGATATCCCACTAGTGTTCATGACCTTGCCTAACCTATGAAGAATTGGCTAAGCAGTTGATGTTCATGGAATCAATACCCCAGCAAAGTCAGCAAGACTTCAGAGAGGAAAGGGGGAGAATTTTTTTATTTTTTTAAAAATTCAAGTGGATTTGATTAAAATAGGCTAATTAAAATCCTATTATGGACACGAGGAATGCACCAGAAAGATTTCATAACCTTTACTGGCTAGCCATTCAAGTGTATTGTCTAAATTGCATGGTGTGTCGATTGTCTGATTATTCACTCCAGAGACTTGAGCATCTTATTGTTGCTCTGTTTCAGTCCCAACAGCGTCGCCAATACTGTGGGTATTTCTATTTATCTTAGTGAACCACAAGCCTTCCCTTATATCGATCAAATGACCACACAACCAGTTAGTAAGTTCAAAAGATGGTTTATTTACATACACAAGAGGTATCTCAACATGCAAACACAGGGAGCAAAATTCTCCATCCCGCCCTGCCACATTTCTGCCCCGACCGGCCGGCGGGAGTCTCCGTTACACCGGCCTGTCAATGGGGTTTCCCATTGTGGGGCAGCCCCACGCCGTCGGGAAATCCCCGGGCGCCGGCAAAACGGAGACTCCCGTGTTCCTAGCAGTCATTGACCTTGGCAGTTGTGCTTTTGGAGTAAGGGGAGTGGCGCTGACCAGACTGTGGCTGTACTGGTTGCTTGATTGAGTTCTATTGTCCTGGGAAAACGGGCCATTAAAATTCCAATGAGTGGAGGTTTCGATCAGGTCTGGTTCCCTATGTTTTAGATACACATAGGCTGTGTATCTGTCCGAGTCCTGGGTTGGCTATAATTCCCATGGTCCTTTGCAGGTGACCATCTTAGATGGCTACATTATCCAGTCTGACACTGCAGCAGAATCTTTAAGGAGCTGCCAATCTACATAATAATAACCTTTTATTGTCACAAGTATGAAGTTACTGTGAAAAGCCCCTAGTCACGACATTCCGGCTCCTGTTACCTGCTCAGTTGGCTGTAAAATATCCCATGGTGTTCTTTTGAAGAAGAAAAAATAGAGTTCTTCCTGGTACATGGATAAGGCCCGCCCCGTGATGCTCCGAGCGGCCGAGTTCCTGACGGCGTGGGTTACGTGTGCTCACACTGTTCGGGAACAGTGCCGACTCAGTCCGGGGCCGCCACAGTCGGGGTAGGGCCGATCAGTGGGCAGGGGGGCTTCATTTGGGGCTGGGGCAATGTGTGCGGGCGGTCCAGGGCGCGCGAGCGGCCAAAGAGGGGTACTATTTTCGCTGTCCAGGTCCACGGGCTGAGTTTGCGATGAAGCATGGCGCGGCTGCCATCATGCGCGTGCGCAGCCACGGACCCAGAAATTCTGCAGGCTGTATCGGCAGCTAGAGCTGGGAGCTCTGCGCTGCCTCCCTGCTAGCCCCCAGCAAAATGGGGAATCGGTGACCATTTTGCGCCCGTTTTCCTGCCGTCAAACACCACCGTTTTCATTCCGGCGAGGGGACTTTGTCTCTCATATGGAGAATCCAGCCCATGATCTGGCTGTTAATTCCTTCATTATTTGTGGGAGCTCACTGTGCACAGATTCACTAACACATTTCCTATCTTACGGCAGCGAGCAAACTTCAGAAGTACTTCATAGGCTGGAAAGCGCTTTGGTATCTCCTCAGGTTGTGACAGGCGACATATCAATACAAGTCTTTCTTTCCTATCACTAAGTTTTTGTTGAGCCAAAGCTGTCACACAAATTGTTTTTTGGAGGTGAAGCCGATCCTGAATCTCCGCTGCTTTATCCACAGATTGGCACTTGGTTGAGAAACTTGGAAGGAAGATGGGAATTGGAAAGTGCACCGCCAGCTCACAAAACCTCTTCTGTTTAAAATATATTAGTTTGTGTTGACTAAGCACAAGGGTTTGTTGAATACTGAGTAAATTATTTTTAACTCAAAGGTGAACTTCATTTATTTACTCATCTTGTAATTGGTCAGTCGAATAATGTGGAAGAAGTTATTATTGAAGTGCGTTGAAAAAAATAATCAGATGTGCTTTTGGAGAGAGAATGGATTCTGGGGGAGATGGTGTGAAGGTAGGTTGGTGGAACTTAACCTGAGAGAAAAAGGGGCATGTTTATTGGGCATTATTGTTTTTTCTTATTCCTGAATATTCTTTTAACGTTGAGATTCAAAACACACTGGCATATTATTTGTGAGTAGGATCACCATGGCAACAAGATGACTCATCCCACTCCCCATTTAATAACAAGATTTCTTAATCGGTTCTGTGGCAATGGCAGTGCTCCTGAAACAGAATATTTCACATGTTAAGGAGAAGGTTTTCCCGGTATCCTGCCTAAATGGACAAATCGCAACATTAGAATCGCAAAATAGTGGCTTCAAATAAATCGCAGTATCCTGTAAAAGGTTAAATGTCAGGGTCTGTTTATATAGAAGAGCAGTACCATACTATGTTGATCATTGGCTTTCGTAGTGGTATTGTGCAGCTGAAAATTCAGAATGTAATCCATAAAACATTGGTAAAAATACTGGCATCCTTACCAACAAAAACAGAATCTGATTTACCCAGTGATCGTCAGTCAATGTCTCTGGTTAAAGACAATCTGGTGATGTGTGCGGAATGTCCTGCAACAATCTCAGCCCAATTTGTGATCATTCCTTTGTTTCCCATTCTACACTGAGTGTTGGGAGCTTGTCTGATGACATTCTCCACAGCTGCATCCATTGCAAGTGAGTGTGATGTATGGAGTGACCAGGCTCAGGAGACGGAAAATAGCTTCAGTGTGGCCTCGTAACAGGAGTTTAAAGGAATGGGGATCGATTTCAGCAACGTCATGGGAACTGATCATTCCAAGGAGGCCGCTGATTAGAGGGAGACTGGGTCAGTGCCAGAGTTCAAGGAAACATCAGATTATCAGCACACATATTGGGCTTGGCAATCTTTCCCCACAAAGCCTCATTTCCTCCTGTGCCAGCCAGCTCTGACCCTGGCCCTGCTCCTAGCCCTGGCCCTGGCCCCAGCTGAATCTTCGAAAGATATTTTGTGCCAATTTATTTTCAGTCAGACTTATTCAGATACTTTCACCACAGAGCATAAATATTTATGATTAAGTGCAAAGGAAAACATGTTGAAACTAGATTATTTTATGTAAACTACAGGAAATTATGCTGCCCAGATCAGGGAATGCAATCTTCCAGTTTTATTTTTCAAAATTTCCCATTCATTTCTTCCCTCTGCATTTTCACCCATCTCTTCTCCTCAAGGTATTGCCGGTGTGTGCTCCTGCAAGCCATCTGATACCTTGTTTATTTATCTGGCGTAGACCACGGCAGGTTGGATTTCAGAGGACTGCTCAGCCCTGGGGAAATCACAGTCAAATTCAATTCTGTCGCACGTCTTACATTTTAAAATTTTTCTCTCCAGTTTTCTCCCGCTGTTCCCTCTTTCATTTCTTACATGAGCCATCCAATGAAATGTCATGATGAGATTACCAACCTAGTGCAAAATTTGACAGCATCTCTCTTCCCCTGCTACCTTAACCAAGGAGAAGGACTGTGACGGCAACAGGTGAGTGGGAACAACAACACCTGCAAGCTCCCACCTAGGCGTGCTCCATTCTGTTACGGACATATCCCGCCATTCCTTTATTGTTGCTGAGTCAATAAACTGGAATCCCTAACACCGTTATTGCGAAAGCACCATCACTACAAGGACTACAGCAGTTTCAAGGAGAAGACAGAACAATTAAAGTTGGGCAATATGACTTTGTCAGCATCATCCATGTCCAGAGAGCAAATTTAAAAGGCGGGCACTGAATGGAGACTGGGTAAACATGTTTTGCCTGGGCACCTGCAGTCAGGGAAGAGTTTAACGTCTTTGCAGCCAACTATTGAGGACTAAGTACATGGGATGTGGTTGTCACGAGGTAGGCCAGCATTTATCGTTGTAGTCCACTTGGTGTAGGTCCACCTACAGTGCTGTTAGGAAGGGAATTCCAGGATTTTGACCGAGCGTCCCTTTGAAATCTGTTTGACTCCGTTCCAGGAATTAGACCAGATAGCATAGCAACATATATTTGAAGAGAGTAACCTACAGATTGATGGGTCTCTTCCAGTCTTCTCGGACTCTAGCGAATAGAGAGTGATCCCTTATTGCTCCCTCATAACCTCAGCTGAAGATGGAATTAAATAACACAGCTGTAGAGCACTGGGGAAACTAACCAGCTGTTCTCCATTCACAGAGGGGAGATCAAAGGTGATGAGGGCAGGTCAATGGTGAGTCCGAAAGAGTTGGGAGTAATGGAGAAGAGGGCAATGGTGATGGAGCGAGAGTCATGGGCAGTGACGGAGGGGTTTGGGGGGCAGATCAATGGTGACGGGGGCAGCTGCAGGATGATGGGCAGTTGATCAGGAGTCGTTGATGGGTGGCTTGAGGTTCACCGAAGGCAGAACTAGTGTGATGGACTGAGGGTCGAGGGTGATGGAAGGAGGGTCAAGGGTGATGGACGGTGGATCAGGGGTGACTGAAGAAGGGTGCAGGGTGATGGCTTGCAACTCCAGCGAGAGAAGTGCATCAGATACAGGAGGGTTTGGTGGCATCAGTTGAAGTTTAAAATCTTCCTTAGTTAGAATGATGCTGCTGGCTTGCAGGAAGTGAATGCCTAGCCAGGTGACATTTAGAAATGGCACGTGGGCCTTTTACTTGGTTAGCACAGTGGTTAGCACAGTTGCTTCACAGCTCCAGGGTCCCAGGTTCGATTCCCGGCTTGGGTCACTGTGCGGAGTGTTGCTAACTTTTGGTTGGTTCAATTGGCTCTGTTTTATAACCTTGGCTCTCGAGTCGCAGGTATCTTTATGATACTGCCACGAGGTTCAAGGTCAAGTAATGATCAATAACTCAATACACCAACTAGTAAGATTCAAATCAAAGCACATTTATTATACACAGTAATCGCTACTCATGCATACATTCTACTTCTAAGCTACTTCTGCAACTAACAGGCCTATACTTAGCTTCGGACTGGCCCACCAGGTCAGGGGAACAAATGGCCTTTCGTTCGGGTTCTGAGTCTGCGGGATTCAAAGGTTGGTACGGACTGGTATCTAGGAGCACCTATCTCATAGCGAGCGTTGACTTA
The DNA here is from genome assembly GCF_047496885.1 of Scyliorhinus torazame. Taxonomy (NCBI): domain Eukaryota; kingdom Metazoa; phylum Chordata; class Chondrichthyes; order Carcharhiniformes; family Scyliorhinidae; genus Scyliorhinus; species Scyliorhinus torazame. Next base: position 200,898,009 of record NC_092713.1, on the reverse strand, counting down.
AGACTTACGGGCTCTTGGCAGCAGCTGAACCGGTCACTGTCAAAGGTTGGTTTACGTTGCTGAGTGACCCGGTCAAGAAGAACGATTTGAACTTGGGGGCTTAACTTTATATCCCCAGGGGCTTCCCGCCTTTCGAGGCGGACCCTGTACCTGGTTCCAAGTGATTGGACTTTGTTCCAATCGCGTGGTTCGATTTCTCCAATACTGGAGCGGTTCCCTGATCGATGGGCGGTCTTGAGGTGTCCGTTAACCTCTTTTGTGTTAGCTCCTGCTGACGCCGAGGAGTCTGGCTTGGCCTTGTTTATCCCAAATGTTTCGATTGTTCCCGGGGACCGCTCATTAGTATGTAGGTGGCTGCTACATTATTATGCAGATGGCTGCTTGTATCGATGCTGTCTGAGCTTTTGCAGAGTTTAATACAAAGTAAACTTGCACCTGCTAGTTTCTGCCTCTGTTGGCTGAATTTCCCTGCAGCCTTTGCTGTTCTCCATTTTACGTCGGGAGTTGGCCAACCCAGGTGGCTACAGGAGTCTGCGCGTTCTCTCTGCGTGCGTTTCCTCTGGGTGCTCGGTTTCCTCCCACAGTCCAAAGATGTGCAGGTTAGATGGATTGTCCATGCTAAACTGCCCTTAGAGTCCAAAAAGGTTAGTTGGGGAAACTGGATTACGGGGATAGGTTAGAAGTGTGGGTTTAAATGGGGTGCTCTTTCCAAGAGCCAGTGCAGATGCGATGGGCCGAATGGCCTCCTTCTGCACTGTAAATTCTATAATTCTATGGTTCTGTACTACCATGCGGTCATGGTTGGGTCAGCGACTTGCTGCCCGCCCTCAGTGGATGATGAGCCGGACCCCCTCGACTGTGCAGAGTTAATTGGCTGGCCACTGTGTAATTGCTCCTGGCTTGACAGCCCTCAGAATTCCCACTCAACTCTCCTCTTGCTATCAGGACACTTTCCACAGATTTTGCCCATGATTTTTTGTGGAACATGAGAAACGATTGCAGCAAGGTTCTAGCTCCATGGTAACCTTGTGGATTGAGTGGTAAAGAGTGGTAATGAAAATTGGAGTGAGATCGTTATTTTACTGACTGAGAAAGAGGGAAAATGAACTGGGGAGAAAGACAAGAAATTTGGTAACGAGAGGGAGAGAGAGAGAGCAATTTTAAGCTCCCTATTGAACAGAAAATGCAGACTAATTGACAAAGTGAACAATATGTATGTGACAGAATAAAGAATCTGCTTTTATTTCAATGAAACACTCAGCTTGCTTCTGTAATAGTGTCTGCTTTCTCTCTCCTAGCTTATCGCACATTCTCAGGAGATCTTCATTTGTTTTTATAGACCCATACGTAGGGAGTCGAACACATATTCCAATTTCTACATACTCCCCTCTCTCTTGGAGGAACCTGCAAGGAGGTTAATTGTGAAGTTGATATCTGTTGTTCCCTGTTTGGGTCACAGTTTGTTTCTCACCCTGAGACAGTGAACAATCAAATGGCACTCTATATTGCCGTAAACACATTAGTGCAAGCCTTATGTTCACAGGCTACTTTTGAGTGTAAGGGAATGTTGGGATCATTGGCACATTCTGGTGCCACTACAGGAGGAATTTAATGAAATGAAATGAAATGAAAATCACTTATTGTCACAAGTAGGCTTCAAATGAAGTTACTGTGAAAAGCCCCTAGTCGCCACATTCCGGCGCCTGTTCGGGGAGGGTGGTACGGGCCCTTCCCCTGAGATGACCTTGGTCGCAGGGAGAGTTTAATTGGTTGAGAGGGTGGAATGTGAGGATTCTGTCACCTTCCCACCTCTATTCCGATACAGTCTGGAGCAAGAAGGCTCATGGATAGCCCACCCACGCCACCGCCAAATGAGGCCCTTAAATTGGCAATTAACACCCACATATGGGCCTCATCGTGTCAGGCTGGCAGTTTAAGGTCCAGTTATTTTGTCTCATAATCTTCTAGGTTGCCTTTTTGGCAATTTTGTGTTTTTAATTTTTTTTCCAGTGAGCAATCATTGGTACTGTTACAACACACTTGAAACTATTTTTGGATATAAAAAATTGAAAACATTAAGTGCAGTCTGTAACTTGGGGTAAGGCAAACCTAATCTGTTATGGAACTGTCAGATAATGACTGTCCCATTGTTGGTCCCATAACTATCCAACATCTACCAGATTGCTCTTGGTGAACTGCACATCTAATCCAGGGAATGCTGGAATGAGGAATGTATGTTGGAGGCCTTGAGGAGGGCGGTGCATCTTTTTGCTGGTTGTCTGTATTGAGCCCCTGATAGTCAGTGAAGGATGAAACCAGAGCCAATCTGTGCTCAGTTTAGATTTATTCGTAGGGTAAAACACGTATGCAGCTCCTAACTCAACCCACTCCCCAGAGTCAGTAAGTGCTTCATAGTCTTCTGAGTAACTAAAACCAAATAAACAGATTAATTTATAACAATGCTGACTTAAGTGCTTTATACACTTTAAGTAAATCAAATTAGCAAACCAACAAATTGAAGTAACGGCAGCACGGTAGCATTGTGGATAGCACAATTGCTTCACAGCTCCAGGGTCCAGGGTTCGATTCCGGGTTGGGTCACTGTCTGTGCGGAGTCTGCACATCCTCCCCGTGTGTGCGTGGGTTTCCTCCGGGTGCCCCGGTTTCCTCCCACAGTCCAAAGATGTGCAGGTTAGGTGGATTGGCCATGATAAATTGCCCCTTAGTGTCCAAAATTGCCCTTAGTGTTGGGTGGGGTTACTGGATTATGGGGATAGGATGGAGGTGTTGACCTTGGGTGGGGTGCTCTTTCCAAGAGCCGGTGCAGACTCGATGGGCCGAATGGCCTCCTTCTGCACTGTAAATTCTATGATAATCTATGATAATATGTGTTCAAGTAACAACCCAATCAATGCCCACCACTTGCATATCGCTAACCACAATTAATATACAATTAACACTCCAATCAGTTTTTTGTTGAGTTTGAAGAATCTCTTTGCTCAGCTGTCAGTCTTGGTTCAATGGTTAGACTCTTTCCTCTAAGTTGGAAGATTGTGCACACGGACATAAATGCTGCATATAATCGAGGCTGACATGCGACCAAGGGATGTCTCCTCTTGTCCTGGCCAACATTTATCTCTCCTTTGATGTTGCTGAACCAAATTATCTGGTGCTTTATCTCTTTGCTGCTCGTGAGACTTTACTGCACAAAAATAACCAAGTTTCCCTACACAGCAGATAGGACCACATTCCAAAAGTACTTTATTCTGAAGCAGTCATACGGACTCAAAACGTTAACTCTGTTTTACTCTCTCCACCGAAGCAGCCAGACCTGTTGATTTTTTTTTAGCACTTTTCTGTTTTTAATCCAAGACAGGTTGATAGTTTGTGAAACAATTTAAGACATTCTGAAGTTATGAAAGGTGCTGTATAAATCCTTTCGTAGTTGTGTGTCACAGTGGAATCGGTTATGTATACATAACTCCTACCCATTCTTCTGGAGAATTGCTTGCACCTACTTGAAACCAAGGTTAGGTTTCCTGAATTAGCCTGCCACATGCTTCACAGAAAAGTGGAGGCAAAGAATGATTTAAACGTCAGAAAGCGGGACACAGATGGCTGTGTGGTGCCACTCTCCCGCAACCAGAACACACTATAAAAGAGCTTTGACTGTTCCCCGCATTTGTTTTATCAGCCTTCCTTGATGGTAGGACAACTGATTGCTCATTAACTCTGGATCCCAGATGTAAAGAGACAATATCAAAAGGGAGCTTTGAATGTGAAATGAATAACTTCAGGCAAACTTTAATAACAATAAGTTAATGGAGCGTTTCGAATCACTGAATACTGTGTAGGCTTCCATTTATTTGCATTTCAGATGGGCTGTAAATCACAGGGCTCTTTCCACCGTCTATAATTGTAGCTGTTCTAATTATTACACTGTTTCACAGAGTAGCAATTCATTTTGCAATTCTTGCTTGGTAATGTGCTAATTACAGCCTCCAAACAGAAAGCTGAGATTTTGTTTAAACACACCAAGCCAACCAGTCGAAAATCTGTCGTTGACTGTTTTCATAGACTTAGTGTAGTGTACATCTCTGAATTCTGTTTGCACAGCAGGAATTGTGATGCCTCTCGGTGGGTGGAATGGTTTTAAAAACTACAGTGCAGGGTAAACTGAGTTCTATCCTTTCAGGCTAAGGCCCTGCTTCCCAGAATTACAAGATGGAAAAGGCCCATGGTGGGATTGGCAGCCTCTTCCATTGACGCTCAGAAGGCTCTCTAGGAATTACTGTATCGATCCAGATCATAAACTATTATATGAACAATGATAGGTAAGAAAAGACGATTTTCTCTATCTGGCCTGTCCCATACAACTCCAACAATTAACTTTGAGAACAAACCGGAGAAAATCTTATCATCTTGTCAGCGGATCCCATTGCCTTTTAGTTCTGACCTGACGAGCATTGCCCATAATCAACAGAAACTACTGGAAACTGGACATACTCAGCAGTCCTGGCAGCATCTGAGAAGAGGGAAACAGAGTTAACGTTTTAGGTCGGTAACCTTTTGTCAGGAGTTATGACAAAAAGGGTCATTGTCCTGAAACGTTAACTTATTGTTTTCTGTAGAGATTTCAAATTTGTATCATCAGCAGTATTTGCCCAATAGAAACGTGTATGGAAGCATTTCCCAGGAGTTGTAGCACTGCATCCCCTTGAACAGTAAACTTCAATATTCCTCTACATACATTTCTCCAATTCTTTTAGAGGTGAAACTGATAAGCACCATAATAAGATAAGGTTGATGACAAATTAAAATGCTACTTTATTTTTGCAGGATACATATGTATTACAATCCCAGGCCAGACCACAACAGTGGCTAGGATATTGGACAGAAACGACAATATTTAATTTTAATATTTAAAGACTGTGAGGAAAGGATACTTTGCTCCAGGAGTGATTGTACGAAGAAATAGGGATAAAGGATATGAAAATAAATTTTATCACTAATACAGTATTATATTTTTTTAACACCATACCAGGAAATAGCTTACAATTACCCCTTAAACAGTACGACTCAATACAGTAAATACAATATCCTTAATTGCTATCTTTATTCCCATTTAAACTAAAAGAAAACAACCATCTCAGCTCTCAATCCACCTTAAATACCAATGGCACAGAGGAATACTTGCTTTGCAGTTATTCTTTGAGAATGAGATTACTTGACACTGCTTTACAAAAAAGATCTGACTCATGTCGGAACTTTTATCTGTATGTCTTCAAAAGCTGTTTCAACTGGCTTGTTTCAGCCCTCCCTTTTCCTCAGATAAGTCTGCTCTGCTTTAAACACTGTTAATCTCTTTGAACTAACTAACAGTGAGAGCAGAACTGCCTCACTTCTGGTCACAGCTTCATTCAGCTCAGCACTGAACTGAAAATGCTTTCTCAAAATGCCCGGTGCCTTAACTCCACCCAACAATGACATGATGCCACCAAGCTGAAAACAAATTAACTCCCCAGGAAATCCCCTTAACCAAAACAAAATTGCATGAGCCCAGCTTTGTACAATGACTGAATAAAGTAGCAATTCCAAAATTTTAAAAGTCCAACTATTTTATCCAAAACTGCTGTTGCTTGTAGCTATTCCTGCCAGGAGGTCTGCTGTCACCCATTCATCTGTCTTGGGCCAGCTTTACGCATTCACAGTAGCTTGTCAGCAAAAACTCTGTGACGTCTGTCATCCAACCACACAAACGTTGATCCTTCTTTCTGCTGCCCTCTACTTTGTCCTCGAGAAAAGATCGTAGATCATAGAAACCCTACAGTGCAGAAGGAGGCCCTTTGGCCCATCGTGTCTGCACCGACTCTCTGAAAGAGCACCATACCTAGACCCCAGCCCTATCCCCATAATCCCACCCACTATCTTTGGACACTAGGGGGCAATTGATCGTGGTCAATCCATCTAACCTGCACAACTTTGGACTGTGGGAGGAAACCGGAGCACCCAGAGGTGCACAGACTGGGGGAGAACATGTAAACTCCACACAGACAGTAATCCAAGGTCGGAATCAAATCCGGGTCTCTGATGCTGTGAGGCAGACTGTGTCACCATGCCGTCTTTCTCTCAACCTCTTCAGCTCTGATCAAATAGCTGACATTTTGGGCAGGATTCTCCGAACGGGAGTCTAAGTGCCGATGCCGGAGTAAAAACCGGAGTGTTTTACTCCGGCGTCGGCGCCTTGGGTCCCGCGCGTGCGCAGTTGGGCCGGCGCCAACTAGCTCATGCGCAGTAACCTCGCGGAGCGCTCCGGCCCCTCACCAACATGGCGCCGGGGTTCTGGGGCCGGCCGCGGAAGGAAGTAGGCCCGGGGGGGGGGGGGGGGGGGGGGGGGGGGGGGGGGGGAGAGGCCGGCCCTCCGATCGGTGGGCCCTGATCGCGGGCCAGACCCCATTGGAGGCCCCTGCCGGAATGGAGCCCCCTCCCCCTCCCCCACACGCCACCCCCCAAGCCTTTGCGGATGAGTACCCGCCGGCAGTGACCAGGTGTAGACGCGCCGGCGGGTCTAGGCTGTTTACGCGCGGCCGCCCGGCCCATTCGGGCCGGAGAATCGCCGCAAACGGCGATTCTCCGGCGGCCCGTCGCGATTCGCACGTCTCTGGTTTCGGGGAGGGTGGGAGAATCACGTGCAGGTGTCGGGGCGGTGTGGCGCGATTCGCGCGGCGTCCCGGCGATTCTCCCACCCGGCGGGCGGGCGGGGGGGGGGGGGGGGGGGGGGGGGGGGGGGCGTGGGCGAGAATACCGCCCTTCATTTTCTGGATATCACGTTTTAATGTTCTTTTCTTTCTCGCAATTTTCAGCACCTCTTCATTGGTTTTATGCTCTGCACATGAAATTTCTAACTTACATCTTCACACCCACATTTGAAAGGCCTTTGTTTTCTTTCCAGGGGCAACATTCTCTGACCCCCCCGCCGGGTCGAAGAATCGCCGGGGGCTGGCGTGAATCCCGCCCCCGCCGGTTGACGAAGTCTCCGGCACCGGAGATTCGGCGGGGGCGGGAATCTGCACAAGCGCGGGGGACTTCTTTTCAGCGTGCTGGCCCTGACTCAACATGGCGTCGGTGTTCAGGGGCCGGCCGTGCAACAAAGTAGGCCCGGGGGGAGAGGCTGGCCCGCCGATCGGTGGGCCTCGATCGCGGGCCAGACCCCATCGGAGCCCCCCCCCCCCCCCCGGTGAATGATTGCTTTTCCCCGCTCCACTGGCGCCCCCCCCCGACCCTTCGTGCAGAGTTCCCGCCGGCAGCAACCAGGGTGAACGGCGGCGGTGGGTGTCTGTCGTATCCGCGCGGCCGCTTGGCCCATCCGGGCCGGAGAATCGGCGGCCCCGCGGCCAGCGCCGCGTCAAACGTGCCGGCGCAAATGACGCCGATTCGCCGCACCTCGGAGAATCGCGTGCTGGCGCCGGGGCATCGTGGCACAGTTGCAGTGATTCGCGGGGCTCGGAGAATCGCATCACTCATCTTTCGATTGGTCACTTTGCAACCATCTGAGCTCAACTTATGGCTCAGCATTTTCAGACGTCATCCCTGCAACAGCCCCAAAGCCCTTCCTGACTCTGCCGGGACTGATGGAGCTGCTGGCCAATCTACCCAATGAGGAGCTGAGGTTCCAATTGACCCTCGTTAATCAGCCCCATGATGCTTATGGCAGTATGGTGGGTCAGTCTGAAGCATGCCAGCTCCACGCTGGCATGGCTTCTGAGACCAGGGGTGTGGTGTGGTGGTGCGTGCCATCCCCCCCCCCCCCCCCGCCCCCCCCCCCCCCCCCCCCCCCCGACCCCCCCACCACCACCGTATTATTCAGCCCATTGTGTCTGGACAGAGCCCCATGTTGCTCCCTTCATTATTAAAACAGCCAACTGACCGACCATCACATGTTTAGACTTACCCTTGGGGAATGGGCAATTATAGAGGTGCTTAATGTTGGACACTGCCCATGAACCTTTATCACAAAAGACTAGGCAGCTTTTGTCTGAGAAGAAAAAAAACTCGGACTTGGGGAGAAGACAACACAAATCTTGGGCGACATTCTCCGACCCCCCGCCGGGTCGGAGAATCGCCGGGGGCTGGCGTGAATCCCGCCCCTGCCGGTTGCCGAAGTCTCCGGTACCGGATATTTGGCGGGGGCGGGAATCGCGCCGCGCCGGTTGGCGGCCCCCCCCGCTCGATTCTTCGGCCCGGATGGGCCGAAGCCCCGCCGATAAATTGCCTGGCCCGCCGGCGTAAATTAAATCACCGGCATGCACACGGCAGCGGCCATGCCGTGCTACATGGTGGAGGCTGCTCACGGACCTGGCCCGCGAAATAGTGCCCCCCATTTGTCCGCTCACGCGCCCCAGACCAACCCCCTCAGTACCCCCAGCCCTAATAAAGTCCCCCCCTGCCCGCGGATCGGCCCGCCCCCGACTGTGGCGGCATGGGACTGAGTCCGCAGCCATCACGCCGGGTTCCCGATGGATGAGACCACACGCGACTGACGCCATTAGGAACTCGCGTGGTTGGGGGCGAAGCATCGGAGGCGGGCCTGAGGCAATGTCCTGAAGCCGTCGATACATCACGCTGGGGCGGAGCATCGCAAAAGTGGTACCGCCCCCGATTTCGTCGGTAACTTTGATTCTCCGACAGATCGCCGAATGCAATTTTGGTGTTGCCGGCTGGAGAATCCAACCCCTTATCTCCATTACAGTTTAAAAATCCAGCACAGAGATAGTGAATTTCCATCAAAGGGAATGTCAGTTGCAAAAATCATCGACTTCTGGAAAATATAGATTTTTTTTTCTTTTTTAAATTGTCCCCAGCAGTTGCAGTTTTAGAAAGTTGAACAATACAGTTGAATTCCCAAAATCTCAAGACCACCGTGGAGAAAAATCTGTCAGAGCCACAGATACCAGCAAAGGACTCTTAAACAATTAACTATTCTTTTTTACCCATTCACATTGAATCTTAATTTGACTGAAAAGTAGCCTTTTACTTTTACTGTATAGCATTTGTTCTGCATGCTTGTGTGTGAGTGTATTGCGGAGATTGGCATGTATTTACTGTTTTAAGTCTCTAACTCAATAAAACCAGCCCCTCTTTGTTTTAAACTCAAGAAAGTGTGCCAGACTATTTTATTTGCAGTCAGCAGGGGAATGGTTAGGCACAGACATTGAGTAAATCCCTATATCCTTGCAAATTCATAAAAGACCCTGTTACGGTCAGGCTTGGATGTGATGTAACAGAGAAGTCATTTTTACCACACTTCATTTGGCTGTGACAAATGTAGTAATAGAATTTTTATCCTTATGTAGATGAATGTGCATTTATACAGCACCATCCATAACTTAGGATGTCCCCAAAGTGTTTTGCAGTCAATTAATCACTTCAATTTGAAGTGTTTGTACAGATGATCTTCCCTTCCAAGGCAGTCCCTCGGGAATGAGGATGGCTCGCGTCCACTCCATTCAATGGGTTCTGAGGTCGCTGATATGTCCAGTGTGTGATCTGCAGACTGTGCCACATGTGAGGCAGATAAGAACATAAATAGGAGCAGGAGTAGGCCTCACAGCTCATCGAGCCTGCTCTGCAGTTGAGTATGATCATGGCTGACCTTAGGTTTCAACTTTATTTTCCTGCCTGCTTCCCATATCCCTTCATAATAATCACTTATTGTCACAAGTAGGCTTCAATGAAGTTACTGTGAAAAGCCCCTAGTCACCACATTCCGGTGCCTGTTCGGGATGGCTGGTACAGGAATTGAACCGGCGCTGCTGGCATTGTTGTGCATTGCAAGCCAGCTACTTAGCCCACTGTGCTAAACCAGCCACCAATCCCCAGAGAGACCAAAAATCTGTCTATCTCAGCCTTGAATGTATTAGATGATAGAGCATCCACAACCCTCTGAGGCAGAGAATGCCAAAGATTGACAACACTTTGCGTGAAGTAATTTCTCCTTTTCTCAGTCCTAAATGATTGGCTCCTTATCCTGAGACTGTGCGCGTGTGTTTAAGATTCCTGAACAAAAAAAAAAAACTCTCAGTACCCACATTCACAAGTTCAGAGTCACCCGTAAGTTGGCGGAAATGTTTGATCACTACAGGAATGCATTGAGAACATCCCAAAAGCATTCCTGTTGTCTTCCTCCGAGTCTCCCGCCATTGCCCAGTTCCTTGTAGAACAGCTGACTCGGGTATCTGGTGCCTGGCATATGAACGACATATTCCACCCAGCAGAGCTGGTTTTGAATGTTTAGCTCCTCGATACTAGTCATGCTAGCTTGGGAGAGGACACTGCTGTTGGACTGCCATTTTTGTCACCGGATTTGGAGGATCTTGTGAATGCAGCGTTGGTGTTTATTTCTCCAGTGTTTTGAGGTGCCATCTGTGTCCACGTCTCTGAAGCAATTTGGATGTCAAAGATCACTGCTGCCCAGCAAACCATGATTTTAGTCTCAGGTTTGAGATCCTGGTTCTCAAATACTCTTTTATAAATTGACCGAAGGTCGAATTGGCACATTGAAGGTGATGATGAATTTCATCATTTACACCTGCCTTCGTCGAGAGCAGCCTCCCAAAACATAGAAAATAGTCCACATTTTTTAGGATTTCGCTGTTGATCTTAATCGACGATGGGGGGTGGGGGTGGCGGGGGGGGGGAATGTTTTGTGGGAGCTGATTGAAGAGGATCTTAATTTTTCAAGTTGTTTAGTGAAAGCCCAATTTCCTTCAGAGAAGGAGCCGATGATGACCTGGAGCTGAGGGTCTGAGGGAGTTACCTGGCTCACACAAGTTTCAACTGCTTTATGAACCTCGATAACTGAAGATCAAGGACTGGCTTCCACTACAATCGTTTGGGTTACGAGATGGCTGATAAATCCAGGGTGTGATCTGCAGACTCAGGTGCAAGAGTGCTACCATTGAGCCAAGGCTGACACTTTAGATTACCCAAAAGCCTTCTGTGTCAACATTGTCAATAATCCCCAAACAGGCACATTTGTATAACGTTTCTTTTCTCAATGTTTTAACTGAGGTGTACCACCCATATTTAATAGGTGGGATAATGGCTACAATCCCGTCCTCCTGCGGGAGGCGAGGAAGGAGGTGTGCGGGCCCGAAAATTTGATGGATTGGCATCAGGATCGATAACTAATGCCTTTCTACCTCCACCGGAAGTGAGTTTTTAAAAAGTTCACTCCTGGATGAAATGGCAGATTTCTTTTCTTAAAGGAAATTAGTGAACGAGATGGGTTTTTACGACAATTGACAAGATTTCAAGGTTACCATTCGACTCTTAATTCCAGATTTTTATTGAATTCAAATTTCACCATCTGTCAGGGTGGGATTTGAACTCAGGTCCCCAGGCCTTACCCTGGGTTCCTGGATTACTTGTTCAGTGACTACACCACTATCTCCCCTCTGGGTGGGAACGACCATGGTCGACTTTTCCAACCCGATTCCACTGGAGTCCCTTAAGTGGCCAATTAGCAACCACTTAAGGGCATCTTTCCATCTCTGCTGCAATCTTCCCAGCTCCAGGCGGACCTACTGACATACAGCCTGTGCAACTCGTAAAAACCCAATGGGCTGCATGTCATATGGAGAGGAGGGAGGGGACGCCCATGCTCTGTACTAATATGTGCATGATGGAGGACATGGTGATGGGGCAAGAGGGGTGGCCACTGACAGCCAACTGCCTTCCCTTGCTGCCAACAGATATGAAACCCCTCCATGTGACCCCCACCCCCCAAGGTCAGAGACCCCCCCACCCCACCTGTAGCTCTTCCGTTCTTCCTGTTCCATTAGTGATCCTGGGACAATTGGAGGGGTGTTGCTCTGGCAACAGCCATGACTTCTTCCATCACATGTTTACAGTATACCTCCGTGGCTCTCAGCTGTCATGAATTGGTAAACACGTTGAAGAATAATTGCAACCATATCAAAAGACTGCTCCAAAATGTTGGAATCGGTGGGCCCTGAGGTGAAGGGAGGCAATGGAAAATGGGGCGTTATAGGTCTAGGTCTTTATATATCTCTGGCGTTGATCTCAGCTCTACTGCTGGGTAGCTGAATGAGTGAAAAACACATGGTTCATTTTTGTATGGCCCGTGTTCAAGTGTAACAATGATGGTGGCTCCCAACAGAGAGAGGCAGCTGAGTTTAGAACATAGAACAGTACAGCACAGAACAGGCCCTTCGGCCCTCGATGTTGTGCCGAGCATTGTCCGAAACCAAGGTCAAGCTATCCCACTCCCTGTCATTCTGGTGTGCACCATGTGCCTATCCAATAACCGCTTGAAAGTTCCTCAAGTGTCCGACTCCACTATCACAGCAGGCAGTCCATTCCACACCCTAACAACTCTCTGAGTAAAGAACCTACCTCGGATATCCCTCCTATATCTCCCACCCTGAATCTTATAGTTATGCCCCCTTGTAACAGCTACATCCACCCGAGGAGATAGTCTCTGAACGTCCACTCTATCTATCCCCCTCATTATCTTATAAACCTCTATTAAGTCGCCTCTTATCCTCCTCCGCTCCAAAGAGAAAAGCCCTAGCTCCCTCAACCTTTCCTCATGAGACGTATCCTGCAAACCAGGCAGCATCCTGGTAAATCTCCTTTGCACCCTTTCCAATGCTTCCACATCCTTCCTATAATGAGGTGACTAGAACTGCACACAATACTCCAAATGTGGTCTCACCAGGGTAATGTATAGGTGTAGCATAACCCCGCGGCTCTTAAAATCATGCCCCCTGTTAATAGATGCTAACACACTATAATCCTTCTTCACGGCTCTATCCACTTGAGTGGCAACCTTCAGAGATCGGTGGACATGAACCCCAAGTATATCAGGAGAGGTACTGTTGTTCACCTCTGTACAGGTGGGCATTGATGTTAATTCTAGTCACTTCACTGTTTCACTGCACAGCAACTCCTCCAGGCCAGTTCCCCCGATATTTTAGCCCTTATCGTTTAAGGATTTCAATGTGCTGACTTCACAGTGTTTGTTGAATCCGCAGCATTGGAATCTGTACATTGCTGCTCAGTGCGTAGTTGATGAACTCTCCCACTTGAAAAGAGAGAACCCAATTTTCCCAAGTGAGTAACGAGTCTGCTGGAGACACAGTCACTAATTATATGTATTGGGAGCACCAGGATTGTCATCTATATCCAGAGAGACACTCGACTGCCACTTGATATAATGATAGTCAGGCTCTCAAAATTCCAATCACATGATCTGGCAAACGGTCTCTCAGTTGTCTAAATGCATTGAATAATGGATTTTATATACACACTGCAATCAAATAAAACATTCCACAGTAATTGGTTAGCTGAATCTTCTACAGGAAGTGCCCATAAGAACTTCCTGTTCGTTATTAAATCATCATCTTCTGAAGAAAAATTGCATGTGTGCCTTGACCCAACCGCCCAGCTGCGTTGCAAGCACAGCGGCATTTTGCATAAATAATGTCGCTCATTAGGACTGAGTGCCATAAGCAGAATGCAATCCTTCAGTTCACTCAGAAAGGGTCATTTTGAGCTATGTGCAGAGCCTCCCAAAACGACCCGTATAATTCAAACTTCTTTTGTATTGTCTGCTGGATGGTAAGCTCAAACTTACAGGGCTCCTCCAGATGGCCGATAATTTGTTTTGGGAAAAAAAACACTCGAGCGTCTCTCTGGAAAACTTGACAGCCTCAATAGTTTGTTTATAGACTTTCTTTGGCCCTTGCTTCATTTATTTTTGCAACTCCCTCCCCTGCCCCAAGGTCTGTGGTTATAAACATCATTTAGTTTATCTCGCAAGTGATTGGCAGCCAGTGGGGCCAGTTTTATAGTCCAGTTAATTTCATACTGATATGTCTTATAGATCTACACATATATTCCTTAGTTGACAAGAATAGTTTTCTGGTTACATGGATTTCACAGCTGAACAGTGTTTTTATTGTGCGGCTGTCCTGATTGACTGGTCTATTTTCTAGTTAACATTATAACTTAAGGTGGATATAGATGTAGTCAATTGCCCCTTGAAGTTGTAATAATTGATCCCTTTCTGTGGATCTGATCTTTCGTATTGTGTTCCAATGAGATGAAATGTGATGGTGTACCTTTTGTGCTGGCACCTAACCCTTGAACAACTTCCTTGTCACAAAAACGGGGTAATTTCACGAGGTTGATACATTTATTTTCTGTAAGATTTTGCACCAAAGCCCTTCTTCCAACGTCTTCCCCAATACCTCCTCCCATTTGGCCTGAACCCTATCCAAGGATTCTGATCCTGCTCCCATAATTTTCCTTTAAATAGCAGAGGTAACTCCCCTTCTGACGCCAACAGCACAAACACCTCCTTCAGCAACAAATCCTAGGGACCTTACCAGCACATATAAACAAAGAGATCAATCATTTCACCCCCAAAAAAAGAGATTTAGATTAGAAGACCTGGAGACACAGAAATAAAAACAAAAGCTGTGGCAGAACATTCATTTTTACCACTTGTCCTCGGCCTGCATCGATAGGCACAGACTTTCCCACCTTTGTGAGTCTTCCTTAACCCTTGCTGAAAGGCTTAAAAATTCAATTTCCGTATCTGAACCCAGTCGCGAGATACTTGTACCCCCAGGTACCTAAAGTGGTTAGTTACTGATTGAAATGGCATATCTTCCATGCTTTCTCCTTCCCTCAGTGTCGAGATTGAAAAGCAGTCACTTTTTCCAAGATTTAACTTTTAGCCTGAGAAGGTCCGAACCCTTTTAGTAGCTCCATAATGTTTCTAATCGTAGGCATCGGGTCAGATATATATAAAAGTAAATCATCGGCGTATAATGATACCTTGGTTCCACTCACCCTCATTATCCCCTTCCATTTATTCGAGCTCCTCAGCACAATGGTCAAGGGTTCTATTGGCAAATAAGTAGTAGAGAGGGCATGTGGCACCCCTATCTTGTTCCCCACTTTGGCAAAAAATAATCCCAGCTCATCTTGTTCGTTCGTGCACTCGCCCTCGGATCTGCGTACAATAATTTGACCCAAGCTGCGAACTTAGGCCCGATTCCAAACTGTTCCAACACCATGAAGAAATAATTCCATTCGACTCTATCGAACGTCTTCTCTGCATCTAATGCCATTATCATCTCCTGCTCCTTCCTCTCTGCTGGAGTCAACACCACATTTAACAGGCATTGTACATTTGAAGCTTACCGTCTCTTTATGAATCCCGTCTGCTCTTCCCTTACTATCCGTGGCAGACACTTCTCCAAGCTAAGAGACAATACCTTTGTCAATATCTTAACGTCCACATTTAATAATGATATCGGCCGATAAGACCCACACTCCATTGGATCTTTATCCTTTTTCAAAAATAGTGAAATTGAAGCTTGCTTCATCCTCCACTTTAATGCTTCTTAAAACATCATTACCAGTAGTGGAGCCAGCCTTTCCATAAATTCTTATAGAACTCCAATGGAAATCCATCTGGTTCTGCTGCCTTCCCGTCTGCATCTTTCCAGTTGCAATATGTATTTCCTCCACACCTATGGGCCCCTCCAGTCTGGCCTTATCTTCTGCATCTAGAATAGGAAATTTCAATTTCTTGAAGAATTTTTGCATATCCCACTCATTTCCTGAGGGCTCTGATCTATACAAACTTCTATAAAACTTTTCAAACACCTGTTCTGGTGCTGATGCCAACCTTCCCGTTTAATCCAGGACCTGTATAATCTCCCTGAGGCTGCCTGACGCCTAAATTGGCTTGCCAACATCTGACTAGCTTTTTCCTCATACTCATACACCGACCCTCTAGCCTGGCTTAACTGCAGTACTGCGTTCCTCGTTGGTAGCAAATTATACTTAATTTGAATCTCCTTCTTGCTGATCAATAACACCAGTGTGGGTTTCTCCGCATAATTCCCACTCACCTTCAAAATTATGTCCACTAGCCATTGGTGTTTCTCCCTTTCTTCCCTATCCATCTGTACCTTATATGAGATCATTTCCCCCCCCCGCACTACTACCTTTAGAGCCTCCCAAACCATTGAAGGCGAGATCCCCCCATTATTATGCATAATATTGTAGCGCACAAAGACTCCATGAGACGAATATAGTGAAGTCGATGAGGCTTTATTAAGCGTGTCTGTTCCCCAGCAGCCCGATAGTAAACTGGCCTGCGGGGGAAGGCACCGGCTTTTTATACTTCGCCTTCAGGGCGGAGCATGAGGTCAACGGCCAACCAGGACCCGGGATCTGTCAGCCAATGACATTAGGGCTTCCAGTCCCACATGACCCCCAGTACATACTACCACATTCACCCCTTGTCAAAAATGAACCCGGCGGGGTGATGCTTCGTATGGTGGTAAGGGTTTACAGGGCAGGTCCTGGGAGGATAGAACAGTTACATGGTAGTACAGTATTGGACAGTATCGTCCTGTTACAACTATTCACAGAGGGTATAGGAAAAACAAAATGTTCATTGGACAGTCCATCTTTGTTTTACATCGACGCCACGAGTCGGTCGGGCGGTCTGGTCGTCCGTGTCGATCGCCTCGGCCCCGGCGGTGGTGGTGGTGCTTGTACCAGTGTTGTCGCCTCCGGGAGCCGCACGGTTTCAGCTGTCGGTGCAAAGGGGAGGGGGACTGATCCTCCTGGGAAGGGGGCGGTCGCGGGGTGCGGCGGTGGCAGGAAGGGGGGCGGTTGGGTTGATGGTGTCGGGGGGGTGTGCGTGGTGCCGGCGGGCGCCAGATCCCGCAGGGAGACCGTGTCCTATCGGCCGTCGGGGTACTCCACGTAGGCGTACTGGGGGTTTGCGTGGAGGAGGTGAACCCTTTCGACCAACGGGTCCGCCTTATTTGCCCGCACGTGCTTTCGGAGCAGGATGGGTCCTGGGGCCGCCAGCCAGGTCGGCAGCGACGTTCCAGAGGAGGACCTCCTAGGGAAGACAAGGAGACGCTCGTGGGGCGTTTGATTAGTGCTTGTACATAATAACGACCGGATGGAATGGAGAGCGTCCGGGAGGACCTCCTGCCACCGTGAAACTGGGAGATCCCTGGACTGTAGGGCCAGTAGGACGGCCTTCCAGACCGTGCCGTTCTCCCTTTCTACTTGCCCGTTCCCCCGGGGGTTGTAGCTGGTCGTCCTGCTTGAAGCTATGCCCTTGCTGAGCAGGAACTGGCGCAGCTCGTCACTCATGAAAGAGGACCCCCTGTCGCTGTGGACGTATGCGGGGTAACTGAACAGCGTGAAGATGCTGTTCAGGGCTTTAATGACTGTGGCCGCGGTCATGTCGGAGCAGGGAATGGCAAAAGGGAAGCGGGAGTATTCGTCCACTACATTAAGGAAATATGCGTTGCGGTCGGTGGAGGGGAGGGGCCCTTTGAAATCGAGACTGAGGCGTTCAAAGGGGCGGGAAGCCTTAATCAGGTGCGCTCCATCTGGCCTGAAAAAATGCGGTTTGCATTCTGCGCAGATGTGGCAGTCCCTTGTGACTGTACGGACCTCCTCTAAAGAGTATGGGAGATTGCGGGACTTGATGAAGTGGTAAAACCGAGTGACCCCCGGGTGGCAGAGGTCCTCGTGGAGGGCTTGGAGGCGGTCAATTTGTGCGTTGGCACATGTGCCGCAGGATAGGGCATCGGACAGCTCGTTCAGCTTTCCGGGCCGGTACAAGATCTCATAGTTGAAGGTGGAGAGCTCGATCCTCCACCTTAAGATCTTGTCATTTTTAATCTTTCCCCGCTGTGCATTATCGAACATGAAGGCTACCGACCGTTGGTCAGTGAGGAGAGTGAATCTCCTGCCGGCCAGGTAATGCCTCCAATGTCGCACAGCTTCCACTATGGCTTGGGCTTCCTTTTCCACTGAGGAGTGGCGGATTTCTGAGG
Source organism: Scyliorhinus torazame (assembly GCF_047496885.1). NCBI lineage: Eukaryota > Metazoa > Chordata > Chondrichthyes > Carcharhiniformes > Scyliorhinidae > Scyliorhinus > Scyliorhinus torazame. The sequence continues at coordinate 200,880,097 of NC_092713.1, read as the reverse complement.
CGTGCAGGGTTCGGGAGAAGAAGGCCACGGGTCTGCCCGCTTGGTTAAGGGTAGCCGCTAGAGCTACGTCAGAGGCGTCGCTCTCGACCTGGAAGGGGAGGGACTCGTCGATGGCGCGCATCGTGGCCTTTGCGATGTCCGCTTTGATGCGGCTGAAGGCCTGGCAAGCCTCTGTCGACAGAGGGAAAGTCGTGGTCTGTATTAGGGGGCGGGCCTTGTCTGCGTACTGGGGGACCCACTGGGCGTAGTACGAAAAGAACCCCAGGTAGCGTTTCAGGGCTTTTGGGCAGTGCGGGAGGGGAAATTCCATGAGTGCGCGCATACGTTCGGGGTCGGGGCCTATTATCCCATTGCGCACTATGTAGCCCAGAATGGCTAGCCGGTCGGTGCTAAAAACGCACTTGTCCTCGTTGTACGTGAGGTTCAAGGCTTTGGCGGTCTGGAGGAATTTTTGGAGGTTGGCGTCGTGGTCCTGCTGATCGTGGCCGCAGATGGTTACATTGTCGAGGTACGGGAACGTGGCCCGTAACCCATGTTGATCAACCATTCGGTCCATCTCCCGTTGGAAGACCGAGACCCCGTTTGTGACGCCAAAAGGGACCCGTCTGCCTCGAAGGCTGTGTACTTGCGGTCACTTGGGCGGATGGGGAGCTGATAGTAGGCGGACTTGAGGTCCACGGTGGAGAAGACTTTATACTGGGCAATCCGATTGACCATGTCGGATATGCGGGGGAGAGGGTACGCGTCTAGTTGTGTGTACCTGTTGATGGTCTGGCTATAGTCAATGACCATCCTTTGTTTCTCCCCTGTCTTCACTACTACCACCTGCGCTCTCCAGGGACTATTGCTGGCCTGGATTATGCCCTCCTTTAGTAGCCGCTGGACTTCGGAGCGAATGAAGGTCCGGTCCTGGGCGCTGTACCGTCTGCTCCTAGTGGCGACGGGTTTGCAATCCGGGGTGAGGTTCGCAAACAAGGACGGGGGTTGCACCTTGAGGGTGGCGAGGCCGCAGATAGTGAGTGGGGGTATGGGGCCGCCAAATTTAAACGTAAGGCTCTGTAGGTTACATTGAAAATCTAAGCCCAGCAAGGTGGGGGCACAGAGTTGGGGAAGGACGTTAAGTTTGTAGTTTTTGAATTCCCTCCCCTGTACCGTTAGGGTAACTATGCAGAATCCCTGGATCTGTACGGAGTGGGATCCTGCAGCTAGGCAAATCTTTTGTGCGCTGGGGTAGGTAGTTAAGGAACAGCGTCTTACCGTGTCGGGATGTATAAAACTTTCCATGCTCCGGGAGTCGACTAGGCATGGCGTCTTGTGGCCGTTAATTAGGACCGTTGTCGTCGTCGTCTGGAGAGTCCGGGGCCGAGCCTGATCGAGCGTAACCGAAGCGAGCCGTGGTTGCAGTAGTGGGGTGGGGTCCGTTGTTGCCGTCCAAGATGGCGTCGGGGATGGACAAAATGGCCGCCCCCATACATCGCACGTGGCTGAGGGGTCACGAGATGGCGTCGGGGGTGGACAAAATGGCCGCCCCCATGCGTCGTACAGGTCGGGGGCGGTCCAAGATGGCGGCGCCCCTCCTCCCCTCGTGGTGGTCGGGACCCAAAATGCGGGTCGCACATGTTGTGCTTGGGGGTCTGGGGAGCGCTAGGACCGCGCGGAGTTCCCGCACTGCGAGCGCCAGGGCCGCGGGCGCTAGGACCGCGCGGAGTTCCTTCCCTGCGAGCGCCAGGGCCGCGGGCGCTAGGACCGCGCGGAGCTCCCTCGCCGGGGACAGCAGTGGTCGGGGCCCAGGTCGGCGGCGCCGGCGGGTCAGTCGTGGGGCCGCGAGCGCTGGGACCGTGCGGAGCTCCCTCGCCAGGGACAGCGGTGGTCGGGGTCCAGGTAGGTTGCGCCGGCGGGTCAGTCGTGGGGCCGCGAGTGCTGGGACCGCGCGGAGCTCCCTCGCCGGGGACAGCGGTGGTCGGGGCCCAGGCCGGCGGGTCAGTCGTGGGGCCGCGAGCGCTGGGACCGCGCGGAGCTCCCTCGCCGGGGACAGTGGTGGTCGGAGCCCAGGCCGGCGGGTCAGTCGTGGGGCCGCGAGCGCTGGGACCGTGCGGAGCTCCCTCGCCGGGGACAGCGGTGGTCGGGACCCAAAATGGCGGCGTCTGCGGGTTGCACATGGCGTGCTGGGGGGGTTGGGAGGCATAGACTGCCTGTAGGGCTCCCTGTGGCCCCGGGACGGCGGCGACCTCGCGGGATCGGCACACCACCGCATAGTGGCCCTTTTTCCCGCAGCATTTGCAGATGGCTGCGCGGGCCGGACAGCGTTGTCGGGGGTGCTTCGCCTGGCCGCAGAAATAACAGCGGGCGCCCCCGGTGCGACTCGGCGTTTGGACTGCGCAAGCCTGTAGGGTGTGTGGGGGGGGGGGTTTGCCGCGACGGGTACGTACGGGGCCCGATGGCCTGCCGCGCGGTCGGGGCCGCAGGCGCGGGTAGCGCGGCGTAGAACTCATCCATCGATTCTCCGGGAGCTTGCCGTCTCGTCGCGAGCTGGTAGCGAGCGTAGATTTGGTTAACAGGGCGGACATAGAGACTTCTCAGTGCTGCGAACGCCGTCTGGAAATCGTCGGTGTCTTCAATGAGGGTGAAAATCTCCGTGCTCACCCTCGAGTGCAGGACCTGCAGTTTTTGTTCGTCTGAGACCCGGCCGGTGGTCGGTCTGAGGTAGGCCTCGAAGCAAGTCTGCCAGTGTTTGAAGGCTGCTGCCGCATTCACTGCGTGGGGGCTGATCCTCAGGCATTCTGGAATGATCCTGAGCTCCATAGTCCTTTTTAGGCACGCTTAATAAATTGTAGCGCACAAAGACTCCATGAGACGAATATAATGAAGTCGATGAGGCTTTATTAAGCGTGTCTGTTCCCCAGCAGCCCGATAGTTAACTGGCCTGCGGGGGAAGGCACCGGCTTCTTATACTTCGCCTTCAGGGCGGAGCATGAGGTCAACGGCCAACCAGGACCCGGGATCTGTCAGCCAATGACATTAGGGCTTCCAGTCTCACATGACCCCCAATACATACTACCACAAATATATTAATTGATAATTTCACTCATCTTTTTGTTAAAGTCCAAATCTGCTAACAATCCCACATTCATCCAGCATGGCAGCCTTTGAATCATCCCTTTCTCCAAGACTACTTCTACCAAGTGTGAGGCATAGTCTTAAATAACAATGGCGGAATAATACGCTTTCCTCACCTCTGGTGAGGCTCCCTCTCTATGATGAAAAAAAATCAATCCTTGAATATACATTGTGCACTGGAGAGAAGTAAGATTATTCTCTTCCCTCCGGGTGTAAAAACCACCATGGGTCTACGCACCCCCCATCTCCTTCATAAATGCTGCCACCACGTCCGCCAAACCTGAAGGAGAACATTCTAACTGTGGGTTCAGTACAATATTTAAATCTCTACCTAAAACCCAACTGATATGTATCTAGACTTGGAATGGCTGCCACCAGCCTTTTCATAAATCCTATATCATCCCAGTTCAGGGCATATACATTGACCAGTATGACCGATCTTCCCTCCAATATACCTTTGACGATGACGTACCTGACCCCTTGGTCTATTATTACTTGCACCATCTGAAATTTAACCTTTTTGCTGACCAATACTGCCTTTCCTCGGCCCTGCTATTAAAACCCGAGTGGAACATCTGACTCACCCACCCCTTTTGGAGTCATAACTGATCTTTTACTCTCAAATGAGCAGCACCATGTCGGCTTTCATTTGGATCAATGCTGAACGCTTTGGATAACATTTCTCTGGGCACTATTCTAAGTGGGTTAATGCTGCCATTAAAATGGAGTGGGAGGCAAGTCACATGATTCTCTTAAGTATTTTCTCCCTTGTGTTGCAAACCATTATGTTTCGCTTGTTGACAAACTAATGAGCATTTGCTGACCTCACTATCCTATCAAAGATTGTGGACGGGATTTTTTGAGCAACCCGCCGTGTGTTTTTTGGCAGTGGAGGCAGCCCACCAGCAGGATCTTATGGGCTCACCATTGTCATTGTCAACGAGATTTCCCATTGAATGCACCCCTTGTTGCCATCGGTGAGCCAAAGGATCCCGTCAGAGTGAGCAGCCGGTAAATTCCGCCCTATCTCACACATTCAGATTGGTACCTATAAATGCACCAATACTTGTGAGAATAAAGTTAAAACAGAAAAACAAACAGAAACACTTGATTTTATATAACAACTTATTACCAACAAAATGATTCAAACCATTTGACACGATGAACACCGATAATTGTTTAGTAACTTATTAAGCAGGAAGGGCAGCACAGAGGCGCAGAGGTCACAGGTTCAATCCCGGCTCTGGGTCAGTGTCCATGTGGAGTTTCCACATTCTCCCCGTGTTTACATGGGTTTTGCCCCACAACCCAAAGATGTGCAGGGTAGGTGGATTGGCCACGCTAAATTGCCCCTTAATTGGAAAAATGAAATAAACAAAAAGGAGTGTTCTCGCTGGAGTTCAGAAGAATAAGGGGGATCTCATAGAGATTTATAAAATTCTAACAGGACTAGACAAGGTAGATGCAGGGAACATGTTCCCGATGGTGGGTGGGTCCAGAACCAGGGGGTCACATTCTGAGGATTCAGGGTAAACCATTTCGTCAGAGATGAGGAGATATTTCTTCACCCAAAGAGCTTGTAGAATTCATTACCACAGGAAGTAGTTGATGCTAAAACATTGAATATATTCAAAAGGCGGCTAGATAAAGCACTTGGAGCGAATGGGATCAAAGGCTATGAGGAGAAAGCAGGATTCGGCTATTGAGTTGGATGATCAGCCATGATTGTGATAAATGGCAGAGCAGGCTTGAAGGGCCAAAAGGCCTCCTCCTGCTCCTATCTTCTATGTACCTATGTATCTGTGTAAAAGGGTGGGTGCAGGATGGTCTTGCAGGGTGGTTTTTCCTCAGGGGGACAGTCGCGGCAGAGCTGTCTGAGGGACATGCAAACCTGCAAAAATAAATAAGTAAATAATGATGGAAAAACACTGCAAAGTGTGCCTAGGCAGCACACTCAAACACAAACCTCAGTCCCTGGAGTCTTGTGCCCAGTTTTGGTCCACTTATTTTATTTTTTATAAATTTAGAGTACCCAATTATTTTCGTCTGGAGTGGCACCTTTAACTGTTACCATGATGGGCAGCACGGTAGCATTGTGGATAGCACAATTGCTTCACAGCTCCAGGGTCCCAGGTTCGATTCCGGCTTGGGTCACTGTCTGTGCGGAGTCTGCACATCCTCCCCGTGTGTGCGTGGGTTTCCTCCGGGTGCTCCGGTTTCCTCCCACAGTCCAAAGATGTGCAGGTTAGGTGGATTGGCTATGATAAATTGCCCTTAGTGTCCAAAATTGCCCTTAGTGTTGGGTGGGGTTACTGGGTTATGGGGATAGGGTGGAGGTGTTGACCTTGGGTAGGGTGTTCTTTCCAAGAGCCGGTGCAGACTCGATGGGCCGAATGGCCTCCTTCTGCACTGTAAATTCTATGATAATCTATGTGTTGGGGTGTCATTGCAAGAGATAACTACAAATACAGTTTAAAACAGAGAAACATTTTAAGTATTTCTTTTTTGGAAAACTGAGTACTCTTGTTTATTTTAATATTTATTTCCTGCTATGGTTCTTGTTTGTCGTTGAAGGGGTTGTTGAGTAAGAGTAATTTGCTGCAGGTTTTGATGTTTGTGCTTTTTGTTTTCTTGAACTTTTCTCTGGAGTTCTTTTTATAAATGTTGAAGCTTTGGTTGGGCAATTTTGTGACTTAGGGTGAATTTTGAAGGAGGAAAGGGTAATTCTCAAAATGTTAGCTCTTTTTCACTCTGCAAAGTCATTAGTGCTGCTCTGAACATCAAAGAATTCTGATGGAAGCAGGCAACGGCCAGGATTCTCCGAAATCCCAGCCAAGTGTTGGCACCGGTGTAAACACCGGAGTGGTGTACGCCGGGGTCAACGTGCCTCCTGGCCCAGCAATTCACCGGTCTTCAGGGGGCTAGCACGGTGCCGGAGTGCTGCGCGCTGCTCTGGCACCGAAAAGCGGCCCTGCATGGCCGGCACGGGTCCGCGCATGCACGTAATGGCCATCTCCTTGCCGGCACATGCACGTGGTTGCCGTTTCCGCGCCGGCGCGTAAGCATGGTTGCCATCTCCGCGCCAGCGCGGAGCAACATGTCGGAGACCTAACAGCGGGCCCGCGCAGAAGGAGATTGGCCCCTCCAGATCACGGGCGCCCACCAACCGGAAGCCCCCGATAGCGGGCCTTGACCTCGTGGTGGCCCACCTCTCCCTGGAGTCAGATCCCCCCACTAGGACATCCAACGCGGCCGTGGGTCCGACCTCCCGCCTCTTTCAGCGGCCCCCGACCGACGCTGGGCGTGATTGGCGCCGATTCTCCGGTAGGCGGAGATTCGCGGCCCAGCATTGGAGCGGCGTGGAGGGAATTTCTAGCGTCCCCGGCAATTCTCCGACCCAGCACGGGCTCGGAAAATCCTGCCTAGCGTCTCTCAAGTGCGTATATTATGGAAGGATACGCATCCTCGATTGCTGAACTGGTACCTTTGTTGCCCAGTGTGGCTTTTGGCTATATACAAAGATGTGCAGGTTAGGTGGATTGGCCATGCTAAATTGCCCCTTAGTGTCCAAAGATGTGTTGGATGGGTGGATCAGCCATGGTCAATGCGTGGAGCTATGGGGATAGTGTGGGGGACTGGGCCCAGGTAGACAGCTCATTCAGAGAATTGGTGCAGCCTTGATGGGCTGAATGGCCTCCTTCTGTTCAATAGGGATTCTATGATGCAGAAGACCAGTCCTGGGTTTGTGCTGGGTACAAGTGATCTCTGTCTAAGTAGTTACAACTGGCCACAACACCCCACGGGCTAGGCAGGGGAAAAATAATCTAAATTTCCACTCTGTGGAAATGTGTGCATTTGTGAAGCTTTGGGTGTGGACAATGATTTGACTTCACCAGAATGCTTCCCCTGTTCAAATAACCTTATAGCCTTCACTGTATGGGATCATATAATAAAAATGCCACTTGGGTAGGATATTGCAAGACAGGTCATGCCAATAGAGAAAAAGAGCAATGTTGACCATGCAAATACTACAGCTGTGTCTAATCCTGTCTCTCCTCACATATTTCACTTCAACTTCCTTCCTATATTTAGCTGAGTCGAGTCTCTCACATTCATAACTGAGTAAGAAGTCGAGAGGATGCTAATAAAGTTTATTGATTGACAGGATGAGGCCTGGGGATTATCCTTTGAATTTAATTGTTTCATCAGCTGTCTCTACACTGGAAGCCTTTTAGATACCTCCCAATCAGCAAGCTCATTTGCTCTGTCAATCAGGCAAAGCATCCTGGCCCTACAACAACTTGCAAGAGCACTGATGCTTCAAAAGGCTGAGCTGTTAATCTGCAAATCCATTAGTTAATGGTGCTAGAACAAAAACTGTCTCTGGAGTTTTGTCAGCCTCTAGCTGGGTGTTACTTAGGAAAAGAATACCTCATCCTGGGCTCAGTCCATTTAATGCATGGAAGACAGATAAAGATATATGGAACTTCTTCGCACAGTTGGGGGAGTTCATAATCAAAGTCTTTGCTCCAGGATACTGATTCACATGGGTCACAGTCAGATATTGATGTGAAATATTGCTCTCCTACAGCCTTGTTCTCTGATAATACACTGTACCCTTTGTTGTATTTTAAAACGGCATTCAGCTAGTTTGTATTTTCAAGCCTTTCTCTGCATTTACACATCATTGGAGCTGCGGCTGAGAGAAGTGACACGTGGCCTATCCCTGGATTAGAACTTCAGAGAATGGGAATTTTAATTTTGAAGTGCTGGGGAACAGGAGTTAATGTAGGTTAGATAAGACACAGGAGTTTTTGGAGGAGCTGAAGTTCACTGAATGTGGAGGATAAGAGGCTAATTAGAAAAACAGTTGAGTACTAAAGTCTGAAAATGGCAAATGCACTTTAGTTAGGTTTAGGCCTGCTGTATTGTAAATGCTTTTATTATAACAGTTAAAAAATCTCACAGTTAGGCAACAGTTTCACTGTATATCTTGGGGAGGAAAGTCAAATGTGTGGGATGTTCTAGCCTCTCCCACCAGAAGGATCTTTCGGGTCCCAATGAAGTCAACAGAGATTTTGAGGTGCCTGCTGCATCCGCTATGGGGAATCTCCATGGTAGGGCCAGAAAATCCAGGAATAGTCTCTTTTTAAATGTAAGCCAATTCTCTTTGCTATGTCATTGGTGCTACTTCTTCAACACTCTCCCAATCTTGCTAACTTTAGATTGACAAATCCGCTTAAAGATCTTCACAACAGTTGGGCTCCAAGTGACCCCAATGAACTGTTGCACAGCTCTTTCATTTGTAAGTTCCCAGATGCCTCCTGGATAAGGTTTAAGGCTGTGCATGAGGGTGAATGTGTCCATCCAGTAGCCTGGACTTACTAATACAGTTAAACAAACTGGCTCTTCAACATAAGATTGGTTATCTATGTAAGATGGTCTGTCAAAGGTCAAGCATTTTGATTGAAGGACAGAATTATGTTTTGCACTGATTGTTAGCGGCACCGTTGTATTTTAGCGACTAATCCCCCATTGGCACCTGCATCAGGTTTCCTCATTACACTTGTCATGGTTATAGTGAAAAGCCAATTTATTTGAATAAGTCAATCAATGAACAAAGCTTGCTCGATGTGCATTATGATGCTGCCAATTATAAGCAAAGCAATATTGAATCGCCAATTGGCTGGAGAGCTAACGTGCAGACATAGACCTGCAGTAAGTGCGGCCTCCCAGCAAAGAGTCAGTGTGCCTTTGGGACTGGACTTTGAGGAAGTACTGCGAGGAAGTCATTAAAGATGTGTGCTGTCAATACTCAGATCAAAGAGATTCTCCCTTTCCTCCTGCACTGATTTATAAACAGTTGTAGAAGTGGTGTATGTCCTTTCTCTCTTGCAGGACAGAGGTGTGAATGTCAGATGTACTTCCTCTCATCAGCAAGCTCTCATTATGTTTCATGTTGATTATGCCTGCCATTTGGTTAGAATGGGGATATATCCCTTTGAAAACACCAATGCTAAAAAACATTTTGGAATTCTCTTTCAGATAATGTTTGAAGGAACATTTTCATTGTAAATGGGATAGCGATGAAGAAAGGAAAAACTTGCATTTTTATCTCTACAAAAAGAAATATTTCCTTTTATATTGTGCTTTTTATGACTGATGTGTTGGGTACTCTGCTACACAGACGAACCTACATGGTTGCGAATGGTACAACTCAGTTTTATTACTCACATTTATTTACAGTGGTAAACTGGTTACTGAGGTTTGATCATAACCCTAGAATCTGTGGACCTATTCCGAATACTATCTTGTAGTGGCACTCAGCACATGGTGGATGTCTGAGTGGCTTGCTATGAGATCTGTGCCCTGAGCTGTCTCCTGCTGGAATGCTCAGGAAATGTCGTGTTCCCTGTTTTGTACTGTGTATGCTCTTGCCTGTGATTGGCTGTGGTGTTGTGTGTGTGTGTTGATTGATCCGTTGATCTGTCCATCAGTATGTATGTATGTTTGTGCTATGATGTTTACCTGAATATCATGACAATGACCATCATATGTCTAAATGAAATCAATGAAGTACCTTTTGAAATGTTGTCACTGTTATAATGTAGGGAACATGGCAACCACTATGCTCCCACCAACAGTAATGTGATAATGACCAGGTAAACTGTTTTTTGTAATGTCAATTGAGAGATATATATTGGTCAAAATACTGGGGACAGCTTCACTGTTTTTCTTCAAAAATGTTCCATTGGCACTATTACACCTCCCCAAGCAGGCTGGTGGAGTCCCAGTTTAAATTCTCATCCCTAGCATGGCAAATTTGACAATGCCGCATTCCCTCAGTGCTGCACTGGAATCTCAGCCTTGACCTTTTGTACTCAACTCCTGGAACTGAACCCGACTATAGCCCAGAATTAATACCTTTTAAACTTTTAAATGCATGTTTTGAGTTGCAGAGAAAAGTTGTCTTACTTCCACAGACTCACCAACCCCCACCTCTTCCCCAACACTATAGATGTTGTCCCTCAAAGGGACAGAGGAGAAAATAAGGTGGAGAGTTTTGCTGCTGTCCTGACCACATAACATCTGGTTTCAGATAGCCATGGTGGAGGCCTTTGAGGAGAAGGCTTCCAGCCTGCTGGGCTGAAAATGGTGTTAAGCGTGGTAGGGATCATGCAACAAAAGGAGTATAGCAGCCATTTTTGCAGAATCCAACAGCTTCCATCTTACTGTGACAGTCTGGCCCATTTGCAACAGTATAGGAATGAGGGTTCCTTCTCCTGTCACCTGTCCTCCTTTGAAGCAAGTCAGCATGGAGTCAGGGGCAGCTTGCTCAACGTAAAACGTCCATCATCATCTTTTATATCAGGCTCAATAAGTCTAATAAAATGGTGAATTTGTCTTCTTGCTGAATCTTTTTCATAAGCTAAAAGCCCAGATGTCCACACAGTGGCTTTTACACAGCCTGCTCTGAGGGGAATATTGTGTAGTATTTAATTAGTATTTGTCATTCTTGACAGACCATGAGGAAATATTTCTTTTTATATTCCCAAAATACTCATTCATTCCTTCAGCAGTACACCTTGTCTCCTCCTGGAAAAAGGTTCCCTCATTATGTCCCAGGATTAATGTGAAATCCCTGACAGTGGAAAATAATTTATGTGTTTTGCAAACCGCATTACACCAGAGGATACATATTGTGGCTGTCTTATGGAGGACTGCTCATTGGATAATCGTTAATGGAGCCTGCCACTTTTAAAATATATCTTTATTTACTGAAATAACATGTTAAGCTAAAGCAGGATGTAGATACGGATGATGTGGCGAACAATGACATATAGTATTATTGTTTCTATGCTGGTAAATAAACACACCAGATGTACACTATTCCATCAGACACTCTCATCATATTATCATAGCCCGAATGCTGAGTACAGCTATCTGTATATTACTTTATCCAGCATTGTTCAGATCAGATATGGCAGGGGATTGATGTGGTTAGAGGTTTGTATGCTGGACAAACGGTCAGCATTTACCCCAACCACAGAAGTGCAGTACCCCACATTGGAACATAGAACAGACGTAGGACATTCAGTCCATCGAGCCTGCTCTGTCATTCAAATAGATCGTGGCTGATTAGCTACCTCTATATCATTTTTTTCCCCACGTTTCCCATATCCCTTGATGTTACGAGTAAATCTATCAATTTCTGTTTTGAATATTCAATGACTGAGCTTCCACAGCCCTCTGGGGTAGAGAATTCCAAAGATTGACCACCGTCTGGAAGATAGATTGGAGAAGTTAGGAATGTTTTCCTTCGAGAAAAGATGGTTGAGAGAAGATTTGATTGAGGTATTCAAGATCACCAGGAGTCTGGACAGAGTAGACAGGAATAAACTGTTCTCAATCATGAAAGGATCGAGAACTAGAGGGCACAAATTTAAAGGAATTCGTAAATAAAGCAAAAGTGATAAGAGGAGAAACCTTTTTATGCAGTGAGTGATTGGGGTCTGGAATGCACTGCCTGAGAGTGTGGTGAAGGCTGGTTCAATTGAAGCATTGAAAGGGGAATTGGGCTTACCTGAACATGAGGAATGTGAAAGGTTATGGGGAGAAGGCCGGAGAGATGATGCTCGGTGAGTTGCACATTCGGAGAACTGGCGCAGGTGGGCCAAATGGCTACCTTCTGCACCATAACGATTGTGAGATTCTGTGATTCTCTGAGTGAAGAAACTCCTCCTCATCAGTCTTAAATGGCCTGTTCCTTATTTCTGAGACTGTGTACTCTGGTTTTCCCCTGGAAGGGGACACATCCTGCCCACATCTACCCTGTCACGGCCTGTAAGAATTTTGTAAGTTTCATTGAGATCACCTTTCATTCTTTGAAACTCTGGAGAATACAGGCCCAGTCTCCTCGATCTCTCCTCATCAGACAATCCTGCAATCCAGGGATCAGTCTGGTGAATCTCCGATGCGTTCCCTCAATGGCAAGTATACGCTTCGTTAAACAAGGAAGCCAAAGCTGTACACAATACTCCAGATGCAGTCTCGCATCCAACTTGGTAAAAAGAGACAGAAAAACAGTGAAAGACGTAAAGCACAGAAGGACAACAAAGTGAGGAACGTGGATTGAGAAGCTGAAGAAGGTGGAAAAGTGGAGCTGAAGCCAAAGATCCAGCATGATCATATTGAATGATGAAGCAGGATTGACAGACAATATGGTCCTCTCCTGTTCCTATTAAGTTCTTAGAGAACCAGAAGAGAAAGGGAGTGAGATCAAAAAAAGGAGAGAATAAGAAAAGAAATGACATTCAGAGTATACCATACCCATTTTAAATCATGCCTGATTTAAATATCCATGAAATCAGTGGAGCCTCAGATTGTAAATAGGGCTGATCCAGGTCGGTAGACTTGCCACCAGGCAGGTTAGGTTAAACTTACCCCTCACACAATCAGTGGGGTGGAAAAAATGAGAAGCTACAGTACATGGAAAGGCCAGAGAGAGAAAATGCACTTCAACTTTACACAAGCAATTCCACATGAGATCCACTCTCACTGAGCTTTGGGTATGAGTCAGTATTCTCCATCCAAGTCTTTGCGCACAGTTGTATGAGACTCCATCTTTCCCAGTTTCATAGAGCTAGAAACAAAATAAAAAGAGCAATCTGCTCATGCTCTTGAAGGATAAAAGAGCCATTTTCAGCTGTTGTTTGTAGATCATGTCAAGCCAAATTGGAGTGAGGTAAGTGGACTCCTGCTTTAGAAAAATTATCCATTTCTTGGAAATTAATAACCCCTGTGACATTTCTTAGGGCACCTAAATCCCAAATGAAGTTTGGAAAAATCTCTTGCTTGGATTAGGATAGGGAGAGTCCAGGTAGAGTAGTTGTCAGGAATTCCTGTCAATGAAGCCAGCTAGGAATCTATAAAATGAATATAGCCTTGAGTCTTCTTTCTATACTGAGCTTGTTAAGTGAGTTAAAACACCTTACTGCCAAACTGATGAATCTATTGCCTTCAGGCAATATGTGCAGTAAATAGTTAAATGTTTACTGTCCAAGAGATGTGGAATTGCTTGGTCAGCGAGTCACTGGTGCCAAGTGCTGCATTCCTTCCAAGAGCTAAACAGACTTCAATTTCTGAACGTTGCAACGGAATAGCTGGAAGCTATTGTGAAGCTCTGCTAATGACATGTTCCAGCATTGCAAAGCTACAAAACAAAGCCACTAATGAGCCACTTAATCCAACAGAACCTTTAATTTAATTCAAAGCAACCCAGGGTGCAAAACGTGTATTTAAACATTTAATTGAAAGAAGCTGGAAGATGACGGCTAGAACCATTGTCACCTTGTCCTCTGTCGGGAGAGCTCCAAGAATCAGCTGCTATGTTGGTGGTATATGAAGCTGGGTGATGCTGACATGTTTCTGTTGCTGGTGTGGATCAACTCTTCTTACTTAACCGACACTGAGGTTAACTGAGTTATAGCTGACCTCGGTCCATTTTCCAGACTATGACAGCACAGTGGTATAGTTTAAGCAGGGAACTGCAAATGATTTGTGCAAAGCTGTGATTCTCTTCTGCCTCTCCTTGCAACTAGATTAAATAGCCAGGTGTCTGCTTGTATCAAAGTTACTATAATGTTGCTTCTCTTATTTTTGATTAGGTTTCCACATTCAAATTACAACACAAAGCCCTCTTTCCTCTAGCTCAGTCTACAGTTGAGTCAACAGTGACCTGACAACCCAGTTGGCAACCTAAACAACATTGGAATGGCATTATCAAATTGTGTGGACAAGTGTTACCCATTTATCTTGTCAAGCGCCCAGAGAGGGTATAATCATTTTATACATTTCTAGCTTTTCTAATAGAAGTTCCTGACAAACACTGGGCGGGATTCTCCGAAATGGAGGCAGAGTGTTCGTGCCGTCGTGAACGCCGTCGAGGCTCACGACGGCGCGAAACGGCCCCTATCCCGACCGATTCAGGGCCTGATAATGGGCTAGGAGCGGCGCCCCGTCATTTACGCACGCCAGGCCTTAGCGCCGCATAAAGGCGGCACCGCATACATGACGTGGCCGGCGCCGCATAACTGGCGTCACCCGCGCATGCGTGGTTGCCTTCCTCCCCGAGTCCGCCCCGCAAGAAGATGTCTGACGGATCTTGCGGGGCTGCGGAAGAAAGGAGGTCCTCCTTCAGAGAGGCCGGCCCGACGATCGGTGGGCACCGAGCGTGGGCCAGACCCCATTTGTGGCCCCCCCGGTGCAGGATCCCCCCTCCCCCTCCTGCAGGCCGCCTCCCCCCCCCCCAGCGATCCCGCGCTGTTCTCGCCGGCAGCGACCAGGTGTGGACGGCGCCGGAGGGAACCCGCCGTTTTGAGCAGGCCGCTCGGCCCATCCGGCACTGAGAATCACGTGGGTACCGGTGAATTGCCATTTTGGCTGTCTCGGGCGATTCACTGGACCGTGCCGCGCAAAACGCAATTGTGCCGATCTGGCCGCTTCCGTGAATCGCGGGAGGACGTCGGACCGGGGTCGCGGGAAAATTTGGCGACCCAGGCGATTCTCCAAACCGGCGTTGGAGCGGAGAATCCCGCCCACTGTATCTGAACTCTCCCTATCCTAATTGTGAGTCATTGCAAGCATGGAATCCTTCCAAACTTTAATAGGGTTTTAGATGGCCTATCAAATGTCACCAGGGTTATTTACTTCAAATGAATGGCTCTTTTTTCTGAAGCAAGAGTCCACTTGCCTCGCCCCAATTTAGTTTGACAGGGTCTGCAGACAATAATCGGACATGGCTCTTCTACCCTTCAGTAACATGAGCTTATTATATATTTGTTATCTTTTTATCTATTTGTTTCTAGTAGTATGAAACTGGGAAACTTGGAGTCCCAGAAAACTGCGCAAAGACTTGGATGGAACATATTGACTCACATCCAAAGCTCAATGAGAGCTTTGTGGATCTCATGGGGAATTGCACGTGTAAAGCCAAAGTGTGCATTTTCTCTCTCTGGCCTGCCCGTGTATTATAGCTAACCATTTTCTCTGCTCTTCCCATTTATAAGTTATTTTGTTCTTCAGCATTGTGCCTCAGGCTCATGAACTGCATTTACTTCTTTGATTCCCAGATGTGTATATGCTGCTGAAACTCTTATCAACGTATTCATTTTATTTCTGCTGATCCTCTTTAAGGAAATATCTTATTAGGATAAACACGGGAGCTGGAGGGACATGAATGAGAAACAAATGAATGAGTCTCTCCCCAAATAGATGAGACTTGACATGCTGTCCTATTTTGTCACTTTGTGCAGTTGAGCAGGAAAATCATCACTTGAAGAATCATGGCACATACCCAGTATCAGACTCCTTTCCTCCAAGTCACTGTGGTGCTATTGAGTCACTGTAAATTACTTTGAATTCTGCATGAGGTGTTCTTGCTTCCTGACAGAAGATGCAGAGAGCAATGTGTTAAATACAGGAGCCCAGCCAGGAAATGCCTGCTGGGAAGTTAAGTGCGGTGACATTTCATTTCAGTCTAATACAGTCACACAGGACATAAACTTCAAACTATTGCGTTGTAATAATGGACATTCAATTACTTTGCATCTGAAATCTTTTCATGTCTGAGTCAAACTGAGTTAGCCGCATTGATTTTTTTAAAGAACCCTTTTGACTAATTGCATCTCACAAAAAAATAGCATTTTGAAGCTGCGTTAATTGTTAATTTGAATCTTGAATTATGGCTTTGCCATTTCAGCTGCTGTTGATGAGGAAGAATTGGCCATCTGGTGAATGTGCCATACAATGCGGCATAGTTGGCCGCTCCTCAGAGGGGGGACAAAATGGAACATTTTTCAACTGGACGGAAGAGAATTATTTTCCGAAGGTGCACCCGTGCCTATCGAGACAGCAAGAGAACAGTTTGTAAGGCGACCCTGACATGGTGGTAGGCACACAGGCAAATCCAAAGGAGTGAACCTACTCAGTGGGCACAGTTCTAGCAAGAGGATGCGGATGCTGCTTGCCAATTATCTGTGCGACCAGAGCCCATGTAGAGCTGCAATAACATGGTGTGCATGTGATTCAGACTGGATGATGCAGGTCTTCAGAATACTGAGAGGAAGGGAGGAAGGGGGAAAGTAAATCAAAATAATCTGACTTCAACTGTGAGCACAGGGCTACAACACAGAATCTAAAATTAATGAGCCCTGAGCAATATTTCAGATTAAATGGAATTATTTTGTCCAGAGAATAATTCATGCGTGGAGTTGACTCCCAAGTAAGCAGTTAATTTTGTCAATTAACACCATTTTAAAATTAAGGGTTGGATGAACATTTGGAAGCAGGAATGAGGGACTGGTACAGATAGAAATGTTTAGAGGCTTTGTGGTCACTGAGCTGCAGGGGGTCTTGTAAATGCCAAAACAAGAAAGCTAACTAATCAAAATGTGTAATGTAAAATGACAGATTTTAAAAGCACTCTTGATTTGTGCGTAACTCATGTTTGAGGGACAAGGAATCACAGAATCATAGAATTTATAGTGCAGAAGGAGGCCATTCATCCCATCGAGACTGCACCGGCCCTTAGAAACAGCACCCTACCTTAGAAAGAGCACCCTACCTAAGCCCACACCTCTACCCTATCCCCGTAACCCAGGAACCCCACCCAATCGTTTTGGACACAAAAGGGCAATTTAGCGTGGCCAATCCACCTATCCTGCACAACTTTGGACTGTGGGAGGAAACCGGAGCACCCGGAGGAAACCCACGCAACATGGGGAGAAGGTGCAGACTCCGCACAGACAGTGGCCCAAGCCGGGAATCGAACCTGGGACGCTGGAGCTGTGAAGCAACTGTGCTAACCACTGTGATACCGAGCTGCCCCTAGACATTGCAAGCACTTTTTTAAAAATCAATTCAACACGGTGGGTAGGATCAGTGCAAGATCAGGGAGTATATGGACTAAATGGGCCAGTGTGTCATCTTTTATGATTGACACACATCACAAGAGTCCCGGCCTCTAAATTTTACAATTAAGACAGGATCTGACATAATCTGTATATTTCTTATACTATGGTAATCTAATGCCATGAGGAAAGATTGTCAGTGTATTCCATTTCCCAACATACTTTTGTCATTCAGTTGGATGATTATTTCAATCCTCCTTAGTGTGAGAACTTAAAAGCATATCCTGATTTATTTCGACAGATTTAATTTTGATCGATGTAAATTGAAAAGTATTGACGGGATTCAGTATGGCCAGCGAACAAAAGATGCACTGTGGGGTGAATTTAATGATTTGGCTTCATGCAACTGGAACACATCTCTGGAAGTTGGTGTGGGCACAGTGGTTAGCACTGCTGCCTCACAGCGCCAGGGACCCGGCTTCGGTTCTGACCTTGGGTGACTGAGTAGAATTTGCATGTTCTCCCTGTGTCGGCATGGGTTTCCCCGGGTGCTCTGGTTTCTTCACACAGTCTAAAGATGCGCAGGTTAAGTGGATTGGCCATGCTAAATTGCCCCTTAGCATCCAAAGATTAGGTGAGGTTACGGAGATGGGATGGGGCAGGGGCGTGGGTCCAGGTCGTGGCTGTTTCAGAGTGCTGGTGTTGACTTAATGAGCCGAATGGCCTCCTCCTGCACTATGGGGACTCTGTGGTGACCTCTAAACTCAAACTCTCATTCTGAGCTCCCATCTCACAAAGCTCTGCTCTTAAGAGCTGTAATCCAGTAAATCTACTCCACAATTTAATCATACAGTGCCCAAGCTGGGATTCTTCAGTGCTCCTCATTTGGGTGCAAAGGGGAAGAAAGAGATATTTCAGTCCCTGTGAAGGTCACCTTTCAAAAGATGGATTTAATATCGAAGTAAATATTAGTGATTTAAATATAATATATTTATCAATGTCAATTCATTCAAGCATGTTGAGCAATCTTGCCTTCTTCAAGAACATGCTACGTACCTTACATATGCAAATACTCACACAAACACGCACACATGTCCATCAAGAGCATACAGATGTGCAAATGTGCCCACACATGCATATATATGACCTCAGACACGGACTGTTAAAAGTCTGATTTTATTTTAAAATTCCCATCTCCACTACTGATCCTCGCTTTCAGGCAAAAAGTGAAGCAATCACTCTCACATTCCTGAGTTAACATTCCTGGTTGCTAAGCACTGGCGTTCCTGTACTTGACCCTTGACCTCAGGGAAGGGAGCGGAGAGGGTTCACCTGCATAGTGTTGCAGGTGTACTGCTTTTTTCCTTCCTACTTGACTGAAATGCTGTCATCATGAAGAGATCCCGATCGAACAAATTCCTTCCGTCTCTGCACAAGGCTTTGTCTGTTTGAGGCTGCAATCCTCTGTGTTCACTGAGAGTATTGATTACTGTCTGGTGTGCCTTGTCAATGACAGCGTTAACAGCAGGGGTCAAGAAACCTAGCGCACATAACGTAAGGTAGAAAAGGACAAAGAGACATAATGAGAAGCGAAACAAAAAGATGAGGCATAGAGGCAGAATGTTAGTGAGAAGACTAGGAAAGAGTCAAATGCAGCTAAGGAGATGGCTTATCATCACCATATCACTGCCCTGGCTTTTGTTTATTTCCGTGCCCGTCTCCCCTGCATCACACCAGCCATCAAATCCAGCTTGTCATTCTTTTCCGATAGCTGGCGCTCAGCAACAAAAATGAACAGTAATCTGGTGCCAGCTGAGGATCTGGTTGAAAATCTGCTGCCCCCCCCAACAGGTGGAGTCTCGCTTTAAAAACCTCAAACCAGGGTCTGACAAAAATGTCACTATGTGTAGAGTTTGGAGACTCGTATTAGCATGGAGATCATGGAGCTTCGAGAGTCGGGGTTTCAAAATATATGACTGAAAGGTTTGAGATTGTGTATTAGGCAATAGGAGCCTGGCTGTTGCTAATGTTGGTGTATGAATGCTGAATGCCTTTCCATGAGATTGTTCTGTCCACTGGTTTAACAGCAATATTAAAACATGCAAAACAAGCAGGTCAATGATACCTCTTATAATAATGCCAGGAGGAATGTAAAATGAATGCATTAAGCAACTGTTCATTAATGTCACCGAGTAATTTCCAGGCAATGGTGATTGAATTTCAAATGTGAAAATCCCCCACCTAGCTCAGTTAAAAGAACCCTATTGCTGTGCAGTATTTAATTACCTCTGCTACTGAAGGAGGGAGGAGGTAATGTTTTTGGTCGTTTACATCTGTTTGTCTGTAAACAATATATCTCAAAACCTGGTACACAGATAGGGTATGCCCCAAGTAAGAACTGATTAGCGTCTGCTGAAGATCCAAATCTGGATCCTGGAATTTTTTGAAGGATCCATTAACATTGAAAGAAAGGGTG
Organism: Scyliorhinus torazame; assembly: GCF_047496885.1. NCBI lineage: Eukaryota > Metazoa > Chordata > Chondrichthyes > Carcharhiniformes > Scyliorhinidae > Scyliorhinus > Scyliorhinus torazame. The sequence goes on along the minus strand of NC_092713.1, from coordinate 200,860,594 downwards.
AACTGAATTTGTTTTTAGAATGTTTTGGGTTGTTTTATTTAGAACGTTATTGATTGTTTTTGAATGTTGTGGATTTTTGCAGCTGCTGTGGTGGAATTTGTCACAGCTGTAAAAATGTGTGCAGAGTTTTCAGAGCAGGATGTTGGATGTGGATTGACATGACGCCTCCAGTGAGGTAGAAAGTCTTGATAAAAAGATTGCTTCTTTTCATCTTTCTGTGACATCTGAGTGCTTTCTTCACTTGTTTCACTTCTGAAACTGGAGCGTTCATTGGTAAACAGGTATAACAATTCCAAAGGAAAGCACTATGCCAGATCTGACTGACCACTTATTGACTTCACATACAAAATGAAAATAACTTAAAATGGACCAATGAATGGCCTCCATAAAACCCTTTGCACATAGCTTCTCTTTCCCATTAATCCTGATGGTCGTACTATTAGAACAGGCAACACCAGAGACCAGGCACTTCAAATGGAGCTCGTCGCAGGACCACCAAGATGTAAACAACAGTTTTTTTCGGCTGCTGTAGTCTCCAGCCTGCCTATAGTAAAACTTTAGACTACCCAGAGTGCGTTCAGAGTTGATAAAATCCAGAGATCAGAATGGTAAAAGAAAGCCATATAAGAGCTCAGCCACTTCTATTTCGCATGTTCACGGCTGGGCTCCTTTATAGTGAGTCCGCAGCAGTTTGTGACTGCAGCAATGGAATCCCACTAGATTTGTACAGATGAGCAATGAGAGGGGTGGGGCAGGGGATAGGGGCCTGTTTTCCATTGTGTTATCTGAGCAGCTGCTCGTCTTTCTGGAGCTAATAAACGTACTGCCATCTGCGAGATCATACATTTTAGAGGTGAGGTCCTGATATGTGTCATGCTATCGCCTCAATGAACTTTGACATTATCTTTGCAATGACAACATGAAGCACACCATGGTCTGTTCAGCGCAGAACAGTGCTGCCATAGTGCTGCCATTTTACAGGAAAATCACCTTTGCATCATAAAGCTAACTGCAGGAGAGTGACTCAGTTTGTGTGGAGTCTCAAGACACAGATTACAATGTAAAAGTGGCCGGTAATGGTTTGCAATCAGTTACTGAGGAAGAGAGCCAGCTTTCCACTGAACAAACTTTCATTTTAAGATTTGTGACCAGCTTAGCTGTCAACTTTGGTCGTGATACTGTCCAGTTGTCATGGTGATGTTTTCATTGCCGTGGCCTTTGGAGAACCATTATTGGTCCATTGCAGGTAGTCAGATCCTCCCCTACATGTCCGTAAAAGTGATGGCATCATTGTGGTGCAGAGATGCTATTTGCCTGCAGAAACAGAAAAATCTCTCTTTAAAATGACACCAATACCCTGCACCATATTCAACAGGAGAAAAACTGGATAAAGGGAGAAGAACCATGAGATTTCTTTTTACCTTGATACAACATTCAATTGAAATGCGGCAACTTAATAGAGTTCACATCAATGTCGATTTCCGAATAATTTACCAACACAGATTGTGCCCTGTCAGTAAAAGTCGACTAGTGCAACGAAGCATCGATGAACCTTTGTGTTTTGCGTGCTTTGAGTTGAAGTTATAATAAGAATACATAGTACACAATGGAGCAAAGAATTTCAAGGCCTAAGGGGAATATACAGTTCAGTTCAGTTCTTACAACACCTCCATTCAAAACAAAATGGACGACTTTACAGTTAGCTGAGTGCTGTTGAAATGTGCTGTGAAAGCATTATGTTAAAACCAATAAAGACGAGCTAAGGAGATTTATGGAGTGCTATGTTTTTGCCTTTGGTAGTTAACACTCAGATTGCTGATCGCCTCTGGTCTGCATGATATCCTTTGACCAACAGGTTTGTGTCTGCCACAGAGCTGCTTCAATGCACCTATTATAAACACTTTGGATGTCTACTCCCGAACATTTGCACTGAGTGCTGAATTTGGTGCATTTGAGTGCTAGAGTGAGAGTTTGGTGACTGAGGGAGTATAAGGGTTCATTTTTATCTAAAGTCTAGTCTTTCTTTTATTTAGTTAATTAACTTAAAAGTTGCTATTTGGTTTAGAAGAAGGTGAATTTTCAATCAGGTTTAAACAAAGGTTCTACTTGTAGGTACTTGCAGCTGGAGCTTGTTAATTAGTTAATTGGATTAGGCCAGTTTTCAGAGGCTAAATTCATAGTATAAAAGTGATCCACTACAGTGCAGACTTTGTTTGCACTGAGTGCTGAATTTGGTGCATTTGAGTGCTATAGTGAGAGTTTGGTGACTCAGGGAGTGCTAAATTTGGTGCATTTGAGTGCTATAGTGAGAGTTTAGTGACTGAGGGAGTGCTGAATTTGGTGCATTTGAGTGCTATAGTGAGAGTTTGGTGACTGAGGGAGTGCTGAATTTGGTGCATTTAAGTGCTATAGTGAGAGTTTGGTGACTGAGAGAGTGCTGAATTTGGTGCATTTAAGTGCTATAGTGAGAGTTTGGTGACTGAGGGAGTTAGATGAGGAGGGAGTAAGGTGCTCCTTTCATTTTCTACATTTTCATAAAGAGCGAGAAGGGAGCCAGGAGTTTACAGAGAGTGCAGCTGACTGGGAGCAGAGTCGGAGGGCGGAGGTCCAGTTGGTCCACAGGGCAGCTATATTCTGTAAGGTAAGAGGGGATGGAGGCTAGGCCAGTTGCATGCTCCTCCTGTAGGATGTGGGTGGTGAAGGCTACCACCGGTGTCCCCGCTGACTATACCTGCGGGAAGTGCACCCAACTCCAGCTCCTCAAAGACCGTGTTAGGGAACTGGAGCTGAAGCTGGATGAACTTCGGATCATCCGGGAGGCAGAGGGGGTGATAGAGAAGAGTTACAGGGAGGTAACCACACCCAAGGTACAGGACAAGAGTAGCTGGGTTACAGTCAGGGGAAAGAAAACAAACAGGCAGACAGTGCAGGGATCCCTCGTGGCCGTTCCCCTTCAAAACAAGTATACCATTTTGGATGCTGTTGGGGGAGATGACCTACCGGGGGAAGGCCCTAGCAGCCAGGTCTCTGGCACTGAGTCTGGCTCTGGGGCTCAGAAGGGAAGGGGGAGAATAGAAAATCAATAGTAGTAGGAGATTCAATGGTTAGGGGAATAGATAGGAGATTCTGTGGTCGCGAGCGAGACTCCCGGAAGGTATGTTGCCTCCCGGGTGCCAGGGCCAGGGATGTCTCAGATGGTGTCTTCAGGATCCTTAAGGGGGAGGGGGAGCAGCCAGAAGTTGTGGTGCACATTGGTACCAACGACGTAGGGAGGAAAAGGGGTGTGGAGGTAATAAACGAGTTTAGGGTGTTAGGCTGGAAGTTAAAAGCCAGGACAGAGTTGTCATCTCTGGTTTGTTGCCGGTGTCATGTGATAGCAAGGCTAGGAATAGGGAGAGAGTGCAGTTGAGTACAGGAATGGTGTAGGAGGGAGGGCTTCAGGTATTTGGATAATTGGAGCATATTCTGGGGAAGGTGGGAGCTGTACAAGCAGGACGGGTTGCATCTGAAACAGAGGGGCACCAATATCCTGGGAGGGAGGTTTTCTGGTACTCTTCGGGAGGGTTTAAACTAATTTGGCAGGGGAATGGGAACTGGATTTGTAGTCCAGCAACTAAGGTAGCTGATATTCAGGACGCCAAAGCGTGTAGTGAGGCAGTGGGGAAGGGAACACTGACAAAGGAGAGTACTTGCAGGCACGGAGATGGGTTGAAGTGTGTATACTTTAGCGCAAGGAGCATCAGGAATAAGGTGGGTGAACTTAAGGCATGGATCGGTACTTGGGACTACGATGTGGTGGCCATCATGGAAACTTGGATAGAAGAGGGGCAGAAATGGTTGTTGGAGGTCCCTGGTTATAGATGTTTCAATAAGATTAGGGAGGGTGGTAAAAGAAGTGGGGAGGGGGGGGCATTGTTAATTAGAGATAGTATAACAGCTGCAGAAAGGCAGTTCGAGGAATATCTGCCGACTGAGATAGTATAGGTTGAAGTCAGAAATAGGAAAGGAGCAGTCACCTTGTTAGGAGTTTTCTATAGGCCCCCCAATAGTAGCAGAGATGTGGAGGAACAGATTGGGAAACAGATTTTGGAAAGGTGCAGAAGTCACAGGGTAGTAGTCACGGGTGACTTCCACTTCCCAAACATTGAGTGGAAACTCTTTAAATCAAATAGTTTGGATGGGGTGGTGTTTGTGCAGTGTGTCCAGGAAGCTTTTCTAACACAATATGTAGATTGTCCGACCAGAGGGGAGGCCATTTGGTTTTGGTACTTGGTAATGAACCAGGACAAGTGATAGATTTGTTAGTGGGGGAGCATGTTGGAGATAGTGACCACAATTCTTTGACTTTCACTTTGGTAATGGAGAGGGATAGGTGCATGCAACAGGGCAAGGTTTACGATTGGGGGAAGGGTAAATACGATGTTGTCAGACAAGAATTGAAGTGCATAAGTTGGGAACATAGGCTGTCAGGGAAGGGCACAAGTGAAATGTGGAACTTGTTCAAGGAACAGGTATTACGTGTCCTTGATATGTATGTCCCTGTCAGGCAGGGAAGAGATGGTTGAGTGAGGGAACCATGGTTGACAAGAGAGGTTCAATGTCTTGTTAAGACGAAAAAGGAGACTTATGTAAGGCTGAGGAAACAAGGTTCAGACAGGGCGCTGGAGGGATACAAGATAGCCAGGAGGGAACTGAAGAAAGGGATTAGGAGAGCTAAGAGAGGGCATGAACAATCTTTGGCGGGTCGGATCAAGGAAAACCTCAAGGCCTTTTACACATATGTGAGAAATATGAGAATGACTAGAGCGAGGGTAGATCCGATCAAGGACAGTAGCGGGAGATTGAGTATTGAGTCTGAAGAGATAGGAGAGGTCTTGAACGAGTACTTTTCTACTGTATTTACAAATGAGAGGGGCCATATTGTTAGAACATAAGAACATAAGAACTAGGAACAGGAGTAGGCCATCTGGCCCCTTGAGCCTGCTCCGCCATTTAATGAGATCATGGCTGATCTTTGTGGACTCAGCTCCACTCTCCGGCCTGTACACCATATCCCCGAATCCCTTTATTCTTTAGAAAGGTATCTATATTTTTCTTAAAAACGTTTAAAGAAGGAGCCTCAACTGCTTCACTGGGCAAGGAATTCCAAAGATTCACAACCCTTTGGGTGAAGAAGTTCCTCCTACACTCCGTCCTAAATCTACTTCCCCTTATTTTGAGGCTATGCCCCCTAGTTCTGCTTTCCCCGACCAGTGGAAACAACCTGCCCGCATCTATCCTATCTATTCCCTTCATAATTTTATATGTTTCAATCAGATCCCCCCGCATCCTTCTAAACTCCAATGAGTACAGTCCCAGTCTACTCAACCTCTCGTCATAATCTAATCCCTTCAACTCTGGGATCAACCTAGTGAATCTCCTCTGCACTCCCTCCAGTGCCAATATGTCCTTTCTCAGGTAAGGAGACCAAAATTGAACACAATACTCCAGATGCGGCCTCACCAACACCCTATACAATTGCAGCATAACCTCCCTAGTCTTGAACTCCATCCCTCTAGCAAGGAAAGACAAAACTCGATTAGCCTTCTTAATCACCTGTTGCACCTGCACACCAACTTTTTGCGACTCGTGCACCAGCACACCCAGGTCCCTCTGCACAGCAGCATGTTTTAACATCTTACCGTTTAAATAATAATCCATTCTGCTGTTATTCCTCCCAAAATGGATAGCCTCACACTTGGCAACATTAAATTTCATCTGCCAGACCCTAGCCCATTCACCTAACCTATCCAAATCCTTCTGTAGACTTCCGGTATCCTCTGCACTTTTTGCTTTACCACTCATCTTAGTGTCGTCTGCAAACCTTGACACATTGCACTTGGTCCCCAACTCCAAATCGTCAATGTAAATTGTATATTGTTGGAGAGGACAGTGTGAAACAGACTGGTAATCTTGAGGAAATACTTGTTAGGAAGGAAGATAGACGAGTCCCCCAGGCCTGACGGGATATATCCAAGGATTCTGTGGGAAGCAAGAGATGAAATTGCAGAGCCGTTGGCAATGATCTTTTCATCCTCACTGTCAACAGGGGTGGTACCAGGGGATTGGAGAGTGGCGAATGTCGTGCCCCTGTTCAAAAAAGGGACTAGGGATAACCCTGGAAATTACAGGCTAGTTAATCTTACTTCGGTGGTAGGCAAAGTAATGGAAAGGGTACTGAAGGATAGGATTTCTGAGCATCTGGAAAGACACTGCTTGATTAGGGATAGTCAGCACGGATTTGTGAGGGGTAGGTCTTGCCTTACAAGTCTTATTGAATTATTTGACGAGGTGACCAAACATGTGGATGAAGGTAAAGCAGTGGATGTAGTGTGCATGGATTTTAGTAAAGCATTTGATAAGGTTCCCCGTGGTAGGCTTATGCAGAAAGTAAGGAGGCATGGGATAATGGGAAATTTGCCCAGTTGGATAACGAACTGGCTAACCAATAGAAGTCAGAGAGTGGTGGTGGATGGCAAATATTCAGCCTGGATCCCAGTTACCAGTGGCGTACCGCATGGATCAGTTCTGGGTCCTCTGCTGTTTGTGATTTTCATTAATGACTTGGATGAGGGAGTTGAAGGGTGGGTCAGTAAATTTGCAAACGATACGAAGATTGGTGGAGTTGTAGATAGTGAGGAGGGCTGTTGTCGGCTGCAAAGAGACATAGATAGGATGCAGAGCTGGGCTGAGAAGTGGCAGATGGAGTTTAACCCTGAAAAGTGTGAGGTTGTCCATTTTGGAAGGACAAATATGAATGCGGAATACAGGGTTAACGGTAGAGTTCTTGGCAATGTGGAGGAGCAGAGAGATCTTGGGGTCTATGTTCTTACATCTTTGAAAGTTGCCACTCAAGTGGATAGAGCTGTGAAGAAGGCCTATGGTGTGCTCGCGTTCATTAACAGAGGGATTGAATTTAAGAGCCGTGAGGTGATGATGCAGCTGTACAAAACTTTGGTAAGGCCACATTTGGAGTACTGTGTACAGTTTTGGTCGCCTCATTTTAGGAAGGATGTGGAAGCTTTGGAAAAGGTGCAAAGAAGATTTACCAGGATGTTGCCTGGAATGGAGAGTAGGTCTTACGAGGAAAGGTTGAGGGTGCTAGGCCTTTTCTCATTAAAACGGAGAAGGATGAGGGGCGACTTGATAGAGGTTTATAAGATGATCAGGGGATTAGAGAGTTGACAGTCAGAGACTTTTTCCCCGGGTGGAACAAACCATTACAAGGGGACATAAATTTAAGGTGAATGGTGGAAGATATAGGGGGATGTCAGAGGTAGTTTCTTTACCCAGAGAGTAGTTGGGGCATGGAATGCACTGCCTGTGGAAGTAGTTGAGTCGGAAACATTAGGGACCTTCAAGCAGCTATTGGATAGGTACATGGATTACGGTAGAATGATATAGTGTAGATTAATTTGTTCTTAAGGGCAGCACAGTAGCATTGTGGATAGCACAATTGCTTCACAGCCCCAGGGTCCCAGGTTTGATTCCGGCTTGGGTCAACGTTTGTGCGGAGTCTGCACATCCTCCCCACTGTAAATTCTTTGATAATCTATGATTAATCTAGGACAAGGTTCAGCACAACATCGTGGGCCGAAGGGCCTATTCTGTGCTGTATTTTCCTATGTTATATTACTGCTTTTTAATGCTGGTCTTTATCTGTGTGGGGAGCTCACTTACTGTTGCAATTGTCAATGCCATGCTGTCACTCAAGGTAACCTGAAGAATTATGGGCGGAATTCTCTCAGCCCGGGGCCAGGCTGGAGAATCCCCGTGACCGGCGTGAATCGCGTCACGCCGCCCCGACGCCAGCATGTGATTCTCCGCTGAGCGGAGAATCGGTGCTACTGCCGCCGGTATGGTTGGCGCGGTGCCGGTCGGGGGCCGCTCTACGCGGCCGGCCCTCTCCGATTCTCGGCCCGGGATGAGCCGAGCGGCCGTCGTGAAAACGCCGCGTCCCGCCGGCGCCGTTCACACCTGCTCTCAGCCAGTGGGACCTCGCCGTGGAAGGGTCAGGTGGCAGCCTGTTGTGGGGGGGGGGGCGGGGGGGGGGGGGGGGGTTCCGATCCCAGGGGGGGCCTCCAATGTGGCCTGGCCCACGATCGGGGCCCACCGATTGGCGGGCCGGCCTCTCTGGCTGGGGGCCTCCTTTCCTACGCGCCGGCCCCTGTAGTCCTGCGCCATATTGCGTCAGGGCCGGCATGAACCGCTCCAGTGCCGTGCTGGCCCTTTGAAGGGGCCAGTATTAGTCGTCAGGTCAGCTTGTTCATGCCGTCGTAAAATGCGACGGCGTGTATGACGGCATGGACAGTCTGCTGCAGGATTAGAGAATCCCGCCCTATGTTCCCTTCTATTGCAGCCAGAAGTTGTTGCTTTTCTACCACTGCAACTTCATTCTCGGTTCTGGTCCTTTGTTGTGTACAGAATTGGATATTGCGTTTGCATACATAAAAATAGCCATCGCCAGCGAGTCCGGCGAACCATGCCCATATGTTTTGGTCATGCCCGGCACTGGAGGGGTTCTGGAGAGGAGTGGCGGGAGCAATATCTCAGGTGGTGAAAGTCTGGGTCAAGCAAAGCTGGGGGCTAGCAATATTCGGAGTAGTGGACGAACCGGGAGTGCAGGAGGCGAAAGAGGCCGGCATTCTGGCCTTTGCGTCCCTAGTAGCCCGGCGAAGGATCTTGCTGATGTGGAAGGAGGCGAAGCCCCCCAGCGTGGAGGCCTGGATAAAGGATTAGGCTGTGTTCATAAAGTTGGAGAAGATCAAGTTCGCATTGAGAGGGTCTGCGCAGGGGTTTTACAGGCGGTGGCAACCGTTCCTAGACTATCTCGCGGAGCGTTAGAGGAAGGTCGGTCAGCAGCAGCAGCAACCCTGGGGGGGGGGGGGGGGGGGGGGGGACGTCCGGGAAGGGGGGGGTGGTGAGCTGCCTGGGGGGGTGGATGAGCAAGAGATAACATGAAGAGTCAGGGAAACTGGCACGTACGGGAGAGAGCCAGTGTACAAAGCTATGTAAATATATTATTTTGCCATGTATATATCTTGCTCCACGCGATTTCTCGTTTCTTTTTTTTTGTTACGGGGCAGGGGGGGGGTTATTGTTTGTAAGGGAGAAAAATTGTGTTAAAAACTTTAACAAATATATTTTAAAAACATTTTAAAATAGCCATCGCACTTCAGTTATCCAATCCACATAACGTGCTGTAAGATGTTTTTTGAGCTGTGTAATAATGTGCTTACATAAACTTTATTTTCCATTAATTTCTGCCCCAAAACAATCCCAAGACTTCAGGAAAAAAATTCATCTTCATGTGTTCATGCCTAAAGTCTACAGAATCTCAGAATTGCTACAGTGCAAAAAGAGGCCATTTGGCCCATGTTGTCTGCACTGGCTCTCCAAATGAGCATTGTAACTGAGTGCTATTCCCCTGCCTTTTCCATATATACCTGCCCATGGTTTTTATTCAAGTAATCATCTAATTCCCTTCTGAGTGCCTTGATTGAACCTGCCTCCATCGCACTTCCAGGCAGTGCATCCAGACCCAAACCATTCGCTGTGTGAAAAGGTTCTTTTCTCACATCACATTTGCTTCTTTAGAAAATCACATTAAATCTCTGCCCTCTTGTTTTTGGTCCTTTTATGACTGGGAACAGTTTCTCCCTATCTACTCTGTGAAGCCCCTCATGATTTTGAACATCTCTATCAAAATTCCACTTAGCTTCAGCTCACCAAAGAGAACAGTCCCAACATTTCCAATCTATCCTCATTACTGAAGTTTCTCAACCCTGGAACCATTCTTGTGAATTTATTTCCAACCTATCAGTGGGCAACACGGTAGAATAGTGGTTAGCACTATGGCTTCACAGTGCCAGGGTCCGAGGTTCGATTCCCGGCTTGGGTCACTGTCTGTGTGGAGTCTGCACGTTCTCCCCGTGTCTGCGTGGGTTTGCTCCGGGTGCTCTGGTTTCCTCCCACAAGTCCCGAAAGATGAGCTAGTTAGGTGAATTGGACATTCTGAATTCCCCCCCTGTGTACCCGAACAGGCGCTGGAATGTGGCGACTAGGGCCTTTTCACATTATCTTAATTGCAGTGTTAATGTAAGCCTACTTGTGACAATAAAGATTATGATTTTCAGACTGAAATATATTAGATTTGGCATGAGTGTGATAAGTCAGGCTGCCCTAATATTATTTAACTGCTTTGCAAAGATGGAAATTGCTCAGAATACTATTGGTGGCATCCAGTTCACATAGAAACATCGAACAGTGTGCTCATTTGAAGATTATTTGACAGGTCAAGGAGGAGATAAAGATTCTCGGTTGCTATGTCATCTGGTACAGTGCAACTCAAGTATGCATTATTAGCTGTTTATTTTTTCAAAAATACTTTGTTCATAAAATTGATAAAGGTGCATTACATAATATTTAATTTTAACATTACATAAAGTGTAAACCAAATCAGTTTAGGTTTGAGGTGCAACACCACAGTTGCAGTAACAGGTTATATTTATAATATTAATTTCATGACAAATGTTTTTCTTTATTTATTCTGTTACAGTATGTGGGTGTCGCTGGCCAGGGGTTTTACATGGTTTCCAGCTCCTCGGTGTGTAATGGCGGGAGGGCCTTAGACTGTGGCATTTTCACATTGCGTCTTTCTGGTGACTGCCCCAAGATTTGGACATCTTCCTTTCCATAATCCTGGACCGTGGGAATTTATTTGAACAATTAGCTCCACAATTTTCTCCCTTATCTTTGACGGATACCAGGTGTCCTCTGCTATCTTTCTCAAGTGCCTGATCTTCACATTGAGTCTTGCTAACCTTAAGGAAAGAATGGGGTGGCAGGGGGCATCCTGTCTTAGTATTGCATTCATTGAGATGTTCAAATTTCAACAGCTGCGAGCTAGGTTTCTTACCAGTGTTGTTCCTCAACTGAAATAATTGGCATATTGCTTATGAATTCTCCATGTCCACTACTGTATAGTGTAATGAATGTAGAAAACTGTTATATGTTATATTTTATATTTTGTTGTAGTAACATTATTAAAAACCCTGATCTCAAATATATTCAGGCAAATGTCTGCTAAAGATATGATTAAGGGGTCATGAAGGTGAGGTAATCATTGATTTTAACCATTTGCTTCTTTACATATGGATTGCTAATGAAATATAGTTTATGATTAGGAGGTTCCTGGGGTGTACATAATTTATAAGGAATTGTGTTTAGTCCTAGCTAAGCAGGTCATGGGGCATCTTAGTTGAAGGAGACTAGAGAATGCCTTATGCTTGGGTTACAGATGGTGTAATTAATGGGAGGAGCCAGGTATGCTTGTAGTTTTGCAGTCTGCTGTATGATTTTAAGTTGAACAGTAGGACTTAAGTCTGACAAGACAGAATGATTTTTAGGTTGTTCCCGTAAGGGTCTCTCTCCAAAGGTCTGCACAGATAAGCAAGTAACTCTGATTGTTAACTTTATTTATAAGTGGCATTTGAACTGTATTGGGCTGCTTAATTGGAATGTACAATTGAAGGTGTAGATAAAAGTTTTTTTCCTTTTATTTAAGAACTGTTTCAACTGTTAATTAGAAAGCTATTACTGTGTTGTTAAAGTGATTGATTCTGTGATTTAAAAGTTTGTTTTAATATAAACGATACCTCTTGGTCAGTGTTATCACTCCTGTGGTTTAGTAGTCTTCCCTCACAGTCTTACAAATTGCAAATTTTTGAGATACTCGTATGGGAGCCTTAACAAAAATTGGAGGCTCTTCAGGGATTTTCACCAAATATTGTGGGCTCTTTTGTCAGGATTTTAATATGTATAATTCCTTGTTTGGCTTGGAATGATTGAACTTAAAGATAGCAAGTATGAGGGCTGCTGCTTTCTTTCAGTGGCTAAGAGTTTCCTGGAGAACTCACTCTGGGTGATTTACAAATGGTGGTTAAAATAAATCTTTTGGATTTGGTGGACAAGCTGCAGTTGACTTTACCTGCAAGGGTAAGGGAGGTAGAGATAATTAAAGCAATAGCTCAGAATTTAAATTTTGAAAAAGAGAGGGAAGAGAGAGAAAGAGAGAAAAACAAGGTAAAGATTGTGAGCTTTGGAAAATAGAACTGAGGAGAGGGAGTCAGAAAGTTACAGAGAATATCAACTTAACAGGTTGAAGTTACATGCAAATGTTGAGGAAAGTCGAAAGGAAGGATCAACCACTCCTGATCAAAATCCCACTGAGGATGTGTTTAAATATGTTCAAACACTGCCAATGTTTGTCAAGAAAGATATGGAATTTTTAAAATGTCTCATTTGATAAATTTGATAAATAATCTAATTTGCCCAAAACCATATGGGTATTGTTGGTTCAATCACAATTGGGAGATAGAGCTAGTGAAGTGTTTGCATCATATTCAGAGGAGGTATCTAGGGATTATGATGATGTGAGAAAAGCTATTTTAAGTGCATATGGACTGGTGTCAGAAGCCAATAGACAGAAGGTTAGAAATCTAAGGAAAGAACCAGGTCAAACGTATATAAAATTTGAAAGAATCATGAAAATAATTTTGTTCGGCGGATAAAAGCATTAAAAATAGATGGAACGTAACAAGCTCTTTGGGAAACAATTATTCTGGAGAAATTTAAAGATTCTCATCCGGCAGTCATGAGAACTCAAGTGGAAGAACAAAGGATTAAAACTGCTAGGCAGGCAGTAGAAATGGCAGATGATTTTGAATTATTTCATAAATCAAGGTTTGGTTTTCAACATAATTTTTGGTCTGTGAAGGATAGAAACTGGGGAAAAGAGAAATACACAGGTGGTGAAGGAAAAAGATGCATAGTTGGAGATTTTAAAGAGATTTTGCCTCAGGTTAAAGAGAAAGCTTATGAGGGTGGAAAAGAGATAAGAAAACTTTAATGTTTTCATTCTAATAATGTTGGACATCCAAAGTTGCAGTGATAGTGGCATAAGGGAAGAACTGGGAAGACAGACTCTTTAAAACAGGATAAGTCAATGCGGTTTATTAAAGCAACAAGATAAATCATGGTTGGAACTGAAGATGTGCAAAAGCAGTCACAGAGTGTTCAGAGATTGATTGATAAGCAGGAGGCAAATCTTTTCAAAGATGTTATTTGTGAGGGTGATGTTTACTTATGTGTACAAGGTGGAGTCGGTATGGAGGTTAAAATCTTAAGGGCTACAAAGGCAAGTCTATCTTCAATGTAAGAGATAAGGAGATATATAGTTCAGAAGGAGTATAGCCAGAAAAGGTAGTAATATGTGGGGATATTGGTGGAGTGAGTCGTTTATAACTGGATCACAGGTGAGAGTGGTGCCTACTGTGGTTGAAAGGCCAGTGGAAATTTAAGCAACTGAGGTGTTGCAAGAAGCATTTTCTGGGGTGTTTACAGGTTGTGTGGTAACAAGATCACAAAGCCATAGGTTGAGACAGGAGGAGGAGAAATCCAGGAGTAAAGATAGGGAGGCTGAGGTTCAGTCATCAGAAACAATCTTTGACAAGATTGTTGATAAAAAACAAGAATAGGTGGAAGATGAAGCTGGAGTCTATAATTTAGAAACGTTGGTTGAATTAAAACAGAAGGATAAAGAGATAAAGCAGTTGTACCAGAAAGCATATACAGAAGTAGAATCTGAGTGTATCCCAGGTTGTTATTACATTAATGATAAAATGGAGTCATGTACATTTTCAGGCAGATGGAAATGGGCAGGAGTTCATCAAGTTGTATTACCAGTGGGTTATAGAAAGGAGGTTTTATGGATAACATATGTAGTTCCAGTAATGGGGTCATTTAGGCGTAAGGAAACCGCAAGCAAATATACAAAGACATTTTTATTGGCCTGGACTGCATAAGGATGTAGTTGAATTTTGCCGTACATGTCACACATATCGGTTGAAAGGAAAATCGCAAGCGGCAATCAAACCAGCACCCTCAACACTTATTTTGGCATTTGAGGAAATCGGCTCCTAATTGATTGGGTGGGAGACAAAAAATGGGAATCAGTATTTGTTGACTGTAATGGATGTGTCTAATAGATTTTCGAAGGATATTCCATTATGAAATATTACAGCTAAGAGGGTTGTAGAGGAGTTACCTAATTCTTTTTATCAGATACGGACAGCTAAAAGAAATCCAATCAGATCAGTGATCCAATTTTATGTCAAAGTTATTCAGGAAAGTTGTGGATACCTTAGGAGTAAAGCAATTTAAATCAACTGCATATCATACAGAATTGCAGGGAGCGTTAGAAAGGTGGCACCAAGCTTTAAAGACCATGTTGAGGATCTATAGTCAGGACTATCCAGAAGATTGGGAGAAAGGAATTCCATTTACAACTGTGGATGCACCTAATGTATCAACTAAAATCAGTTCGTTCAAATTGATTTTTGGTCATGAGTTAAGAGGACCACTTAAATTGATTAAGGAGAAATTGGTGAGTCAGTATTCTAGGACTACATTGTTGGACTATGTTTCAAACTTCAGGAACAGATTAAATAGGGTGGGTAAATTGGCTAGAAAGCATTTAAAATTGTCACAGCGTGTGATTAAAAAAAGAAATTAGAAAAGAAATCAAAGACTCGTAGTGCGCAGTGGGCTAAACAGCTGGCTTGTATTGCAGAACAATGCCAGCAGCGCGGGTTCAATTCCCATACTGGCCTCCCCAAACAGGCGCCGGAATGTGGCAACTAGGGGCTTTTCACAGTAACTTCATTGAAGCCTACTTGTGACAATAAGCGATTATTATTATTATTTTTATTATTTTGTGAGTGGGGAGAAAGTAATAGTCTTACCAATGGTAGGTGAACCATTAAAGGCAAGATTTAGTGGGCCTTATCAAATCAAAATTAAATTGAGTGAGGTAAATTATTTGGTAAGAACGCCAGATAGAAGGAAAACTCAGAGTGTGTCATGTTAATGTGCTCAAAGGATACTTTGATAGAGAAGGAAAACAGGAGGGTGTGTCACTAATTGTAACTCAGGGAGAAGAGGTAAATCTAGATGATTCTGAATTTGACATTCCTCAAATTAGATTGGACAATGAGGAAATAAATAAATTACTGAGTTACCTTCCGAAGGAAAATCAGAGTGACCTGAAAGAGTCATAACAGTCACATAGAGCTATATGCAGGAACAAACTAAGAAATATAAAGGTGATTGTGCATGATATAGATGCAAGAAATTCTATTCAAATTAAGCAACATCCATATAGACTGAATCCACTAAAATTAGTATAGGTTCAAAAGGAGATTGCGTGCTTAAGGAGGATATCATTGAAGTGAGGTTCAGTGATTAGAGCTCACCCCTTGTGATTGTAACAGAGCCAGATGGAATGCAATAATTGTGTGTGGACCATAGGAAAGTCAATGCGGTTACAAAGTCAGATTCATATTCTATTCCTTGTTTGGAAGATTCTATTGAAAAGGTGGGTCAAGCAAATTTAATTCCCAAAATTGACTTACTAAAAGGGTACTGGCAAGTATCTTGGATTAGTGAGGGCCAAAGAAATTTCAGCTTTTGTAACGCCAAATAGTCTCTGCCAGTTTAAAGTTATGTCATTTGGAATAAAGAATGCGGCAGCAACCTTCCAAAGATTAACCAACAAGGTCATTTCTGGATGAAAGAATTGTGCAGAATTCATAGACGGTGTGCTGGTATTCAGTCAAACATGGAATGGAGAATTTGGAACATTTGAAGGAATACAATAGTTGGTTTGGAGGTAAATTTATTAAAAGTGAGTTTGCAAAAGCCAAAGTCATGTTCTTAGGCCATACTATTGAATATGGTCAGATGGCCCAACGGTACGTGAAAACGAAAGCTATTGAGGAGTTTCCAATTCCAAGAGACGTTTTGAGATTTCGGGGCATGAGTGCTTTCTACAGAATATTCTTTCCAAATTGTAGCACTGTGGTTGCTCCACTGACTGAACTTTTGAAAAATCACAGGAAATTTCAATGGATGTCAGAATGTCTGGAAGCATTTGACAATCTGAAAATTGTGTTAACCACTGCACCAGTTTTGGCGACAGTGAATTATGTCAAGTAATTTAAGGTGGATATTGATATGAGTGATATGGGCATTGCTGCTGTACTATTACAAAAAGATGTCACATGTTATTTTTCCAGAAAACTAAATGTTCATCAATAGAAGTATTCAACCATTGAAATGGAGAAATTGAGTTTGTTATTGGCGTTGAAACATTTTGACATTTATGTTGCTCACAATTCATCAGAGATAATTGTTTATACAGACCATAATCCATTCAAATTTCTGGAGAAGTTCAAAGATTGAAATGCAAGACTGTTCAGGTGGCGTTTATTGCTACAACCATTTAATTTCACAATTATGCATGTAGCAGGAAGAGAAAACGTAATTGCAGCTGCTCGATCATAAAGTTGAGATGTGAGGAGAATGGAATGTTTAAAGTTGCGAAAGAAAGACTGAAATGGGCTGTACTGATGTTTAAATATACATTCATCAATATGAAGAGTTGTGCATCATATGTGTCATCATAGTGTTTGAAGTTGAGGGGGCTTTGGAAAATGAAGCCATCTTTTCATATTGCTGGTTCAGGGGACAGGTGTGATAACTGAAATAAATTGTTCGATTTTATATTTTGCTGTAATAATGTCATTAAAAACTCTGAGCTCAAATATATCCAGGCAATATGTCTGCTGGACCTGTGATTAAGCTGTGATTAAGGGGTCATAAAGGTGAGGTAATCATTTATTTTAACCAATAACTTGTTTACATATATCATGGAATCATAGACGTTACAGTGCATAAGGCTAATGGCAGATAGATGGCGAATGGAATATTGTTTATGTTTAGGAGGCTCCCTTAGGTGTAGCTAATTTATGACGGATTGTGTTTAGTTCTAGCTAAGCAGGTCATGGGGCATATTAGTGGGAGGCGCCTGGAGAATGCCTGGCAGATGACGTGATTAATGGGAGGAGTCAGGTCTCTCTGTAGTTTTGTACTCTGTGATGAGATTTTAAGTTTAACAGCAGTTTGCCATCCGATTTTAGTCTGACACAATAGAAATCCTTTCAGATTGTTCCTGAAAGCGTCTCTCTGCAAAGGTTTTGCACAGATAAGCAAGCAACCTTGATTCTTAACTTTATTTTCAAGTGGGATTTGAATTGTATTGGGTTTGCTCAATTGAAATATACAGTGGCAGGTGTAGATGGTGAATTAAAGTTTTATTTTCCCTTTCATTTCAGAACTATTTTAACTGTTAATTAAAAAGCTATTACTGTGTTGATAATGTGATTAATTCTGTTCAAGTTAAAGTTTGTTTTAACTATGAAATGTAATTATTGGTCCGTGTTATCACACCTGTGTTTAGTCGTCTTCGCTCACAGCCTTACAAATTGCAAATTGTTGGGATTCTCATATGGGAATCCTAACAATAATGAGGTTCCATTTTGCAAAATCAGATACAGGAAAGCAGGGTTCAGTCTATCATTTCCAAATGTGGTGATTATATCACATTGCTGTGAGATATAATGTTTTTTAAAAATTCATAGACAGGGGGTGCAATTCTCCACTCCCGCGACTAAGTGCCCATGCCGTCGTGAACGCCGTCGAGGTTCACAACGGCGCAAGACGGCCCCGATCTCGACCGATTCAGGGCCCGAGAATGGGCTAGGATCGGAGCCGCAAGAAACTCGGGGGGCATGTTGCTAAAGTAGCGTATGCGGCGCCTCGTCATCCGCCGCCTGACTGGCGTCACCCGTGTATGCGTGGTTGCCGTCCTTCCCAAGGCCGCCCCGCAAGAAGATGTCGGATGGATCTTGCGGGGCGGTGTAGGAAAGCAGGTCCTCCTTCAGAGAGGCCGGCCCGCCGATTGGTGGGCACCGATCGCGGGCCAGACCCCTTTTGAGTGCAACCCCGGTGAAAGAACCCCCCTCGCCCGCTCGCAGGCCGCCCCCCCCCCCCAGCGTTCCCGCGCTGTTCCCGCCGGCAGCGACCAGGTGTGGATGGCGCCGGCGGAAAGCCGTCGCTTTGGGCAGGCCACACGGCCCATCCGGGCCAGAGAATAGTGGGTGTAGTGGAGATTCGCCATTTTGGGAGTCCCGGGCGATTCTCCGGCCTGTGCCGCGCAGAACTCAATGGGGCCATTCCCGCCGCTTGGGAGGATCGCGGGAGGGCGTTGGACCGGCGTCGCGGGGAAAAATGGCATGCCAGGCGATTCTCCAAACCGGTATGGGAGCGGAGAATCGCGCCCAGGATGTGGGCATTGCTGGTTGGGCCAGCATTTATTGCCCATCCCTAGATGTCCTGCAGAAAGTGGTGGTGAGTTGCCTTCTTGAACCGCTGCAGTCCTTGAGGTGTAGGTACACCCTGTGCTGTGAGAGAGGGAGCTCCAGGATTTTGACCCAGCGATAGTGAAGGAGCGGTGATATATTTCCAAGTCAGGGTGGTGAGTGACTTGGAGGGGAACCTCCAGGTGGTGGAGTTCCCTGATACCTGCTGCTCTTGTCCTTCTCAGTGGTAGTGGTCGTGGGTTTGGAAGATGTTGTCCAAGGGACCTTGATGAAGTTACTGCAGTGCATCTTGTAGATCGTACACATGGTTGCCACTGTTCGTCGGTGGTGGGGGGTTTGAATGTTTGTGGAAGGAGGAGCAATCAAGTGGGCTGCTTTGTCCTGGATGGTGTGGAGCTTCTTGAGTGTTGTTGGGGCTGCACTATCCAGGCAAGTGGAGAGAACAAAGAACAAAGCAATGTACAGCACAGGAACAGGCCCTTCGGCCCTCCAAGCCCGTGTCGACCATGCTGCCCGGCTAAACTACAATCTTCTACACTTCCTGGGTCCGTTTCCCTCTATTCCCATCCTATTCATGTATTTGTCAAGATGCCCCTTAAATGTCACTATTGTCCCTGCTTCCACCACCTCCTCCGGTAGCGAGTTCCAGGCACCCACTACCCTATGCGTAAAAAACTTGCCTCGTAAATCTACTCTAAACCTTGCCCCTCTCACCTTAAACCTATCCCCCCCTAGTAATTGACCCCTCTACCCCGGGGAAAAGCCTCTGACCATCCACTCTGTCTATGCCCCTCATAATTTTGTATACCTCTATCAGGTCGCCCCTCAACCTCCTTCGTTCCAGTGAGAACAAACCGAGTTTCTTCAACAGGCAACATTCTGGTAAATCTCTTCTGGACCCTCTCTAAAGCCTCCACATCCTTCTGGTAGTGTGGCGACCAGAATTGAACACTATACTCCAAGTGTGGCCTAACTAAGGTTCTATACAGCTGCAACATGACTTGCCAATTCTTATACTCAATGCCCCGGCCAATGAAGGCAAGCATGACGTATGCCTTCTTGACTACCTTCTCCACCTGTGTTGCCCCTTTCAGTGACCTGTGGACCTGTACTCCTAGATCTCTTTGACTTTCAATACTCTTGAGGGTTCTACCATTCACTGTATATTCCCTACCTGCATTAGACCTTCCAAAATGCTTTACCTCACATTTGTCCGGATTAAACTCCATCTGCCATCTCTCCGCCCAAGTCCCCAAACAATCTAAATCCTGCTGCATCCTCTGACAGTCCTCATCGCTATCCGCAATTCCACCAACCTTTGTGTCATCTGCAAACTTACTAATCAGACCAGTTACATTTTCCTCCAAATCATTTATATATACTACAAACAGCAAAGGTCCCAACACTGATCCCTGTGGAACACCACTGGTCACAGCCCTCCAATTAGAAAAGCATCCTTCCATTGCTACTCTCTGCCTTCTATGACCTAGCCAGTTCTGTATCCACCTTGCCAGCTCACCCTTGATCCCGTGTGACTTCACCTTTTGTACTAGTCTACCATGAGGGACCTTGTCAAAGGCCTTACTGAAGTCCATATAGACAACATCCACTGCCCTACCTGCATCAATCATTTTAGTGACCTCCTCGAAAAACTCTATCAAGTTAGTGAGACATGACCTCCCCTTCACAAAACCATGCTGCCTCTCACTAATACGTCCATTTGCTTCCAAATGGGAGTAGATCCTGTCTCGAAGAATTCTCTCCAGTAATTCCCCTACCACTGAAGTAAGGCTCACCGGCCTGTAGTTCCCTGGATTATCCTTGCTACCCTTCTTAAACAGAGGAACAACATTGGCTATTCTCCAGTCCTCCGGGACATCACCTGAAGACAGTGAGGATCCAAAGATTTCTGTCAAGGCCTCAGCAATTTCCTCTCCCGCCTCCTTCAATATTCTGGGGTAGATCCCATCAGGCCCTGGGGACTTATCTACCGTAATATTTTTTAAGACACCCAACACCTCGTCCTTTTGGATCTCAATGTGACCCAGGCTATCTACACACCCTTCTCCAGACACAACATCTACCAATTTCTTCTCTTTGGTGAATACTGATGCAAAGTATTCATTTAGTACCTCGCCCATTTCCTCTGGCTCCACACATAGATTCCCGTGCCTATCCTTCAGTGTGCCAACCCTTTCCCTGGCTACCCTCTTGCTTTTTATGTACGTGTAAAAAGCCTTGGGATTTTCCTTAACCCTATTTGCCAATGACTTTTCGTGACCCCTTCTAGCCCTCCTGACTCCTTGCTTAAATTCCTTCCTACTTTCCTTATATTCCACGCAGGCTTCGTCTGTTCCCAGCCTTTTAGCCCTGACAAATGCCTCCTTTTTCTTTTTGACGAGGCCTACAATATCTCTCGTTATCCAAGGTTCCCGAAAATTGCCGTATTTATCCTTCTTCCTCACAGGAACATGCCGGTCCTGAATTCCTTTCAACTGACACTTTCAGCCTCCCACATGTCAGATGTTGATTTGCTCTCAAACATCCGGCCCCAATCTATGTTCTTCAGTTCCCGCCTAATATTGTTATAATTAGCCTTCCCCCAATTTAGCACATTAATCCTCGGACCACTCTTATCCTTGTCCACCAGCACTTTAAAACTTACTGATTTGTGGTCACTGTTCCCGAAATGCTCCCCTACTGAAACATCTACCACCTGGCCGGGCTCATTCCCCAATACCAGGTCCAGTACCGCCCCTTCCCTAGTTGGACTGTCTACATATTGTTTTAAGAAGCCCTCCTGGATGCTCCTTACAAACTCCGCCCCGTCTAAGCCCCTGGCACTAAGTGAGTCCCAGTCAATATTGGGGAAGTTGAAGTCTCCCATCACCACAACCCTGTTGTTTTTACTCTTTTCCAAAATCTGTCTACCTATCTGCTCCTCTATCTCCCGCTGGCTGTTGGGAGGCCTGTAGTAAACCCCCAACATTGTGACTGCACCCTTCTTATTCCTGATCACTACCCACATAGCCTCACTGCCCTCTGAGGTGTCCTCCCGCAGTACAGCTGTGATATTCTCCCTAACCAGTAGCGCAACTCCGCCACCCCTTTTACATCCCACTCTATCCCGCCTGAAACATCTAAATCCTGGAACGTTTAGCTGCCAATCCTGCCCTTCCCTCAACCAGGTCTCTGTAATGGCAACAACATCATAGTTCCAAGTACTAATCCAAGCTCTAAGTTCATCTGCCTTACCCGTAATACTTCTTGCATTAAAACATATGCACTTCAGGCTACCAGCCCCGCTGTGTTCAGCAACTTCTCCCTGTCTGCTCTGCCTCAGAGCCCCACTGTCCCTATTCCCTAGTTCTCCCTCAATGCTCTCACCTTCTGACCTATTGCTCTCATGCCCACCCCCCTGCCATACTAGTTTAAACCCTCCCGTGTGACACTAGCAAACCTCACGGCCAGGATATTTATGCCTCTCCAGTTTAGATGCAACCCGTCCTTCTTATATAGGTCACACCTGCCCCGGAAGAGCGCCCAGTGGTCCAGATAACGGAAACCCTCCCTCCTACACCAGCTGTTTAGCCACGTGTTTAGCTGCTCTATCTTCCTATTTCTAGCCTCACTGGCACGTGGCACAGGGAGTAATCCTGAGATTACAACCATAGAGGTCCGGTCTTTTAACTTTCTGCCTAGCTCCCTGAACTCCTGCTGCAGGACCTCATGCCCCTTCCTGCCTATGTCGTTAGTACCAATATGTACAACGACCTCTGCCTGTTTGCCCTCCCCCTTCAGGATGCCCTCTACCCGTTCGGAGACATCCTGAACCCTGGCACCAGGGAGGCAACATACCATCCTGGAGTCTCTCTCACATCCACAGAAGCGCCTATCTGTGCCCCTGACTATAGAGTCCCCTATTACTATTGCTCTTCTGCGCTTTGATCCTCCCTTCTGAACATCAGAGCCAGCCGTGGTGCCACTGCTCTGGCTGCTGCTGTTTTCCCCTGATAGGCTATCCCCCCGACAGTATCCAAAGGGGTATACCAGTTCGAGAGGGGGACAACCACAGGGGATTCCTGCACTGACTGCCTGCCCTTTCTGGTGGTTACCCATTTCTCTGCCTGCACCTTGGGTGTGACCACATTTATATAACTGCTATCTATGATGCTTTCCGCCACCTGCATGCTCCTAAGTGCATCCAATTGCTGCTCCAACCGAACCATGCGGTCTGTGAGGAGCTCCAGTTGGGAGAGTATTCCATTACACTCCTGATTTGTGCCTCATAGATGGTGGACAGGCTTTGGGAGGGTCAGGAGGTCTACTCACTGTAGAATTCCGAGCCTTTGACCTGCCCAGGTAGCCACAATATTAGTATGGCTAATCCAGTTCAGTTTCTGATCAATGGTATCCCCCAGGATGTTGATTTTGGGGGATTCGGCGATGGGAATGCCATAGAATGGCAAGGGATGATGGTTAGATCCTCTCGTGTAGGAGATGGTCATTGCCTGGCATTTGTGTGGTGCGACTGTAACTTGCCACTTGTCAGCCCAAGCCTGCATATTGTCCAGGTCTTTTTGCATTTGAACGTGGACTGCTTCATTATGAGGAGTCGTGAATGGTGCTGAACATTGTGGAATCATCTACAAACATTCACACCTCTGACTTTATGATGGAAGGGAGGTCATTGATGAAGCAGCTGAAGATGGTTGAGCCTAGGACACTACCCTGAGGAACCCCTGCAGTGATCTCCTGAAGTTGAAATGATAAACCTCCAATCACCTTCCTCTGTACCAGGAATGACTCCAACCAGTGGAGATTTTCCCCCTGATTCCTATTGACTCTAGTTTAGCTAGGGCCCCTTGATGCCATGCTCGTTCAAATGCTGTCTTGATGTTAAGGGCAGTCACTCTCACCTCACGTCTGTCATTCAGCTCTTTTGTCCATGTTTGAACCAAGACTGTAATGAGGTCAGGAGCTGAGTGACCCTGGTAGAACCCAAACTGAGCGTCTGTGAACAGATTATTGCTGAGTAAGTGCCGCTTGATAGCCTTGTTGATGACTCCTTCCATCACTTTGCTGATGGTGGAGAGCAGACCGATAGGGCAGTAATTGGCTGAGTTGGATTTGTCCTGTTTCTTGTGTACAGGACACACCTGGGCAATTTTCCACATTGCCGGGTAGATGCCAGTGTTGTAGTTGGTACTGTACCAGCTAGGAGTGCGGCAAGTTCTGGAGCACAAGTATTCAGTACAATTGCCAAGATATTGTCAGGACCCATAGCCTTTGTAGTATCAATGCCTTCAGCCATTTCTTGATATCACATGGAGTGAATCATTTTGGCGGAAAACTGGCATCTGTGATGTTGGGGACCTCCGAAGGAGACCGAGATGGATCATCAACTCGGCACTTCTGGCTTAAGATTGTTGCGAATGCCTCAGCCTTGTCTTTTGCACAAAAGTGCTGGGCTCCTTATCGTTGAGGATGGGGATGTTTGTGGAGACTCCTCCTCCAGTGAGTTGTTTAATTCTCCACCACCATACATGGCTAGATGTGGCAGGACTACAGAGCTTAGATCTGATGTGTTTGTTGTGGAATCGCTTAACTCTGTCTATTACTTGCTGCTTATGCTGTTTCGCACACAAATAGTCCTGTCTAGCTTCACCAGGTTGACACCTCATTTTTCGGTATGCCTGATGTTGCTTCTGGTATGCTCTCCTGCACTCTTCATTGAACCAGGGTTGATCCCCTGGCTTGGGTAATGGTAGTGTGAGGGATATGTCGGGCCATGAGGTT
Organism: Scyliorhinus torazame; assembly: GCF_047496885.1. Lineage (NCBI taxonomy): Eukaryota > Metazoa > Chordata > Chondrichthyes > Carcharhiniformes > Scyliorhinidae > Scyliorhinus > Scyliorhinus torazame. The sequence continues at coordinate 200,836,475 of NC_092713.1, read as the reverse complement.
ACAGATTGTGGTTGAATACAATTCTGCTGCTGCTAATGGCCCACAGCGCCCCATGGATGCCCAGTCTTGAGTTGCTAGATTTGTTTGAAGTCTATCCTACTTAGCACAGTGGTAGTGCCACACAACACGATGGAGGGTGTCTTCAATGTGAAGACGGGACTTTATCTGCACAAGGACTGTTGATAGATCTACCATACGGATTCAGCTGCACTTTGCGAATCGCTAAATCTCAGTAGAAATTTAAGTTAAAACTTGTCAGGTGCAAATAAGAATTGTTTTATTTGTCTTCTATTGATTACAATTGAGTCATTTAAAAGTTTAATTCTCTAATAAGTCCAGCCAGCACAGGACTCTCAGAGAGGCAATTTGTAGACAATTGAAACTTTCAAAGAATCACAGAAATGATTTTCTTGCTTAGGCAAACAGCTCACAATAACTTCAAAAGTCAAAGTCAGAAAGTGAAATATGAAAGATAGCGAATAGTTAAGTCAAAGTATAGATTGATTCCGGAAAGAGAGAGAGAGAGAGCGAATGATCCAGATAAAAATGGCCGAACGAAACTTCACAGTTATACTGTGTCGTATCTGTCTTCAACCATCCAATTACACCCCGATGTAATCCTAATTGGTTTGGATTAACATCAAATGAGTTTGATTTGAGAGTTAGTTGTCACTCATTTATAGGCAACATTAAACTAAAATGTATACTTGTACAAGCTAAGCTTGTATAAGGAATGCGATTTAGCGCTGTATCGCAAGCGGCCTGAACTGGTTTGTTGCTGACTTGACTGTTCTTTTAGGTTCTATACTGTTGCTATGCTGTTGTCATGGCCTTGGGCTGCACTTTATCTTGCAAATGTATTTGTTAGCTGAATAAGAACGCTGTTTTAATCTATCTGCTTCTGTGTTCTGTTGAGGCTATGTTTTGAAATGCTGAATGTGTGTTTTGAAATGACCTGAGGTTATGAGTGAGTTTTAAAATGGTATTTAATAGACGAGGGGCTTAATGCTAAATAGCTATCTTTCGAACTATCACTTTTACCTATTAGATGTATTAGGAAACAGCGGGCTTCTACAACTGTGCAGTGGTCACTTCTACTGACACTGTCATGGACAGATACATCTGCAGCAGGCAGATTGGTGAGGATGAGGTCAAGTTGCTTTTTCCTCTTGGTGGTTCCCTTTCCAACCGCTGCAGTCCCAGTCTAGCAGCTATGTCCTTTAAGACCTGGCCAGCTGGGTCGGTGGTGGTACTACCGATCCACTCTTGGTGACGGAGATTGAAATCCCTCACCCAAAGCATATTCTGCACCCTTGCTACCCTCAGTGCTTCCTCCAAGCGGTGTACAACACGGAGGAGTACAGATTCATCAGCTGATGGTGTCTGGTATGTGGTAATCAACAGGACGTTTCCGTGCCCATGTTTAACCTGAAGCCATGAGACTTCATGGGGTCCAGAGTCGATGTTGAGGACTCCCAGGGCAACTCCCTCCCGACTGTATACGATTGTGCCGCCACCTCTGCTGAGTCTGTCCTGCCGGTGAGACAGGACATACCCAGGAATGGTGATAGTGGTGTCTGGGACATTTTTCCTTAACTAGTCTGTGAGACAGCTCTCCCAACTTCTCAGAAGCCCCAGATGCTGGTAAAGAGGATTTTGCAGGGTTGGCAGGACTGGGTTTGCCATTGTCATTTCTGGTGCCTGGCTCGATGTGGGGTGGACCGTCCGGTTTCATTTCTTTTTTGTGTTTTCCTGGCTGTTGAATATATGCTGTTGAATAGAGGTAATTTAAGAGTCAATCACATTGCTGTGGGTCTGGAGTCACATGTAGGCCAGACCAGGTAAGGTTGGCAGATTTCCTTCCCTAACCAGATGGGTTTTTACAACAATCGACAATGGTTTCATGGTCATCATTAGATTTTTAATTCCAGGTATTTTTGAGAGTTTAAATTCCATCACCTGCCATCGTGGGATTCGAACAAGAGTTCCCAGATCATTATGCGGCGTGTCTGGATGACTAGTCTAGCGACAATACCACTATGCCACCGCCTCCCCCAATGTAATTGGTGGTGGATTGCAGGACTCTGTTTCTGTTCCTTTTTCTCATATTTACAGAATAATGAGCTTATGGACTGAATCTTCAGGCCCTTCCCCTGGGAAGGATCTTCGGTCCCACCAAAGGAACACCCCCGGTGGCAGGTTCCTCGGCGGCGGGTTGAGTGAGCCATCCAAAGTGCTGTAAACATAGGCAGGACTGGAAGATCATACGGGCGGCCAGTGGCAAGCTGCCTCAGTCTCCGAAAACTACACCGCGGAGGATGGAGTGAAAAATCCTGCCCTAAGTCTTATGTAAGCAATAACCTCCATCTCTATTTTCTGTTCTATTTGAGTTGGCATAATTCTTGTCCAAGGTTGTTCGTAATTGTGGTAAATCGCTCAGTGGAAAATATGTGACATTCTCTCCATCATGTCCTACAACCTCAAAGGACAGAAAATAACAAACCATTCGATAACTGCTGAAGGAACAGTCTGGAGTTATTTAAAGACAGCAGACACAGCAACATGAACATGTGAATTTACAACACATAGAAGCTTAAATCATTGTTTAAAATAACAGTCTAGAGTCAAAGAAAAGCTTTGCAAAGATAAAATGCACTGTAGCGAGTATGTTCTTGCAGAGGTCCATTGAATGCCTTCCATGTGTCGTGAGAGGAAAATGAAACTGGTGTCAATTGGATATTTTTTCCTTTAAAGTACAAAACATCCCTTTCCAGCAATCCACCAATCATAATATTATAAATGTTCATATCAACAATGGGAAATAAAGTCCATTAGTTGTATTTTGTGTAGCTTGTATTCATGCACTAGTTTAATAGAAATAACAAGCTGGATTTTCCCACCTTAAATTCTTTTTAGGCAGCTGGAACTTTCTAGGCTTGTGTTCCCGATCACCACAGCAATGGGACTGTTGGTACAATCTTCTGAGAGGCATACAATTATGTGGGCGTCTCTGGAATTGCTAACTATTTGGGAATGGTGGGCGGGTCAAGAAAGCAGGTGGGCAATTCAGCACAGTCGATTGCAAGGCCTGCCGGCAGCCTTCACTTTGTCTCAGTGAAAGTGCTTCTGAAATGAATGGGATGAGAGAGTGTGGGCGGGTGAGGGGGTTGGGTGAACTATAGATGTAAAATGGCCGCTATCTCTTCATAACAGGCACTAACCTTAACATCATTGTTTAGGAGAAAATCATGCAATTGAAAGCGCCCTGTCCGAAGGTGATCTCAAATTTCTCAATAACTTTGCACATTATTTCTATGATGTTCTTTTCTAAAAAATATATTTTATTCCAAACACAGTCAAACACACAAATACATGACACCTCAAAATAAGCATAGTGCATACAGTTTCTTTATTTTTCCACCTTTTAATCCCAAATGCCAACAACCTAATCTGCACATCTTTGGACTGTGGGATGAAGCGGGAGTACCCGGAGGAAACCCACGCAGACCTGGGAAGCATGTGCAAACGGCACACAGTCACTCAAGGTTGGAATCGAACCCGGGTCCCTGGCACTGTGAGGCAACAGTGGTAATCACTGTGCCACCATGTCATGTGAACCTTGTGTATCGCCTGAAACGGTGTAAGGCTTTCCTCGCAAGAAGTGGTCGAGTTGATCCAACGCATTATTTCACTTCAAACTTCCCACCTCATCTCGATCCTCAACTCTTCCTTCCACTTCTGTTTGATCCTTTCCACTAGCGTCGTCCCCTTCTACCGCAATCACCCCATAGATATCCTCTCACTAACCTGGACCCATCGAAAATGGCTGCCCCCTCCATCCTCACCTAAACTCAACCACAAGCCAACTGCGTCACCATCTCCCCGCCCCCTCCCCATCCCACACTCAGCCTACCCACCGTATTCCCAACCGCTACAATGCTTCTGTTCACTAGAATATCCTGCCAGCATGGTGACTCCTACCCAGAGGCCCAAACAAAGGACCCCACCTAAGCCCTCCAACCTACCCATGCCCCGCTCTGCTTGTACCCAATTGTCCCCTCTTCGACATCCCCCAAATCCCCCCTTGTGCAAATCAAACAACGTCCACGATGCCCCTGTCCCATAAGTACATAACATATCATACAAAAACACCCATAATAATAAACAATTACAAGAAATAGCCCACATTCGCACAGATATCCATTATAATCAAGATCCAGCAGAAACACAAACTTAACAAGTCATAAACATAGAACATAGAACATAGAACAATACAGCGCAGTACAGGCCCTTCGGCCCACGATGTTGCACCGAAACAAAAGCCATCTAACCTACACTATGCCATTATCATCCATATGTTTATCCAATAAACTTTTAAATGCCCTCAATGTTGGCGAGTTCACTACTGTAGCAGGTAGGGCATTCCACGGCCTCACTACTCTTTGCGTAAAGAACCTACCTCTGACCTCTGTCCTATATCTATTACCCCTCAGTTTAAAGTTATGTCCCCTCGTGCCAGCCATATCCATCCGCGGGAGAAGGCTCTCACTGTCCACCCTATCCAACCCCCTGATCATTTTGTATGCCTCTATTAAGTCTCCTCTTAACCTTCTTCTCTCCAACGAAAACAACCTCAAGTCCGTCAGCCTTTCCTCATAAGATTTTCCCTCCATACCAGGCAACATCCTGGTAAATCTCCTCTGCACCCGCTCCAAAGCCTCCACGTCCTTCCTATAATGCGGTGACCAGAACTGTACGCAATACTCCAAATGCGGCCGGACCAGAGTTCTGTACAGCTGCAACATGACCTCCCGACTCCGGAACTCAATCCCTCTACCAATAAAGGCCAACACTCCATAGGCCTTCTTCACAACCCTATCAACCTGGGTGGCAACTTTCAGGGATCTATGTACATGGACACCTAGATCCCTCTGCTCAGCCACACTTTCAAGAACTTTACCATTAGCCAAATATTCCGCATTCCTGTTATTCCTTCCAAAGTGAATCACCTCACACTTCTCTACATTAAACTCCATTTGCCACCTCTCAGCCCAGCTCTGCAGCTTATCTATATCCCTCTGTAACCTGCTACATCCTTCCACACTATCGACAACACCACCGACTTTAGTATCGTCTGCAAATTTACTCACCCACCCTTCTGCGCCTTCCTCTAGGTCATTGATAAAAATGACAAACAGCAACGGCCCCAGAACAGATCCTTGTGGTACTCCACTTGTGACTGTACTCCATTCTGAACATTTCCCATCAACCACCACCCTCTGTCTTCTTTCAGCTAGCCAATTTCTGATCCACATCTCTAAATCACCCTCAATCCCCAGCCTCCGTATTTTTTGCAATAGCCTACCGTGGGGAACCTTATCAAACGCTTTGCTGAAATCCATATACACCACATCAACTGCTCTACCCTCGTCTACCTGTTCAGTCACCTTCTCAAAGAACTCAATAAGGTTTGTGAGGCATGACCTACCCTTCACAAAGCCATGCTGACTATCCCTGATCATATTATTCCTATCTAGATGATTATAAATCTTGTCCCTTATAATCCCCTCCAAGACTTTACCCACTACAGACGTGAGGCTCACCGGTCTATAGTTGCCGGGGTTGTCTCTGCTCCCCTTTTTGAACAAAGGGACCACATTTGCTGTCCTCCAGTCCTCTGGCACTATTCCTGTAGCCAATGATGACATAAAAATCAAAGCCAAAGGTCCAGCAATCTCTTCCCTGGCCTCCCATAGAATCCTAGGATAAATCCCATCAGGTCCCGGGGACTTATCTATTTTCAGCCTGTCCAGAATTGCCAACACCTCTTCCCTCCGTACCTCAATGCCATCTATTCTATTAGCCTGGGGCTCAGCATTCTCCTCCACAACATTATCTTTTTCCTGAGTGAATACTGACGAAAAATATTCATTTAGTATCTCGCCTATCTCTTCAGACTCCACACACAATTTTCCATCCCTGTCCTTGACTGGTCCTACTCTTTCCCTAGTCATTCGCTTATTCCTGACATACCTATAGAAAGCTTTTGGGTTTTCCTTGATCCTTCCTGCCAAATACTTCTCATGTCCCCTCCTTGCTCGTCTTAGCTCTCTCTTTAGATCCTTCCTCGCTACCTTGTAACTATCCATCGCCCCAACCGAAACTTCACACTTCATCTTCACATAGGCCTTCTTCTTCCTCTTAACAAGAGATTCCACTTCCTTGGTAAACCACGGTTCCCTCGCTCGACGCCTTCCTCCCTGTCTGACCGGTACATACTTATCAAGAACACGCAGTAGCTGATCCTTGAACAAGCCCCACTTATCCAGTGTGCCCAACACTTGCAGCCTACTTCTCCACCTTATCCCCCCCAAGTCACGTCTAATGGCATCATAATTGCCCTTCCCCCAGCTATAACTCTTGCCCTGCGGTGTATACTTATCCCTTTCCATCATTAACGTAAACGTCACCGAATTGTGGTCACTGTCCCCAAAGTGCTCTCCTACCTCCAAATCCAACACCTGGCCTGGTTCATTACCCAAAACCAAATCCAACGTGGCCTCGCCTCTTGTTGGCCTGTCAACATATTGTTTCAGGAAACCCTCCTGCACACACTGTACAAAAAACGACCCATCTATTGTACTCGAACTATATATTTTCCAGTCAATATTTGGAAAGTTAAAGTCTCCCATAATAACTACCCTGTTACTTTCGCTCATATCCAGAATCATCTTCGCCATCCTTTCCTCTACATCCCTAGAACTATTAGGAGGCCTATAAAAAACTCCCAACAGGGTGACCTCTCCTTTCCTGTTTCTAACTTCAGCCAATACTACCTCGGAAGAAGAGTCCCCATCTAGCATCCTCTCCGCCACCGTAATACTGCTCTTGACTAGCAGCGCCACACCTCCCCCTCTTTTGCCTCCTTCTCTGAGCTTACTAAAACACCTAAACCCCGGAACCTGCAACATCCATTCCTGTCCCTGCTCTATCCATGTCTCCGAAATGGCCACAACATCGAAGTCCCAGGTACCAACCCACGCTGCCAGTTCCCCTACCTTGTTTCGTATACTCCTGGCATTGAAGTAGACACACTTCAAACCACCTACCTGAACGCTGGCCCCCTCCTGCGACGTCAAATCTGTGCTCCTGACCTCTATACTCTCATTCTCCCTTACCCTAAAACTACAATCCAGGTTCCCATGCCCCTGCTGCATTAGTTTAAACCCCCCCAAAGAGCACTAACAAATCTCCCCCCCAGGATATTTGTGCCCCTCAGGTTCAGATGTAGACCATCCTGTCTGTAGAGGTCCCACCTTCCCCAGAAAGAGCCCCAGTTATCCAAAAATCTGAAACCCTCCCGCCTGCACCATCCCTGTAGCCACGTGTTTAAATGCTCTCTCTCCCTATTCCTCATCTCACTATCACGTGGCACGGGCAACAACCCAGAGATAACAACTCTGTTTGTTCTAGTTCTGAGCTTCCATCCTAGCTCCCTGAAAGCCTGCCTGACATCCTTGTCCCCTTTCCTACCTATGTCGTTGGTGCCAATGTGGACCACGACTTGGGGCTGCTCCCCCTCCCCCCTAAGGACCCGGAAAACACGATCCGAGACATCACGTACCCTTGCACCTGGGAGGCAACATACCAAACGTGAGTCTCTCACGCTCCCACAAAATCTCCTATCTGTGCCCCTGACTATAGAGTCCCCAATTACTAATGCTCTGCTCCTCTCCCCCCTTCCCTTCTGAGCAACAGGGACAGACTCCGTGCCAGAGGCCCGTACCCCATGGCTTACCCCTGGTAAGTCGTCCCCCCCACAAGTATCCAAAGCGGTATACTTGTTTCTCAGGGGAACGACCGCAGGGGATCCCTGCACTGACTGTTTTTTCCCAGTCCCTCTTACAGTTACCCACCTATCTCCAATCTTTGGTGTAACTAATTCCCTGAAGCTGCTATCTATGACCCCTTCTGCCTCCCGAATGATCCGAAGTTCTTCCAACTCCAGCTCCAGTTCCCTAACTCGGTCTTGGAGGAGCTGGAGATGGCAGCACTTCCTGCAGGTAAAATCAGCAGGGACACTAACTGCATCCCTCACTTCAAACATCCTGCAGGAGGAACATTGCACTCCCTTCCCTGCCATTCCTCTAACTTTCTACCAAGATCTGGCTAACAACTAAATTAAATTTTTATAAAAAATAATAATAATAACCTTGCAAAAAAGTACAAAAGTCCCCTCCTTAGCCGTTCCCCCAACACATGCTCTTTAACAAAGTCATTTACCTCCTCCGGCGTCAAGAAATAATGTTCTCTGCTCTTGAAAGTTACCCAAAGTTTGGTCGAGTACAGCATCCCAAACCGTACCTTGCTCCAAAAGAGCCTTGCCTTGGCCTTATTGAACCCTGCACATCTCTTGGCCAGGTCAGCACCAATAACCTGATAAATCTGGATCCGATTCCCTTCCCAGCTGCAGTCCCGAGTCACCTTGGCCCACCTCAGGATCTTTTCCTTGTCCTGGAATGTGTGCATACGCTCCCCAGCCCTCGGCCTCTGTCTCAAGGAACAGTGGGGATGATCCACTTCCGGGGCCCTGTCAAAAATCCTCTCCTCCACCAACTTCTCAAACATTTTTGTGACATAGCCCGTGGCACTCACTCCCTCCGGCAGGCCCACTATATACAGATTCTGCAGCCGGGACTGATTTCCCTGGTCATCCAGCCTCACAAGCAGTACCTTACCCGGGAACGCCATCCCCGCCTCCAACTACATGATGTGCTCACACTCGTCAGTCACCGTGCTTTCCACCTCTTGGATCATTGCTCCTTGCGCCTCTAAGCGCACCTCCACCCAAACCAGGGACCCCCAAAGAGGTGCTATTGCTTCCTCAATCGCACTCAAACAGTCTCCCTGCATCATCTTTCGTTGCTGCCAAAATTGCTTTTTAATAAAGCTCATCAACTGCTCCACAGGCAGTTTGGCAGCAGGCAATGACCCTTCCCCCTCTGCCATCTTTCTCGCTGCACCTTGAGCGTCCTCCAACTCCTGAGCCAGGGCTTTCACTGACTGTAGCTGGGTTTGATACCATGTCGCCATTCTAATCCTGGGGAGAAACAATCACCCTCCACTCTCCTCACACACTTTATCCACAAAAATCACCTATTAAATGGGCAGAAAGGATCAAAAACAGCACCTCCAAGCAGAAGCCACCTGGTGTGAGACTGATCAGACCACGGTCGCCATTGGCAGTCCATTTCTGTGATGCTCTGACCTCCTACTGTGCACTAAGCTCCTGTGAATTGATGATTTACAGATACTGGAGGAGTTCCGTGTGCTGCCAGTAAAATTCCATTGCGTCAGAAAATGCCTGCCAGTTACTTCATTCCAAACCTCAGTTGGTTTTTTGCTGCTGCGGCGAGTGGTTTGCCATCAGCGGGCAGAAGCCACCCCTGGGAAAATTGGGAGGAGACAGGAGCATTTCCCATCTGACATGATATTTTCTAATTGTCCACAATCCCTGCTCCACCGCAAACCGCCCCCCCCCCCCCACCCCCACCTCATCCAGCCTCAAAACCAGCCTGCAAGCAGACTCAAGTCTCCACTTGGTAAACTGTACACATTTAGGCCATCATGAGAAACCGTTATCAGCAATCTGTCTGACACGAAGTGTCTCAGTCTGCCATTTTGTATCGCCAAAACGAAAGCAGTTTGCATTTCAACTCCTGAAGCAATATAAAATAAGACAGTTCCCACTTTCATCACAATAGTTTTGTAGCAAACTCCATTGGGCCCATAAATGCTGCCATGTGATATAACCATTGGCAACCTCAAAATGCTTCATTTGAGCTGAGTAGAAGACGTCATGGGTTCCATGAGCTTTCCAGTAGTTTATTTACTCCTATCCATAAAAATAATGCAATTTTATATCACAATTGTATTGATGTGTATTATATGTATGACACCTTTGATAGGTTTTGATTGTATTACAAATGTTAATGCTACATTTTAGAAAGTGAACATAAAGGCTATGAAGTTGGGTGCAGCTTACCATGTCGTGATATGTTGGAAGTCCACGATCAGCCATGATCATGTTGAATGACAGAGCAGGCTTGATGGGCAATGTGGTCTACACCTGCTCCTATTTCTTATGTTCTTATCAACTCATCTAAGAAATTACAGGCCCACTGAAGAGAGACAGGAATGATCCCAAATTGTAATTATATTGTCTTTTCTTCATCTGTATCTAATTTCTGTGTGTGAGTCAAGTGAGTGAGACGTCATGTTTGTTCAAAACCACTATGGCAAGTGTGGGACTTTGCTGTCAGGTTCAAGTGGAGGTTAACAGGCCGCACTGTGTGGGAAATGGTCACTCCCTCTGATTTTCGCTGAATTGACTGATTAATGGCCAGAGGGGTGGGTTCACCATCTAATTATGGACAGCACACAGGCTCTTGAAGCTGGAGGGCTAATAGATGCCCTGGTGGCTTGGACAGCGCAGAAGTGCAAAAAATAGCTAATTATTATTTCAGCCGCATTAAGGTAAGCAAGAGACCTCTCTAACTATTTAAAAAATTTAAAATAAATTTAAGCTGCTGAGCCACTATGGCAGGCCGTCCTCTGTCAGGGGGCCCCATTTCCTCCGCTAAATGACATCTAATCCTTGTCTAGTTTGCTCTCTGAAGGGAGCCTTGCTCCCTATTCTCTCTGGGGGACCTGGAACCAACTGGAACATTTTCAGTCAGCCTCCAACTATAGGCCTTAACTTTTAATTCGCCATCTGCTGCCCATGACTCTTAGATATTGGCTCAGGGGTGGTGGAGCCGGGAAACTTGCACACCATCCAAATGTGAGAAATTCCATCCTCTTCTACCTCCATGTCTTCCTCCATTGGGGCCGAAAAGGTCAGCCCTTGATGATTAATTTTGCTCAAAGTAGGGAAAGTATATAACCGTCAACCCTTGTTGTTACGGACTATTAGAAATGAAATGAAAATCGCTTATTGTCACAAGTAGGCTTCAAATGAAGTTACTGTGAAAAGCCCCTAGTCGCCACATTCCGGCGTCTGTTCGGGGAGGCAGGTACGGGAATTGAACCGTGCAGCTAGCCTGCCTTGGTCTGCATTAAAAGCCAGTTCTTTAGCCCTGTGCTAAACCAGCCCCTGGTAGGCACACTTACTGAAGTTTTCATTCATCTGTCAACTTAATTCACTTCTGTTGTACATGGGGTGCTACAGTACCGTGCAATATAGACTGCAAAGAGCATCCTTGGTTTAGGATCAGTGATCCAATCTCATTCAGTACTACGGTGAGGCATTAAAATAAACCTCAGCATCCAAATCTAGGGAGGTTAAAAAAAAAGAATTACTACTTGGCCAAATTACCAGGGGGCTGCCCTTGGAACTGTAGCACAGCCAAATCGCTTGTCTTTACAGCAGAACAGAAGTGCCGAATAACGTGTTCACCATGGAAACCTGTCTGAAATCTAAGGTTCCTCGAGGATTCAAAATTAATTACTGATCTGTTCTGTAAATGCCACAGCTGTGTGTGTGAAACAATCTTTCACGTATAAAAACTGGCATCTTATGAAGTTCATGCAGTGTGAATCATTCTGGTAATCTCTTTGCTAAAACAAGCACACAATTGTATGTAGTCAACCGCAGTCCAAATTGGTGTAAAATCTAAGTGAGCAATGGGAAAAATTCAGAGCTTAATTGCACATAGTACCCACGATCTTTGTTGAGAATGTTTCCAATTTCTGTAGCTTTGTGAATTCAGCCATACCCAGGATTCTTCCAAAGGATAGTTGTGCTTTTACTGAGACTAGGCCATTTCTTGCTTTTGACTCTTTCAAAGCTCTCCTACATAATGACAGTGTCCCTTTAAATTTTGGTAGCTGAAACACTGGGCGGAATTCTCCGGCCCCCGCCGGGTCGGAGAATCGCCGGCGGGCCGTGCCACGCCGCCCCGATGCCGGGACACGATTCTCCGCAGAGCGGAGAATCAGCACCACTGGGGCCGGCGTGGTCGGCACGGCGCTGGTCGAGGTATGCGCTGACTCTCCGGCCCGGGCCGGCACGGGACGGCGCGCCAATTACCCAGGCCAAATGGGCCGAGTGGCCGTCACCAAAAAGCCGAGTCCCGCCGGCGCCGTTCTAACTTCCTCTGAGCTGGCGGGACCTCGACACTGAAGGGTCCGGGGCGGCCTGTGGGGGAGGAGGGTGCGTCCGATCCCAGGGGGGGCCTCCGTAGTGGCCTGGCCCGCGATTGGGGCCCACCGATCGGCGGGCCGGTCTCTCTGTCGGTCTCTCTGTCGGGGGGGGTCTCCTTTCCTCCGCGCCGGCTCCTGTAGCCCTGAGCCACTTGGCATCGTGGCCGGCGCGGGGAAGAAGGCCACTGCGCATGTGCTAGTTGGCGCCGGTCCAACTGCGCATGCGCAGACCCCGCGACGCCGGGTTCACGCCGGGATCGGCAGCTGCAGCGCCGTGCTACCCCACTGTGGCCCGGAGAATCGGGTCTCGGAACGGGCGTTGACGCCGGAGTAAAACACTCCTGATTTTATGACGGTGTCGGCACATAGCCGCCCGATGGGAGAATCGCGCACAATGTTCCTTTAAATCTCAGGAATTCACTCTTACAAAATCAATGTTGATGTATGACATATTCTAATAGTAATTTCTTATTGTTTCCTGGCATTCTTTTCCTTTTCATATTTGTTTTTCTCTGTCTTCCTTTCCCCCTCTTTCTCTCTTTCGATTTTCTCCCTTACTCTTCACAACCAGATGACCTGTGATGAATTCCCATCATCCTTTGTGTTGGCCAACACAAATTTAAAAAAAGTTGTGCTGATTGCAATTTTCTCATTTGAAAGCCGAATATAAATTGGTAGCTTTGGCTCAGAGCCAGACTTGGACATGGGAACACTTCTACTGGCTTCATTAAGGAACGATTTGGAAAAACCCACAATGGTAGATCCATGATCATACAATAGATCGGTCCTTCACAATCTGTAACAAGCCCCAGCTGAGCAAAATGTGGAAGGGGGTGTTTCATTCAGGGAGGTTCGGTGACTCACTGAATATGTTGGTCAATACAACTTCTCTCCTCCTCCACTGAACAGAGCCACCCTTTCCACCAGTTCCACCTTTCTACCAATTCATGAAAAAATATCCTTCCAATCACTACCATGTACAGAGCTCTCACTGACGCCTTACTGAAGCACAACTTTCTTTCAGCCTTGGCAAGAAGGTGTTGCATGGCGACGGAGCACCTGATCCCAGCTCCAGATTTTGGGACTGCGGCTTAGAGGATTTCAGTCAGTGCAGTAGCAAGGGATTTTTGGATCTTGGGCGTTTTTGTGGGCTAGTGGCTACAATCCTGACTGGAATGTTCATTTCTAAGGGCATGAACAGATTGAGCCACTGTGGGGTATTTTTTCCTTGTTCCTCTCCCTTGACACTGTTGAGCATCCTGTCAGCAATAACTAACTGGACTGACACCAGAGGAATGAGCACTTGGATGAACTATCGGAGGGTGAACAGAGTCCATTTCAATGCAGGTCGCCATCTTGACAAAGCTGACAACTAGGGAAGGAGGCATATTGCACTCTTACACTTACATTTGCATACGCTTGATCCCCCTCTTCACTCTCATTATAATTTAGCAGAAAGCAAAGAAAAAATGCTGGAAAATCTCAGCAGGCCTGGCAGCATCTGTAGGGAGAGAAAAGCACTAATGTTTCGTGTCCAGATGACCCTTTGTCAAAGTTAAAAGGCAGAAAAAGTGGGAGATATTTATACTGTGGAGTGAGAATGAAAGATGAGTCATAGCCACAGAAACCCAGGGAAACGGGGTGCTAATAGCCACAGAAGCCAAGGGGAAAGAGTGCTAATAGTAGTCCCCAGAGAGAACAAAAGGTGTTTGGAAAATGTGAGCAATATTAATTAAATTTGCCTCTGGTAATGAATGAATTCAATGGCTGTATTGACAGAGAGGTATTAATATTGCAACAACCTGACACACAGACTTATTTGGAGAGTGCATTGAATGTAATGGCTGCATCGCAATACTGGACCAACAGCTTATCCTCTCAGTTAGTGATTTCTCCTCTGGAGAGACATGACTCTATTCGTTTAGATATTTTCAATACAGCATGTATAACAACGTAAATATCTAATCCTCCCCCCCGGTAGTCTGTAACCTTATAATCCCTATCCCTTGCCATTTTAGTAATATCATCCAGTTGTTTGCATCACAGAAGCTCAGATATTGGAACCAATATTTTTAGTTGCCTTTCACCGTTCAGAACTTTAAGCCCTACATTCAGTTAGCTTCAGATAAATGTGTATTTGATTCAAGCGTACTATCCCAATGAACTAACGCGTTCTCCATTCACTTGCATTGCTACAGAGTGCTGAATCCAACCACAACACTTGAGTGATCCAGGCATATGACGTTGCCCCAGTTTTCCACCATGAAAGCTCTTTGTAGTAAATGCGCCCGCTCTTAAGTTTTATTCACATAGGATAGCATTCAAGCCATTCCTGTGTAAAATGCTTATTCGATGGTTTATGTTCTGGTTGAAGTGTTGGGTAACCGCTAACTCACCTGTGAGGGGAGAATTTTCCGATCTTTAATTATGATCTGCAGTTACACAAGAGCAGTTGTCCTGTTTTATTTTTAGAAACCCTTATTACACTTATAGTTAAAGCCTTAAACAAGCAGGTGTGTCATCTTCCTGTTTTTTGTCTTGAAGATGTCTCCATTATGATGTGTTTCATTCTTAGAATTAAGCACAACTTGTTTGCTTATCTGGGCCAACTCATTCTTTTTGGTCATAAATCTAATCCTAACAATTCCATTTTGAGCCACTCTTCCATTTTCTGGTTCCACTTCTAAACCCAGCTATATAATCTCACAATGTTCGCGGAAAGTGTGGTATCAGTTCTGTGTTTCCCATTTCACAATCTGACATTGGGAAATCATTGCCACGAGACTACCAGCTTCATAATTATCAGACCATAATATTAATAGAGGCATCGATACACCTAGTGGATAATTGGATATTCTAACCATTGCATGGGCTAATATTAGGCAATGCAAAGGAGCTCACTACACTACCGGCAAATGAAAATTCATGACGGGGAAAGAGTAAGTCTAACACTCATCAGAAGGACATGTTCACCCAAGACTTAGGCAATAGCACGGTAGCATGGTAGCACTGTGGTTAGCACAGTTGCTTCACAGCTCCAAGGTCCCAGGTTCAATTCCCAGCTTGGGTCACTGTCTGTGTGGGGTCTGCAGGTTCTCCCCGTGTCTGTGTGTGTTTCCTCCGGGTGCTCTGGTTTCCTCCCACAGTCCAAAGATGTGCAGGTTAGGTGGATTGGCAATGCTAAATTGCCCTTAGTGTCAATAAAAATGGTTAGGTGGGGTTACGGGGCTAGGATAGAGATGAGGGGATAGGGTGGAGGTAGGAGCTTAGGTAGGGTGTTCTTTCCAAGGGCCAGTGCAGACCCGATGGGCCAAATGGCCTCCTTCTGCACTGTAAATTCTATGAATCACTTGCATCGACCAACGGGCTAATTTTCTGTCCCTGGATTAGGGCAACCAAGACAGATAATCACAATCCAAGCTCTGAGCAGCGAATTCAACAAAGGCCATATTTTCATGGTGACTTCCTGAATCTGTGGATCTTGAAAAATGGCTGGTGGGACCTGGATGTGGAAGTCCTGTCCCCATTTCTGTCAGATCCCTTTTCTAGGCCAAGGGATTGGGATGTGGTTCACAGAGACGGGAATCCTAAATTCAGTAGGATGAATTGAACTTAGTGCTGAGTTCGAAAAGACCCCATTTTAGCTGTAACAAGTGCCTTAACCTACAATGTAGTTGTCATGATCTGAAGCATTTTAAATCTCCTGAATTTTAAATTTAAAAGTAGGGTAGGAAATCTGTCATCCTTACCTGCTCTGGTCCATATGTGATTCCAGACAGTGGTTGACTCTTAAATGCCCTCTGAAATACCACTCATTTCAAGGACAATTAAGGATGGGCAATAATAATGCTGGCTAGGTAATGTGCGCATCCATTCAATTAATTTTTTTAAATGAGAAAGAAATGACCGCCTAACCCAATTTCACTTGAATTTTTTGTTGACATTTTCCAAGGGCTAGTATTATGTCATTATGAATTTTTGGCTGAGTTTCAAAAGCCACAATGATCTCAGCATGGGTTTCTGAGTTCACAGTTTGAGTGACAGATTAAACAGGCTATTAAAGGACTAATGGTCTTTGATGAAGCCGCTGAATAGATTTGCCACCTGACTTTTAAAAGCTTTGAATGAGTTTCATGAATGGGAGCTTTTCGCACTGCCATTTATATATGAGTAAGACCTATATTAGTTTGCTTGAAAAAAAAAGATTAGTCTCCACTTAGCTCCTGAGGCCTGCCCAAGATGGATGCTGGGTGAATGGCAATGGAGATGACACAGGAGGAATGGGGTGAGGGGGGGGGGCATGCAGAGTTGGTGGGGAGTTGAGGGTGGTGAAAGCTAGAGGGCCCAACATCCTCTAAAACAACTGAGATCTGAGACAGGCATTCTAACCAGCCCACCTTGGCACTCACTCATCTCCATTATCACCTCCGATCTGCTCTTGGGGTGGGCAGGCATGGTTCTATCCCATTCCCACCTTCCAGGACCAACAATTGTCTCTGATAGGGCACTTTCTACCATGGAAGGTCTGCCGAGTCAGGAAGTTTCCCAACTCCAGCTACCTTCTTCAGTCATGAAAATCCAGCCGAGGGTATCGTCTTCTTAAATCATTAGTGGACCATTAGTAAAATGCTTTTAATTTAATCTTCACCAAGTGTTTGCCTGGTGTTGGCATGTTCTTACTTTACAGAGTTAGAAGCCTTGCGTTTATGTTCACATTAATGTAATACTCGTTCCCTGGGTATGCAAATTGGGCTCCTCTAACGGATGTTGGCTGAATATAGAGAGGATGCACCCCAAAGTATCTTTCTAACCCCTTACTCAGAACTTGCGCTGTTGTAATTATAACAATGCCTTTTCTCAAAGATTTTGAAGAGGTGAGATCATGGCACAGAGGCAAAAATTGCAGCAAATAGAAAATTGTCAGATATTCAAAGAGCTGATTAATTCTCCATTTTTCTTTCATTCCTGTGAGACAAGGAGGCTTGGGCACAGGTATAATCCTCTGTAAAGGGCTATAACCATTGAGACGTGCATGGCTAAGCAGTATTTCTCAACTTGTAATTGAGTATCATCATCCCAGAAGCACTCCTAATGGTTAGTAATATATGTTAGCCTAAAATAGATCTTCTGGACGCTCTGCTGTCATGCCTGGTGCTTTAAACAGCTTCCAGGTCGTTGTTGCCACCATAAAATCCATTCAGTCAAAAATGATAGTCTGGAGGGCAACTGAGCCTGAAAAAAAGATACTTTAAATCTAGAGGTAAATTTTAAAGCAATGATTTTATCTTCTACAAAATGAGTTTTCTCACTTGAATGAGACTTAGTGGCTGTAAAACTCAATATCGATGATTGCAATTCTCAATTCAGTGTAAAAGAAAAAAAATGTGAATTTATGGACGTTTTATAGCTGCAGAGGGAATTAATTCTCCCAGTTTCACCATGACGGGATACTCTTTACCTGTTTGCTTCAACAGTTTGTAACGTGTTATTTAATATAGCCCATGAAACAACTGACTTGTTCCAATTCTAATTTTTTTAATGAAATACTGGAGCGACAGAAAAATATGACTTTCTCCAAGCTGTTACATGGAATTACATTTGAATAGAATTACACTAAAATTAGAATATGCAGCACAGAAATGGGCTATCCGGCATGGTCCTTGGTCTCTACTCGAGCTTGCATTCATTTTTCCTGATCTCAATCTATCAATATAACCTGCTGTGTATTTCTCTCATATACGCTTATCCTTCACATTCGTCCATGCTAGTCACCTCGAATCCTTCCTGTTCGCAAATTCTGTATTCGAGCCCTTCCTCTGTGCTATAACCTGACCTCTTCAAACTCTTTGAGCAAAAGCATTGTTAATTGCATTCTTACACCACAAATCCCCATTGGAAAGGGTGTGAAAGCTCCATTCTCTGTGGATTCTCTCTAGATTCAGCCAATAAAAAATCAGCTGTTAAGAGTGTAATTTAGATGCCAAAGGGAAGAATGCAGTGTGAACATAAATGTGAGCCTTCTGTTTGCATAAAGTAAGAAAATGCTGAGACAAACACTTGGTGAAGACAAAATTAAAAGCCTTGTCCAAATGCTCCACTTATGATCTAATAATAATCTTTATCAGTGTCACAAATAGGCTTTTATTAACACTGCAATGAAGTTACTGTTGTGATGTTCTCTGTTGGGTCTATCAGGATGCTTTGAGAATGTAGTGTTAACAAAGAACATCAAGCTGAGTTATTGAACAAAGCTGATTGATTTACACTACTAAGTTAAAGATTCTAACCAGTCAACAAGGAATAGGTTATTAAATAAAACTCTTACAACAGAACTCTATACTATGCACCTAATCTATCTAATGCCTAACAACCCCCTCCCAGAATCCCAGGAGTCACATGATATTTATACGACTGCTCCTTATCTCCATCTGGTGGTGGGAAGTATTATTATCTTATTGTTAACCCTTTATATTCCTTACAATACACAGTGGGCGGTATTCCCCTCCCCAAGCCTGGTGGGAGAATCGCGGCACGCCGCCCCGATCCCCGCACGCGATTCTCCCACCCCCCGAAACCAGCGCCACGCGAATCGCGCCGGGCTGCTCGGAGAATCGCCGCAAACGGCGAGCGCCGATTCTCCGGCCCGGATGGGCTGAGCGGCCGCGCATAAACGGCCTAGTCCCACCGCCGCCGTCCACACCTGGTCGCTGCCGGTGGGTACTCGTCGCGAAGGCTTGGGCGGCGGCCTGTGTGAGGGGGGAACTCCGTTCCCGGGCGGGGGGGGGGCCTCCGGAGTGGCCTGGTACGCGATCGGGACCAACCGATTTGTTTGTTTGTGCGGGGCAGCCTGGGGGAGGACGGCCATCTCACATGCGCTAGTTGGCGCCGGCTCAACTGCGCACTTGCAGGACCCAAGGCACCGTGTCTTTTACGCGGCGCCGGGTCTCTGACACCTGCCGAGGCCCCGCCCCTGTAAATCGTGCGACGCCCCTGCTAGCCCCACGGAGGGGGGAGAATAGGGGTCTGGGAACAGGCGTCGACGCCGGAGTAAAACACTCCGGTTTTTACTCCGGCGTCGGCACTTAGACTCCCGTTGGGAGAATCCCGCCCATATTGTTACGACTGTGAAAATCCACTAGTCACCACACACCGGTGTCTGTTCGGGTACACTGAGGGAGAATTCAGAATGTCTAATTTACCTAACAAATGTAGGGGCAACATGGTAGCACAGTGGGTAGCACTGTTACTTCACAGCTCTAGGGTCCCAGGTTCGATTCCCGACTTGTGTTACTGTCTGTGCGAAGTCTGCACGTTCTCCCTTGTGTCTGCGTGGGTCTCCTCCAGGTGCTCTGGTTTGCTCCCACAAGTCCCGAAAGACTAGGGGCTTTTCACAGTAACTTCATTGCAGTGTTAATGTGAGCCTACTTGTGACAATAAAAATTATTATAAAGATTATTATAAAAACCGGAGCACCAGGAGGAAACCCATTCAGACACTGGGAGAACATGCAGACTCGCCATAGTGTTAACATTATGGTCTAAAGTTAATAATTTTCATATTACATACTTTAAACTTGTCAGAAAGTGAAGTACTGTCAAAATATTCTCAAATCCCTCTTTAAAAATAATATCATACATCTCATTAATTGGTAATCAGCCGTGATTTTTGATGGTCTTTCAGATAAATTCCTACGGCAGCTTCTGCAGAGACTTGAGGGGTGAAATTCTCCCCCAACGGCGCAATGTCCGCCAACTGGCCCAGAAACGACGCCAATCAGACGGGCATCGCGCCGGCCCAAAGGTGCGGAATGCTCCGCATCTTTGGGGGCCGAGCCCCAATATAGAGGGGCTAGGCCGGCGGCGGAGGGATTTCCGCCCCGCCAGCTGGCGGAAATGGCGTTTGTTGCCCCGCCAGCTGGCGGAAATGGCGTTTGGTGCCCCGCCAGCTGGCGCGGAAATGCGGCGCATGCGCGGGAGCGTCAGCGGCCGCCGACAGTTTCCCGCACATGCGCAGTGGGGAGAGTCTCTTTCGCCTCCGCCATGGTGGAGGCCGTGGTGGAGGCGGAAGGGAAAGAGTGCCCCCACGGCACAGGCCCGCCCGCGGATCGGTGGGCCCCGATCGCGAGCCAGGCCACCGTGGGGGCACCCCCCGGGGCCAGATCGCTGCATGCCCCCCCCCAGGACCACGGAGCCCGCCCACGCCGCCTGGTCCCACCGGTAAATACCAGCTTTGATTTACGCCGGCGGGACAGGCAATTTCTGGGCGGGACTTCGGCCCATTCGGGCCGGAGAATTGAGCGGGGGGTCCCGCCAACCGGCGCGGCCCGATTCCCGCCCCCGCCCAATCTCCGGTACCGGAGACTTCGGCGGGGGCGGGGGCGGGATTCACGGCGGCCAACGGCCATTCTCCGACCCGGCGGGGGGGGTCGGAGAATGACGCCCGAGGAGTCTGTCGACCAACTTGAAAATCTAAAATTGTGCAAATTATGGCGAGAGTGTAGGATAAAAATGAGAATGTATGGAAGGTTATTTATTTAATAAAGGGTGAGGTAGGCAGCGCGTTCCTGCTTCTTTGTCCTTTATTGTTATTCCTTCCACTTTTAACTATTGCATTAATATTGTTATGTGAATCCTGCAGTGCCGAGTTATTCTCTATCATCCAGTGAAATAGTTTACTGGTTGAGATGTAAATATAACAACATGTAAGGTCAGATTTAGTGTCTTTAACCTTGTAGTTAGATGTTTATTTGAACGTGGGGTATTGAAAGTCATCTTGGGTACATCAGAATCAGCAGCCTGTTTTACACTCTGCCCAGGATATCTAAAGGGCTGCCAATTCTCTATCCCTTACTATACAGCACTGCCTAAGATGGATTCTACCCGGGTTGTTAGTTGTCAAGATGCACACAATGTGGTTTTCACATTCTTCTTCAATTTCCCCTGACCAGGTACATCACTTTGGTGTCTGGCGGGTTTCCGAAGGGAAAGCTATCTCTTTTCCTATAACACTTTATGCTGTTTGCTGTTTTATCTCACTGTTGGGTGTTATATTGACCAATCCTTTTTTCCTCTGGCTTTCATCTTTTAAGTCAATTTATGTATGTCTGTGTGTGTGCGTGCATGTGTGTGTGTGTGTGTGTATTTCTTCTTTCCTGCAATTCAAATTCTGTCGTTTTGAGGATTGTGTTGTTAATTTGTTTTAATAGTTTAAAAATGGAGATTGTCTAATCTATGAATGACAACTCTGCTTATGAATGGACTGAAGCAGTAACCCCGCTGAGGGGCATCAATAAGAATGAAAAACAAATGTTTGCCCTCACCAGGAGAGCTGTGTTCCGGAGAAAGTTATTAATTGACTTGAAAGCTTTACTTTTCCCTCAGCAGTGTGGAGCAAATGTTAACGTTCTGTTGTGATTTGTCTACATGACCTGTTGATTTTTAACAGTGGAATCTTGTTTCACGGTATATTCGAGTACCATGTGGTGACACGCATGCCTTTTTGTATCTGTTTCTTTTTCATTTCTTCCAGTCTTCACCGATTTCATGTCAGCTTTTCTCGAATTCTCAACCTCATCCGATCTCTCGTCCAGAACCTGCCGTATGAAAGTTCAGGTAGTAGTCGCCAATCGGCTATTTAACCATAAAGAGCATGGCAGTTGAGCTCCATCCTTTCACCTCTCAACATCTACCAGCATAAGTGTTTTCCAGCACTGATAAATGATTGGGAGTAGGGGAGTAGCGTACTTTTTCTGTTTTTGACATTTTTCCAGCACAATTGAGCAAAGATTCTATGCCAAGATCTTAATTGGTGCACATTAAGGCCATAAGATATCGTGGCAGAAATAGGTAATTCGGCCCATCAAGTCTCCTCCGGCATTCAATGAGATCATGACTGATCTGACGTGATAATCCTCAACTCCACTTTCCCACCTTATCCCCGTAATCCTTGATTTTCTTACTGATTAAAAGTCTGCCATTCTCAGTCTTCAATGACCCAGCTTCTACAGTTCACTGCAATAAAGAATTCCACAGATTCACTACCCTCTGAAAGAAGAAATTCCTTCTCATCTCTGTCTTAAATGGGCAATCCTTTATTCTGAGATTATGCCCCTGGTGCTAGACTCTTCCCAAGAGGAAACAACATCACAGCATCTACCTTGTCAAGCCCATTAGAATCATATATGTCTCAAGAAAGTCATCTCTCATTCTTCTGAAATCCAATGAGTACAGGCCCAACATACTCAACCTCTCCTCATAAGAAAATCACTCCATACCCAGGATCAACCTCCTAAACCTTCTTTGAACTGCCTCCAATGCCAGTATATTTTTACTCAGATAAAGGAATCAAAGCTGTTCATAGTGTTCCAGGTGTGGTCTAACCAGTGCCCTGTATAGTTTTAGCAGGACTACCCTATTTTTATATTCCATTCCATTTGAAATAAAGGCCAATATTCCATTTGCCTTCCCTGGTAGATTTCCATTTTTTTCACTATTTTGGACCATTTATCCTCTGATTTTTTTTCCGATTTCTTTGGATTCTGGACCACCAGAAATTTTCAGTAGCATAGGAATAAGCCTTAATCTGGGGATATTTGATCAAGGCTGCCCTCTGATAACAGATGAAGAGGTACAATTGAAGACAGAAGGAATGAGCAAGCACGTACGTCAATAAAATAAGTGGAATGAGGCTCGACAAACACTCAAACCAAAATTAGATCTGCTCAGATTGGGAGCTACTCCAATTTGTACAGATGACAGGGAAGTTGTATGCTCATGGTGTGTGTGACCAAGAATGCAGTGGTAAGAAGGTCTGGTGTCTCCATGAATATGATGATTTGCTGTGTATGTCCACAGGGGACAAGCATACAGTTAAAGGAATTTATTTTTAAAGGGCATCTTCTTTGTGTAGAAGCAGTCGGCAAACCTTTTTTATTGGTTTTGAAAAGGCACAATGGAAATACATACCACTATTGTCAAAACACATCACTTGTATTTACTGGGCCCAATTCCATTGTGGGTGAAATAATGTTAGGCGTTGTTGGTGATTCTCACTCAGAGTTTGCAAAGCACTCTTTTTCACAAAGCACCTTAGGTTTGAACATTTTATCAGGCGCTCAAGTGGTTTACGAAGGGAAAGGCCAGAAGAGTTTATGTCACTTTCAGAGCAACGATCCTGCGTGCAGGTCACTTATCTCATTGTGTTGAGTGAATGATACTTGTTTTTAAAGTTTGCTCGACACCCGTTAATTGCACAGCATTTTTGTGCTTTTTCTTAACTCAGATTTATTTTGCCTGCAGTTATATCTTCAAATGTAGAGTCTGAAAACCACCAGCAATGCGCCTTCAGCATCTGAAAGTCATAAAAATGTGAACTTTGATATTAATTTTTTGTGTGAGTGATGGACATACACAAACTCATGCTGTTTGAAGTTGTGCCTTGATTTATCAGAGTAATGATGGGTTTGACCACAGACTAGCTCAGTGACTCTTGCTGTCTCTTCATCTCTGTGTTTTGACTGGTGCTCCTTGCTGAAGGCGCTGGTACTTGTCAGCGCTGTCGTCATCTCCATGCTGGATAGGGTGTGGATTTGGAATTGAATTAAATGAAACGCATCAAGCCTCATTAAGCTCCCTTCTCCTAGGCTGTGGGGAAAATGTGTTTTTTTTAACCACGCAAATCCCTTGTAAGTAGTGCATAGGTTTTAGCTTCTGTAAGTAATTGGATTTGAGTTGACACAGCTGTACGATGCTCCTGTTAACCATGCATGTACTGGAAAACTTTCTCGTTTTACAGATCCCAATCTCCTCCTACTCTGCAGTATGTTCTGTGCAAACCTTTTGCTGTCTTTTTAATATTGGCAATGGGGAGTAGAATTCACTAGGGGTTAAGAAGAAAATGTAGGCATGCAGCAAGTAGTAATCACCTTGAACTTGCAGTCTCTGGGCAGTGGAAGAACTGACAATGAATGATTTCAAAAGGAAATTGGAAAGATATTTGAGTAATAACCTTGCACTATCGGGATAGTGTGGGGCAATAGGTCTGATTGGATTGCTCTGTGGAGAGCCAGCACAAACTAGATGGGCCAAATGGTAGCCTCTGAGCTGTAATGACTCTATGACAGGAGGAGAGTACTATTCACCTTTGACAGGGGCAGAAAATAAGAGGGAACAGATTGGCCACACCTCTTGCATCTGTCCAATTTCCTTTTATTCATGTACCTGCAGTAGAGATCACAAGAAGCTAAGAAATAGAAGCAGGAATAGGCCATATGGCATCTTGTGCCTGCTCCCTCATTAAATAAAATGATCTTCTCCATCAAGTCCACTTTCTTGCCCTATCCCGATATTCCTTGATCCCTTATTGACCAAAAATCTATTGACCTCTGAGGTACCCTCAATAATGATGCTTAGAGATTAAACAGTAAAGAAGGCTTTATTAGGCTAATAACTATGCTACAGATTTGGACGAGAGCTGACTGCTATACAGACCATGAGGCAGGCCTTTATGTATGGCTCCCAGATGGGCGGAGCCAGAGGCGGAGTCCCCAGGGTTCCAAGCCTGGTCTTAAAGGGGACATCACCTTACATGATGATAAGGCAGTAACCGTTCATCACATTCACCCCCTGTTTAAAAAGGAGTCCGGCGGGGGTGAAGTGCCATCATAGGTCCATCCGTCTCGGCGGCCGGATCGTCCTCCTCGATCTCCTCAATTCGGGCGGTGGTGCGGCGGGCAAGGACGTCCTGGTTGAGGGCACATCCGGGAGCACAGCGGTCGGAGCTTCGGTCCGGGTCGGGGCAGAGGAACTAGGCAGGGCCGGGGGTAGCGGAGCCGGCACCGGGGGGGTGTGTAAAGGGGGGGCGCAAGGGGGGGCACACGGTAGGAGCTCACAAACGGGTGGTAGGGCCGGAAGGGGGTGTGTTGTAGGGGGCGACGGGTCCTGCAGGGGAGCGGCGCGGGAAGGGGCGTCTGTGGTGGAGGATCCAGCGGGCGCCAGATCTCGGAGAGAAACCGTATCTTGCCTGCCGTCGGAGTACTCCACGTAGGCGTAATTGGGGTTGGCGTGGAGCAGTCGGACCTTTTCAACTAGGGGGTCCGTTTTATGGCTCCTCGCGTGCCTCCGGAGAAGAACAGGTCCTGGAGCCGTCAGCCAAGGTGGAAGCGAGACCCCGGAGGTAGATTTCCTGGGGAAGAGAAACAATCGGTCGTGAGGGGTCTCATTTGTGGCCGTGCAGAGGAGTGACCTAATGGAGTGTAGGGCATCGGGTAGGACCTCCTGCCAGCGGGTGGTTGGGAGATTTCTCGACCGCAGGGCCAGAAGGACAGCCTTCCACACGGTCGCGTTCTCCCTTTCCAGCTTCCCATTTCCCCGTGGGTTATAGCTAGTCGTTCTGCTCGAGGCGATGCCTTTGCTGAGCAGATACTGATGCAGTTCATCGCTCATGAACGATGTACCCCGGTCGCTGTGGATATAAGCAGGGAAACCGAACAGGGTGAAGATGCTGTGCAGGTCCTTAATCACCGTGGCTGAGGTCATGTCGGTGCAGGGAATGGCGAATGGGAAATGGGAGAACTCATCGATCACGGTGAGGAAATAGGCATAATGGTTGGTGGACGGGAGGGGCCCCTTGAAGTCCACGCTCAGTCGCTCAAAGGGGCCCGAGGCCTTCATGAGCCGAACCTTGTCTGGCCGATAGAAGTGCGGTTTGCACTCCGCACAGACCTGGCAGGCCCTGACCATGGCCTTGACCTCCTTGGTTGAGTAAGGTAGGTTGCGGGACTTGATGAAATGGACGAGCCGGGTAACCCCCGGGTGGCAGAGGTCATTGTGGATGGCTTGCAGGCGGTACTCCTGCGCGTTGGCGCATGTGCCACGGGACAGGGCATCTGGGGGCTCATTGAGCTCCCCTGGACGATACTTGATATCGTACGAGTAGGTGGAGAGTTCGATCCTCCACCTCAAAATTTTATCATTTTTTATTTTGCCCCGTTGCGTGTTATCGAACATATAGGCGATCGACCGTTGGTCGGTGACGAGGGTAAACCTCCTACCGGCGAGGTAGTGTCTCCAGCACCACACAACCTCCACAATGGCTTGTGCCTCCTTTTCGACTGCAGAGTGTCGAATCTCGGAGGCGGTGAGGGTTCGGGAGAAGAACGCTACTGGTCTGCCTCCTTGATTGAGGGTAGCAGCCAGGGCGATGTCTGATGCATCGCTCTCTACCTGGAAAGGGATGGTTTCGTCCACCGCGTGCATGGCGGCCTTGATGATGTCGGCCTTGATGCGGTTGAAGGCCATTTGAGCCTCAGCCGAGAGGGGAAAAGTGGTGGTCTTTCGGAGTGGGCGGGCTTTGTCCGCATACTTGGGGACCCACTGGGCGTAATAGGAGAAAAGCCCCAAGCACTGTTTGAGGGCCTTGAGGCTGCGGGGGAGAGGGAGTTCCTTAAGGGGGCGCATGCGGTCGGGGTCGGGACCTAAGACCCCGTCTTCCACGACATAGCCGAGGATGGCCAGCCGGGTGGTGTGGAAAACGCATTTGCCCTCGTTATAGGTCACGTTAAGGGCTCGGGCGGTCTGGAGGAACTTTTTGAGGTTAGCGTCATGGTCCTGCTGATCATGGCCGCAGATGGTGACATTGTCCAAGTACGGGTATGTAGCCCGCAAATCGTACTGGTCCACCATTTGGTCCATCGCCCTTTGAAAGACGGAGACCCCATTTGTGACACCAAAGGGGACCCTGAGGAAGTGGAAGAGCCGGCCGGCTGCTTCGAAGGCAGTATAGGGGCGGTCTTTTGGTCGGATGGGGAGCTGGTGGTAGGCAGATTTGAGGTCTACCGTGGAAAAGACTCGGTATTGGGCGATCCGATTTACCATTTCCGCGATGCGAGGAAGGGGGTACGCACCGAGCTGCGTAAAGCGGTTTATGGTCTGGCTATAATCCACGACCATCCGTTTCTTCTCCCCGGACCGGACTACCACCACTTGCGCTCTCCAAGGGCTGTTGCTAGCCTCGATGACCCCCTCTCCCAGTAAACGCTGGACCTCTGACTTGATAAAAGCCGTATCTTGGGCACTGTAGCGCCGGCTCCTGGTGGCGACGGGCTTACAGTCGGGAGTGAGGTTAGCGAATAGCGAGGGGGGTGCGACTTTCAGTGTCGCAAGGCAGCACACCGTGAGGGGGGGCAAGGGTCCGCCGAACTTCAGTGTCAGGCTTCGGTGGCTGCACTGGAAATCCAGTCCGAGCAGCAGGGGGGCACAGAGGTGAGGGAGGATATAAAATTTGAAACGGGTGTATTTGGCACCCTGGATCGAGAGATCCGCAATACAGTACCCCGTGATTTGTACCGAGTGGGACCCAGATGCGAGGGCTATGGTTTGGGATGTGGGATGGGTGCGTAGGGAGCAGCGCCTTACCGTTTCAGGGTGGATAAAGCTCTCCGTGCTCCCGGAGTCGAAGAGGCATGCAGTGTCGTGCCCGTTGACCTGGACCTGCATCATGGAGTTCTGCAGGTGTTTTGGCCGAGTTTGATCGAGGGTGATCACACCCAGTCGAGTCGTAGTCGTAGTCGGAGTCGTAAAATGGCCGCTGCCGTTGGTCTCACGTGTCGGGTCGAGAAGATGGCCGCCGACCAGATGGCCGCTCCCATGATTCGCACGAGGCTGATGACGTGTCAGAAGAGGACGTGTCGGGTCGGTGTGCAGCAGCATTGCGAGGCCTAGGGGCCTGAGAGCCTGATTTTCGGGCCGGCTGTTCTTTGTTTTTCTGGCCTCTGGGTCTGGCCAGGCAGACACTCGCAAAGTGCCCTTTCTTCCCGCAGTCGCTGCAGATCGCGGAGCGGGCTGGGCAGCATGGGCGTGGGTGCTGGCCCTGCCCACAGGAGTAGCAAGGTGTGCCCCCATGATGAGCGGGTCGCCGCGTGTTGCAGGCTTGTAATATGGGCGAGTCTGAGGAAGTCCGGAGGGGGCTGGCAGAGTCCGCGGGGTACGTACCCAAGTTATGTCGGGCCACCTCCAGCGAGGAGGCGAGCGTTAGCGTCTCCTGGAGGTCTTTTGCCCCGTTTTCGAGCAGTCGCTGCCGGATGTAGGTCGAGCGGATGCCGGACACGAAAGAATCTCTGATGTGCAGGTTCATATGGACTTCCCCTGTCACATCCTGATGGTCACAGTCCCTGGCCAGCGCGGTGAGTTTCTCCCGAGCGCTGCCGGCAGGTAGAGAGCAGATGCCAGGCGTGCACCTCATTGACGGGTTTGACAAACCGCTTGCGGAGCAACTCAATCGCTTCCTCATAAGTCGTCGCCTTTTCGAGCGTGGCGGAGATTCTGTGACTCACCCGGGCGTGGAGTAGACGCAGCTTGCGTGGCCCCAGGATGGGATTCTCTGCGGAGTCCAGGTAGGCCTCGAAGCACCGCAGCCAGTATTTGAAAATTTCCTTTGCCTCCGGCGTTCGTGCTTCCAGATTGAGCTTCTCTGGTTTTAGGCCTGCGTCCATCCTGAATCTAGTTTAGCCTAATAAATTGAGGTACCCTCAATAATGATGCTTAGAGATTAAACAGTAAAGAAGGCTTTATTAGGCTAATAACTATGCTACAGATTTGGACGAGAGCTGACTGCTATACAGACCATGAGGCAGGCCTTTATGTATGGCTCCCAGATGGGCGGAGCCAGAGGCGGAGTCCCCAGGGTTCCAAGCCTGGTCTTAAAGGGGACATCACCTTACATGATGATAAGGCAGTAACCGTTCATCACAACCTCATTCTTGACCATCTTCAATGATGGCACATCAAAACCTAACCTGGTAGAAAATTCCAAAGATCCACAATCCTCTGAATGAAGACATTTCTCCTCATCTCAGCCCTAAATGACCATCCCTTACCCTGACCAATTTTCAATTGCACTTAGAGATATCATGAAGGTGGCCGGTGTGATGCATGATCAGTGGCCTGAGATTAAGGTTCAGGAACATTGGCCCACCTCATTAATTCTTGAGTTTGTTCAATCGTGAATGAACAACCACTTTCTACGCTGATAATGGGGTGCGCGAACATAGAACATACAGTGTAGAAGGAGGCCATTTGGCCCATCGAGTCTGCACTGCCCCAGTAAAGCCCTCACTTCCACCCTATCCCCGTAACCCAATAATCCCACCTAACTTTCTTTGGTCGCTAAGGGCAATTTATCATGGCCAATCCACCTAACCTGCACATCTTTGGACGTGGGAGGAAACCGGAGCACCCGGAGGAAACCCACGCAGACACGAGGAGAACACGCAGACTCCGCACAGACAGTGACCCAGCGGGGAATCGAATCTGGGACCCTGACCCTGTGAAGCCACAGTGCTATCCACTCGTGCTACCTTGCTGCCCTGAACTTCAACAAATGCAGGTGGAATTTTTTTAAAGGGTCTCAGAGAAAGAAGAGGAGTTAAAAGGGGTTTTGTGAAATGAACTGGCTGACTGCCAGCATTATTGTTTGAGCTTTTCATCATTAAATAATCCATTATGAAATTCCAGTAAAAACAAATTACTGTGGATACTGAAATCTGAAACAAAAACAGAAAATACTGGCCAATCTCAGCAGGTCTGACAGCATCTGTGGATAGAAAAGGGAGCTCATGTTTCGAGTCTGGATAACCCTTTGTCAAATTCCAGTATTTCCTTGGACTTCAGGACACTATCTCCATCATTAGTGTTGTTTTAAATCAATGATGTAAAGGCCCAAGCGTTTTGAGTTCTGTGCACTAAAAACTGAGAGAAAATGTGGATGAAAAGTGAATCTTACAAAATCTGTGAATAGCCAAGAAAGTACATTGGTGTGTATGTGAGGTAAGTTTATTGCTAGATAACTCATTGACTCTGTGGTCTGGTGAGGGAAACAAAACTTTTGTCAGATGTTCCCTTAAGTGGACAGGAACACCTAATAGCACCTTTTAGTGGCATTCTGCTAACCACACATTTGGCCCCAGGGGGAAATGGTTATGTAACTTGCCACACCTTTCCAGTTTGACAAACCAACTGAATGCCTACATGATGGAGTCCTCTGAGACTTTCTTAGCAGATTGTGCTTGTAGTGACACGAAAGGCGGGATTTATCTAATTGGGAACAAAGTCCCATTGCGAGCACATTTAGCCGTGTGTTTCCTGACGCTCGCAGCGCCGAGAAACACAATGGTATAATAATAATCTTTATTAGTGTCACAAGTAGGCTTACATTAACACTGCAATGAAGTTACTGTGAAAATCCCCTAGTCGCAACATTCCGGCGCCTGTTCGGGTACACTGAGGGGAATTCAGAATGCCCAATTCACCTAACAGCACATCTTTCGGAACTTGTGGGAGGAAACTGGAGCACCCGGAGGAACCCCATGCAGACACGGGAGAACGTGCAGATCCCACATAGACAGTGACCCAAGCCGGGAATTGAACCCGGGTCCCTGGCGCTGTGAAGCAACAGTTGTGATACCGTGCGGCCCACTAAAATAGCACTTGCGTTAAATCGGGGGCCTCAGCGGAGAATGTTCCATGATGTCCCGATCTCTGGACCCCCAAAGCAACCTTTGACCCTCCCGAAGCCCCATCACACTATGGGAGGGTCCGGCCCCCCTCCCTCACTGCCCCAATACCGGCACAGAGCACCCCCAGCCCAATCACCACCATGCAGAAAATGCCAGCTTGACACCCTGGCAGTGTCAACCTGGCAGTGTCACCTGGCACCTTGGCAATGCTAGGCTGACATCCAGGTGGCACTGCCAGGGTGCCACGAGCAATTCCCACGAGTGCCATTCCATCTGGTTCCCGTTTGTGGAGACCAGTTCTGAATGGTGCTCACCCAAGGTTTCTGAGGCAAAGGAAATAAATCCCTGGCCTCAGGTACCTCGGGAATCTGCACATTAAAGTGAGACTAGTTGTCTCTCTTTAATATGCAGATTTGCTAAATAGTGATGGGTGGGATTTACATCACAACATCTCATGAGTTCGCATTAGACCTCGCGAGGCATTGCGAGCCAGGTAGATCCCGGAAGCGGGGACTCCCAGCTTCTATCGGCCATGCTGCGCTGCAGCGAGCTACTTTTCAGGCGCAGAGTGGCATAAAATCGCCACCTTCAAAGGTTGCGTACAAACACCTCAAGGTCTTTGTTCTTGCACCATCTTATAAATTGAACTATTTAACATCTATGGTCTCTCCTCATTCTTCCTACCAGAATGTATCGCCTTACACTTTTTTTCCATTGAATTCACCTGCCATGGATCTACCTTGTCTCTAGTTTGCCAGCCAGTCTATATTCTCTTGATATCTATGGCTATCTGCCTCATTGCTGATCTACTTCCCAAGCCCTGTAGCCCCAAGTCCAAGTTATGAATGTATATCAAAAGCAGAAGTGCTCCTAGTCCTGAACTTGAGGAACTTCTATATGTCCCTCCCTCCAATTTGATAAGCAGCCAATCACCAGAACTCTGTTTTCTATCACCAGTAAAAAGTCTTACAACACCAGGTTAAAGTCCAACAGGTTTGTTTCAAACACTAGCTTTCGGAGCACTGCTCCTTCCTCAGGTGAATGAGGAAGGAGTTCACCAGGTTCACCTGAGGAAGGAGCAGTGCTCCAACAGCTAGTGTTTGAAACAAACCTGTTGGACTTTAACCTGGTGTTGTAAGATTTCTTACTGTGCTCGCCCCAGTCCAACGCCGGCATCTCCACATCATTCTATCACCAGAACTCTGTTTCCACTTTTATAGGGACTTCAGTTTTGGTAACAAGCCTAATGTATGGCACCTTATCAAAGTCCATTGGCACAACATCAACTGCATTGCTCTTATTCACCCTCTGTTTACCTCATCAAAAAGGATAACATATGGAGTTAAATTCAGATCTAGTGGGTTCTGCCACACAGAAGAAATATTAACAAGTTGCAGTTGAGTGTGAGCACTGTACAGTCCCCCCACATAATGCTGAAGGAAGGTCCTCTGGATGTTCCTGAGAATTCCACCCGGAGCATCCTGATGGACCAAGGAGGTGCCTGTTCCATGACAAAATCCCTTTCAAAACAAATCATTTATAGATTCTGCTGCTTGTTCAAGATACCAGAATGTAGTCTGGCTTCTATCCAAACAGTATAATTCAGGGACCCAGAATGGCTTGGCTTCTATCCATACAGTTTAATGCAGAGAAATATGAAACCATACACTTTTTGGAAAGAGAATTGTAAAATGAAATGTTGTATAATGAACATAATGGATGAATACTATGATCAATGATGCAGATATGCAGATCTTTAAATCAGAAAAAAAAAATTGATGAGACTCTGTGTTTATCTACTGGCATATTGAATCTAAAAGCAAAGAAGTCTTGTACCTGATATTATTTAGGCTACAGTTAGGATGTTGCTTGTGGGGAGTCAGTTAGCTGAGTTGGCTGGAAGACTGGTTCATGATGTGGAGCGACGCCAACAGCACAGGTTCAATTCCCATACCGGCTGAGGTTATTCTCAATCTTGCCCCTCACCTGAGGTGACTCTCAGGTTAAATCACCACCAGTTAGCTCTCTCTAAAAAAGGGGAGAACAGCCTATGGTCCTCTGGAACTGTGGCGACATCTGCATTGCTTGCAGTATGGGCATCCAATAATGCAATGAATATTAGTCATGGAAAGGGTACCGCAAATATTCACTGAAATGACACTAGGGTCGGAATTCTCCAGTCATTGGGATACTCTGTTCCCGCCAGAAGCTCACTCCCGCCTAAGGGTTTCCAAGCGGCGTGGGGTGACTTCAATAAGAAATCCCATTGACAAACGACAGGAAGAGAGAATCTCGTCACCAGCGAATGTCCGTCGCCAAGTAACACGCGACTGGGACCCAGAAGTTATAGCGATGAAAGAAAGTTCACAAAATGGGGCTTTTCTGATTGGAACAGAGGGAATTGAACTAACCATGGAACTCCAGTTGATCAACTGCCAATAGCACAGAAGATGTGGGCCAAATAATCCTTCCATGGGTTTGTAATTGTAGTAAGTGGTATGAAAACATTGTGCATGTAACTGTTCCTTGGAAGATGGCCTGATTGATGGGCAAAAGATCAAAATGAATGTTGATTTATGATGGTGACCTTCTGGATGATAGAATGTTTGGGACTGTAATGTGAAGCAGAGTGACAAAAGATAGTCACTCTTGAACAACCTTTTTTCTTCCCCTCACTCTAGGGTAGTTGGAAGAAGTTGGCGAAAGAGTGAGAGATTTTCATACTGTGCTCGGAACTCAAAACCTGCCACAGTATCTGGAATGCCAATTAACTGCTTTAACTATATCATGATTGAGATTCTGGGGAACATCAGGCCTTCCTACCATAATTTGTTTTGATTTTGAAAATAAGCACCTACAATTAGCTCACTGTTAGAGTCCATGTCACCCATGTAACAATAATAGGGCTGGAGTTAGGAAGACTCTGCAGACCTGAAAATATGGTGAGCAGGACTTCGATGTGGACCTCCAGCAGCCATTTCCAACAGATCCAGTTTTGCTGGTTGATGGGCTGGAGCCTGATTCATACAGGCTCAGCATGATGCAAACACACTGGGGCTATTTGAATTTAAGGCTCAGTTCAAACAGAACTGTTCCAAAGGTATTAACCCACTGAATGGGTGTCACAAACCTCTGGAACAGATGCAAATATTCTTGAAGAGTGAAAAAGGTCTGTTTAAGACATTTTGATTTGAAGCTAGGGAGAATAGTGAATTGTGAGGATGACGCTGAGCGACTTCAGAGGGACATTGACAAGTTGGCCAAATGGGCAGACACCTGGCAGATGAACTTCAATGCAGCAAAATGTGAGGTCATGCATTTTGGTAGAAGAAACATGGGGAGACAATATAAGTCAATGGTGCAACTTTGAGGGTAGTACAGGAGTGGGGGGGACCTCGGGGTTCAAGTGCATAATTCTCTAAAGGTGGCCAGGCAAGTTGAAACAGTTGTTAAGAAGGCTTATAGGATCCTTGGGTTTATAATTAGAGACATAGAGTATAAAAGCAAAGAAGTGATGCTACACCTCTATAAATCATTGGTCAGACCACATTTGGAGTATTGTGTTCAGTTTTGGGCACCTTATTTAAGAAAGAATGTTAAAGCCCTAGAGAGAGTGCAGAGGCGATTTGCTGGAATGATACCAGGAATGAGGAAATTTAGAAACAAGGAAAGATTGAAGAAATTTGGTTCTCCTTGGAGCAGAGAAGATTAAGACGTGACTTTATTGAGGTGTTCAAAATTCTGATCAATGTTTGACAGAGGAAAGAAGGAAATTCTGTTTCCACAAGCTGGTATGTCAGTGACTAGGGATCACAATTTGAAAATGGTCAGCTTGAGAGCTAGGAGTCAGTTGAGCAGAAACGTCTTTACTCAGAGAGTTTTTGGTGTTTGGAATGTCCTGCCTGGGAGAGTGGTATAGGTGGATTCCATAGGAGGTTTCAAAAGATAGCTGGATACATATTTGAAAGGGATTAATTTAGAGGGCTACGGAAATAGGGCTGGAGAATGGGTCGAGCTGGGTAGCTCTTTTGGGAGCTAGTATGGACACGATGGGCCAAATGGCCTGCTTCTGTGCTGTAAATAACAAAGCAAACACATAACAAAACAATGCCTTTTAAATCACTGAGCTTTTAACTCGGGGGGGGAGGGGGGAAGCCGTAAGCTGCCTGTGAAATGCTAGAAAAATCTGCTGGACTGCTTTGATTGACAGGCCACCTGATTTGGTTATATAATAGGACCATTTAAACCAAGGTGAGTCTGCCGGGTCAAGAAACCTCCAGATTTAAGCTATCAGGCTCAGTAATGAAATCCGGCCCGAATCATTAAGGCGCAGAGGGTTCCTTTTGGCCCATTGACTCCATTCCGGCTCTCTGTAGAGTAATTCAGTCAGCTCTACTGACATGCTCAATCGCTAAAACCCGTGAATCCCTTAACATTCAACCAGTCACTCATGACAATGATAGTGGAAACAGGATTAACATTTGTGACAGTAATGGGCTACCCCTTGCTTAATTATTCACATTCCTCATCCTCCTTTCATTTAATCTTGTTTTGTTTCTCATCCTGCTTCTTCATTTTAGAAGAATTTGAATATATATAAAACTGCTTTCACAACCTTAGGATGTTCTAAAGCATGCCACAAACAGGGACGTTTTTGAAGTGTGATCGCTGTCGTTTCATCGGCAGAGGCGACGGCCAATCTGTACACAGCAAGCTCTCAAATACAGAATTGACACAAATAACCCTCGAGTGAGGGAACCATGGTTGACAAGAGAGGTTGAATGTCTTGTTAAGAGGAAAAAGGAGACTTATGTAAGGCTGAGGAAACAAGGTTCAGACAGGGCGCTGGAGGGATACAAGATAGCCAGGAGGGAACTGAAGAAAGGGATTAGGAGAGCTAAGAGAGGGCATGAACAATCTTTGGCGGGTAGGATCAAGGAAAACCCCCAAAGCCTTTTACACATATGTGAGAAATATGAGAATGACTAGAGCGAGGGTAGGTCCGATCAAGGAAAGTAGCGGGAAATTGTGTATTGAGTCTGAAGAGATAGGAGAGGTCTTGAACGAGTACTTTTCTTCTGTATTTACAAATGAGAGGGGCCATATTGTTGGAGAGGACAGTGTGAAACAGACTGATAAGCTCGAAGAAATACTTGTTAGGAAGGAAGATGTGTTGGGCATTTTGAAAAACTTGAGGATAGACAAGTCCCCCGGGCCTGACGGGATATATCCAAGGATTCTATGGGAAGCAAGAGATGAAATTGCAGAGCCGTTGGCAATGATCTTTTCGTCCTCACTGTCAACAGGGGTGGTACCAGCGGATTGGAGAGTGGCGAATGTCGTGCCCCTGTTCAAAAAAGGGCCGAAGGCATAACTCTGGGAACTACAGGCCAGTTATTCTTACTTCGGTGGTCTGCAAAGTAATGGAAAGGGTACTGAAGGATAGGATTTCTGAGCATCTGGAAAGACACTGCTTGATTAGGGATAGTCAGCACGGATTTGTGAGTGGCAGGTCTTGCCTTACAAGTCTTATTGAATTCTTTGAGGAGGTGACCAATGAAATCAAATGAAATGAAAATCGCTTATTGTCACAAGTAGGCTTCAAATGAAGTTACTGTGAAAAGCCCCTCGTCGCCACATTCCGGAGCATGTGGATGAAGGTAAAGCAGTGGATGTAGTGTACATGGATTTTAGTAAGGCATTTGATAATGTTCCCCATGGTAGGGTTATGCAGAAAGTAAGGAGGCATGGGATAGTGGGAAATTTGGCCAGTTGGATAACGAACTGGCTAACCGATAGAAGTCAGAGAGTGGTGGTGGATGGCAAATATTCAGCCTGGATCCCGCGGGGATCAGTTCTGGGTCCTCTGCTGTTTGTGATTTTCATTAATGACTTGGATGAGGGAGTTGAAGTGTGGGTCAGTAAATTTGCAGACAATACGTAGATTGGTGGAGTTGTGGATAGTGAGGAGGGCTGTTGTCGGCTGCAAAGAGACATAGATAAGCTACAGAGCTGGACTGAGAAGTGGCAGATGGAGTTTAACCCTGAAAAGTGTGAGGTTGTCCATTTTGGAAGGACAAATATGAATGCGGAATACAGGGTTAACGGTAGAGTTCTTGGCAATGTGGAGGAGCAGAGAGATTTTGGTGTCTATGTTCATACATCTTTGAAAGTTGCCACTCAAGTGGATAGAGCTGTGAAGAAGGCCTATGGTGTGCTAGCGTTCATTAACAGAGGGATTGAATTTAAGACTGTGAAGTGATGATGCAGCTGTACAAAACATTGGTGAGGCCACATTTGGAGTACTGTGTACAGTTCTGGTCGCCTCATTTTAGGAAGGATGTGGAAGCTTTGGAAAAGGTGCAAAGGAGATTTACCAGGATGTTGCCTGGAATGGAGAGTAGGTCTTACGAGGAAAGGTTGAGGGTGCTAGGCCTTTTCTCATTAGAACGGAGAAGGATGAGGGGTGACTTGATAGAGGTTTATAAGATGATCAGGGGAATAGATAGAGTAGACAGTCAGAGACTTTTTCCCCGGGTGGAACAAACCATTACAAGGGGACATAAATTTAAGGTGAATGGTGGAAGATATAGGGGGGATGTCAGAGGTAGGTTCTTTACCCAGAGAGTAGTGGGGGCATGGAATGCACTGCCTGTGGAAGTAGTTGAGTCGGAAACATTAGTGACCTTCAAGCATCTATTGGATAGGTACATGGATTACGGTAGAATGATGTAGTGTAGATTAATTTGTTCTTAAGGGCAGCACGGTAGCATTGTGGATAGCACAATTGCTTCACAGCTCCAGGGTCCCAGGTTCGATTCCGGCTTGGGTCACTG
The DNA here is from genome assembly GCF_047496885.1 of Scyliorhinus torazame. Lineage (NCBI taxonomy): Eukaryota > Metazoa > Chordata > Chondrichthyes > Carcharhiniformes > Scyliorhinidae > Scyliorhinus > Scyliorhinus torazame. Next base: position 200,798,924 of record NC_092713.1, on the reverse strand, counting down.
TCTGTGCGGAGTCTGCACATCCTCCCCATGTGTGCGTGGGTTTCCTCCGGGTGCTCCGGTTTCCTCCCACAGTCCAAAGATGTGCAGGTTAGGTGGATTGGCCATGATAAATTGCCCTTAGTGTCTAAAATTGCCCTTAGTGTTGGGTGAAGGTGTTGACCTTGGGTAGGGTGCTCTTTCCAAGAGCCAGTGCAGACTCATAGGCCGAATGGCCTCCTTCTGCACTGTAAATTCTATGATAATCTATGATTAATCTAGGACAAAGGTTCGGCACAACATCGTGGGCTGAAGGGCCTGTTCTGTGCTGTATTTTTCTATGTTCTAACCAGATGATCTGTTTTATTTTGCCATGGGATAATTCCCATGCTCTTCTTTTGAATAGTGAGAACATTTTAAGTCAATTTAAGACAGCAGAAGGGACTTTAGTTTAAGTTTGATCCAAAAGACGGAGGTTGTTTAGTCAGAGCAAGCTATTTTAACTGAGCTGACAACATTGATAAGTTCATATTGGGAATATCAGAATAAATTGACCGACCGTGTACACTCTATAAGAAGTGGAGATGCCGGCGTTGGACTAGGGTGGGCACAGTAAGACATCTTACAATACCAGGTTAAAGTCCAAAAGGTTTGTTTCGAATCACTAGCTTTCCGAGCACAGCTCCTTCATCAGGTGAGACTCTGAAAGCGAGTGATTCGAAACAAACCTGCTGGACTTTAACCTGGTGTTGTAAGACTTCTTATTCTACAAAAAAAACACACCCAGTGGGAGCAGGGGTCAGAGATAGGATTACAATATTTTCTTGCTTGCTCTGCAGCCCACTGGGCATGTGGACCTGGTGAATTAATATCTTGTAGTTTCAACAGTAAATTGATGAAGTGTAGAGTTCAGGGAAGAGAAACTGAGATGATTCAGACCTTAAATCTTCAAATTATGAACTGAGTCTCCGAGAACGGAATTTGTTTTTGTTGGAGGTTTGATAAATGAGACGTGACCCAGATCTTTCAAGTGTTGAGAGGCACCATTAATGCAGATATAAGCAAACTATTTAACTTGGACTGTAATAACAGAATTAGAGGGCATTAATGAGACTCAAATGAGTTGAGGGATTAGATTTTTTTTTCTTTGTTTCCCGCAAGGAAACGGAAATATGGAACAGACTCCTATCAATTGTAATGCTGTGTTTATTCTGCAAATCTTTCCAAATATCTGGACGGGAATGGAATTAAAGTTTCTTGGAATGTGGGGTCACAGATGATCAAATACTGTGGAATGTGCAGCTGGGCCTACGGGAATGTCATCTGCAGATTGCTACTGGCCAGACTTCAATAACATAATGTTAATTTGGGATTCTGGAATTTTACTAATTACTTTAGTGAGGGCCAGGAAAAGCTCTTTGTAAAGCTTCATCCTTTCACCTATGCTTGCTTATCTTCCACAGGACACCATGTAACTTGAGTAGAATCCATGGTAATTCAAATTTCGCTGGGTTTGAAAAACCTGGGATGACTAAAATGCTATCCTATTGTCATGTGAGAGTACCTTTAAGAAATGGATGTTTAAGCAATGTACCTTTAAGAAAACAGTGATGCAGTGATGTCAGAGAGTGGGTGGAGCTGTGCTCAGTTCAGCCATTTTGAAGTTTCAGTTTGAAAAAGAGCTCGGGGGTGTCTGTGTTTTGCAGTGAGCTGGATCTGCTGTGATCTCTGCCATGAAAGACTATCTCTGGATCATTTGGGTGATTTAAACTCATAACAGTAAAGCCTTTAACGTGGTGTGTTTCTGTTTAAAGGTGTTAAGTCTCATGGATGTTGAAAGGGATAACTGAAGGATTATTTAGTGTTGTAATTTTCGGGGTTATCTTTGAAGTAAGGGGTGTTAAGAGATCCAATGTTTATTTAAGAGGTTAAGTTGAGTTGATGGAATAAACATTTGTTTTGTGTTAAAAACCAGGGGCGAAATTCTCCCGAAACGGCGCGATGTCCGCCGACTGGCGCCCAAAACGGCGCCAATCAGACGGGCATCGCGCCTCCCCAAAGGTGCGGAATGCTCCGCATCTTTGGGGGCCAAGCCCTAACATTGAGGGGCTAGGCCGACGCCGGAGGAATTTCCGCACCGCCAGCTGGCGGAAACGGCCTTTGTTGCCCCGCCAGCTGGCGCGGAAATGACATGTCGGGGCGGCGCATGCGCGGGAGAATCAGCGGCCGCTGAAAGTTTCCCGCGCATGCGCAGTGGAGGGAGTCTCTTCCGCCTCCGCCATGGTGGAGACCGTGGCGGGGGCGGAAGGGAAAGAGTGCCCCCACGGCACAGGCCCGCCCGCGGATCGGTGGGCCCCGATCGCGGGCCAGGCCACCGTGGGGGCACCCCCCGGGGCCAGATCGCCCCGCGCCCCCCCCCCCCCAGGACCCTGGAGCCCGCCCGCGCCGCCTTGTCCCGCCGTTCAAAAGGTGGTTTAATCCACGCCGGCGGGACAGGCAATTTATCGGCGCGACTTCGGCCCATCCGGGCCGCAGAATCCAGCGGGGGGGCCCGCCAACCGGCGTGGCCCGATTCCCGCCCCCGCCGAATATCCGGTACCGGAGACTTCGGCAACCGGCAGGGGCGGGATTCACGGCAGCCCCCGGCGATTCTCCAACCCGGCGGGGGGTCGGAGAATGACGCCCCACCTGTCCATAATTGTAATATCGCACCTGGAGAACAAGCCGCGTGCTTCAAAAGCAACAATCCATTAAAGGGAGAGGTTGGTTGAACTCCATGATACATTTTGGGGTTCTGAAAACACCTCGCCCATAACAATTGGGGCTCGTCCGGGATAAAAGTCTATCTATTAAATTGGCTTTTGTGAACTCAAAGGCAGTGAAGGGTTATTGCTTTTCCGGTGTGGTATTTTAGTTTAAATGGAGAGAGTGTGGTGTACAATAGCTCTTTCGGAGGCTCAGAAGTTTTTGGGGGTGGACACGGTGACACGTGATACCTTACGGATAGAGACTAAAAACAGACTGTTAGGTTTGGCAAAAGCATTGCAGTTAACACTGCCTAGCAAAATAGGAAAAGATGAGGTACTTCACGCGGTATCTGCGCATTTTCGTTTGCCTGTGATACATTCTGACTCATTAGATATGGCAAAGCTCCAGTTGCTGATTAAGCAATTTGAACATGAAAAAGAATTAAAGCAACATGAACATAAAAAAGAATTAAAGCAACTTGAATATGCAATGAAAGAAAAAGAAAGAGATAGAGATAGAGAGGAAAAAGAAAAGGAGAGAGAAGAAAGAAACAAAGAAAGAGATAGAGAGGAAAGGGAAAAAGAGAGAGAGTATGAACTTCGGAAAATGGCTCTGAAACATGAAAATCAGTTAAAATTGGCAGACGCAAAGGGACATGTACAGTTGGAGGAGAAGGATGAGGATAATGAGACAGAGCGTCAAAGTCGAAGACGTGGTGGGGATCTATTTAAATATGTCCAACCATTGCCAAGGTTTGACGAGAAGGAGGTAGAGGCCTTTTTCATTTCATTTGAGAAGGGCAGCATGGTAGCATTGTGGATAGCACAATTGCTTCACAGCTCCAGGGTCCCAGGTTCGATTGTGGCTTGGGTCACTGTCTGTGCGGAGTCTGCACATCCTCCCCATGTGTGCGTGGGTTTCCTCCGGGTGCTCCGGTTTCCTCCCACAGTCCAAAGATGTGCAGGTTAGGTGGATTGGCCATGATAAATTGCCCTTAGTGTCCAAAATTGCCCTTAGTGTTGGGTGGGGTTACTGGGTTATGGGGATAGGCTGGAGGTGTTGACCTTGGGTAGGGTGCTCTTTCCAAGAGCTGGTGCAGACTCGATGGGCCGAATGGTCTCCTTCTGCACTGTAAATTCTATGATAAACAAATGCAATGGCCACAGGACATGTGGGTATTACTGATTCAAACAAAGCTGGTAGGTAGGGCTAATGAAGTGTTTACATCACTATCAGAGGAGGTATCTGGAACGTATGAGGATGTGAAGAAATCCATCTTAAGTGCATATGAGCTAGTGCCTGAAGCTTACAGACAAAGGTTTAGAAATTTAACGAAAGAATTTGGTCAAACGTACATGGAGTTTGAAAGGCTCAAACAGAGTAATGTTGATAGGTGGGTAAGGGCTTTGAAAATAGACCAAATGTATGAAGCTTTCAGAGAAATTATACTTTTGGAGGAGTGTAAAAATTCAATTCCTGATGTAATGAGAACTCATGTGGAAGAGCAGAGGGCTAAAACTGCGAGATTAGCAGGAGAAATGACAGATGATTATGAATTAGTTCATAAATCAAAGATTGGTTTCCGACATCAGTTTCAGCCAGTGAGGGATAGAAACTGGGGACATGAGAAATACTCAAGTGGTAAAGGTAAAGGTGATCTGATGGGAGATAATAAGGAGAGTGTACCTCAGATTAAAAAAGAAATCCAGGAGGGTGGAAAAGAAATGAAAAGTTTCAAATATTTTCACTGTAATAAACTAGGCCATGTAAAGTCTCAGTGTTGTAAAAAAGCACTGGGAAGGCTGATGTGGTAAAACAGGATAAGACAGTGGGGTTTGTTAGAGTGGTAAAGGAAAGCCCAAGGGAAGCGAAGAAGGTGCAAATGATTGTACAGCCTGTTCAAGAAGTAATTGTTAATAATGTGCCAGATGTCTTTAAAGAATTTACTTGTGTGGGTAAAGTTTACTCATGTGTATCATGAGGAGGTAAAGAAGTCACAATTTTAAGCGATACAGGGGCTAGTCAATCTTTAATGGTAAGAGATGAGGAATTATGTAGTTTGGGAAGAATGTTGCCAGAAAAGGTGGTGATATGTGGAATTCAGGGTGAGAGGAGTAGTGTTCCATTATATAAGGTAAGTTTGGAAAGTCCAGTGAAGACTGGTGAAGTGGTAGTAGGAGTAATAGAGAAACTATCTTGTCCAGGAATACAGTTTAACTTGGGTAATGATACAGCTGGATCGCAGGTGGGAGTGATGCCTACTGTGGTTGATAAGCCAGTGGAAAATCAAACAACTGAAGGATTGAAGGACGAATATCCTGGGATTGTTCCAGATTGTGTAGTAACAAGGTCGCAAAGTCACAGGTTAAGACAAGAGGAGAAATCAAAGAGTGAAGATGAAGTTGAAGTGCAATTATCAGAAACGATTTTTGATCAGATGGTTGAAAAAGAATAAGATCAGGTGGAGGATGCGGCAGATATTTTTAGTTCAGGAAAATTGGCGGATTTACAACAGAAAGATCTAGAAATAAAACGGATATATCAAAAGCATATATGGAAGAGGAATCTGAGAGTATACCAGAGCGTTATTACCGTAAAAGTGATGTTGAAAGCCATTTTGAAGTTTCAGTTTGAAAAAGAGCTTGGGAGTGTCTGTGTTTTGCAGTGAACTGTATCTGCTGTGACCTCTGCCATGAAAGACTATCTCTGGATCATTTGGGTGATTTAAACTCATAATAGTAAAGCCTCTAACCTGGTGTGTTTCTGTTTAAAGGTGTTAAGTCTCATGGATGTTGAAAGGGATAACTGAAGGATTATTTAGTGTTGTAATTTTCGGGGTTATCTTTGAAGTAAGGGGTGTTAAGAGATCCAATGTTTATTTAAGAGGTTAAGTTGAGTTGAATAAACATTTGTTTTGTGTTAAAAAACACGTGTCCATAATTGTAATATCACATCTGGAGAACAATCCATTCAAGGGAGAGGGTGGTTGAACTCCATGTTACATTTTGGGGTTCTGAAAACACCTCGCCCATAACACTATATTCTTTATATACTCTTTCATAAATTGTTACTTGTCAGTAGTTTGTCTACTTTCCTACTCTTATTTGTGTGTCATTTTGTTTCCTTCCATTTCATTCCATATGTTTTCTTTTTGTTTACCAGGTGTTTGTTTTCCAGTTGTGCTATCCATTTTCTCTTGGCTCCAATCCCACCATTTCAATCTTTATTTTGTCTCCTATTTTCGGCACACAGGGCAATGTTCCAGAATCTAGTTTTAGATTGAATGAACTGCACTTACTGGTAAATTAATTAGTATTAATTCCCCACAGGATTGGTTCAATGTAAGAAGTAAGCTTAACTAAACCGAAGTGCAATATTTGCAGAATCCAGGTTTCTGCTTTTTCACTTTCATCGTCTGATGCTCGGAAGTCAAGGTCTGGAATAGACTGCTGAGAAAGAAAAGTGGAAAATATGTGATCTAAAAGATGGAAAAGTTACTTCCCACGTAATTGGATATAACAGAGCTGAAATAATTAAAATCATATTACTTTTGTCTCGCTCAGTTCTTGGAATTGTCTATTGCGCTACTTTCTAAGTTGGTACCCTAACGTGTCTGCGCATAACCTATATTAACTCAGATCTGCCTGAAGGAAATCAATTCCCAAGGTACCACATCATCATTTGAGGGAAGTTAATTCCCAAACATCTTTCCAGTAGTACATTCTTACTTTCTATTTTTTCATTACAGACCAATCATTCCGACTCTTTAAATTATCAATAGCAGAAATTGCATGTACTAGAAAGTTTTTTATCTTGTGTTAATATAAATTATGCAATTGACAGAATAGATCAGAGAGCCAAAACTGTAAATCAAGCAACATTTCCCTAGAACACGGATGTTTCAACACTCTAACACCAAGAATGGATAGAGGAACAGTTGTGCCACAGGGAACGCATTGCTTGATTGACAGTGCAGCTCTCTGGTTTATTTTGTCTATTACATAATGCTTATTTAACAAAATGGTGAGGGTTTAGGTGCTTATAGTTTCTGTTATTGATACTTTAAAGAATATAATGATTGGCATTTTTATTGGGCTGTTGAGAAAGAGTTTATTTTTAAAAAGTGGACAGTTATGAATGAATAACATTTTAAAGCTTTTTTAAAAACATATCCTATTGTCACCAAAAGGGTTCATTGGTTCTATAGTGTATAGTGGGTGAATGAGCTTGGTATGGGGGTGGGTGGGGGGCATAGGTTGGCAAGGGGAGGCTTGGGTAAGATCATTTGAGCTTACCTTTTAAAAGGGTCCCACATCCAGATTGTGATTCACGATCCTCTGAGGTGCCGTGAATCAAGAATCTTTTAAAGGCTAGCCTGACTGCAGGAAAATTAAGGAGGACTAGAACATGCCTATCTTGCTTTGGAGCCGGCCAGGTCAGGAATGCAGGATACGAGTGATACACAATCAATACTCTTGAGTCCACATGGAGTCACTGTACCCAGCAGCGAAGTTACAGAAGTGAAGGCTGCTGGGACGGCATCGATTCTTATACGCCGCCTCTCAGGGCGGGGCTATGTACATTGCCCAATGGTAGACCCCGAGGTCTAGCCAATGGTCATTCCTCTCTCTGGTACCGCAATACCTGGTATTACCACATTCACCCCCTGTTAAAAAAAGAGCCAGCGGGGTGATGGCCAGTATTGCTGTCGCCTTTTCATGGTAGGACCAGGTATTGCAGGTACCATGCTATCGAGGGTTGCGGAGAATATTCTTGCGTTGTTAATTTTCTTCATGGTGCTGCAATCAGACGATTGGGCGGCCTGGCCGTCCTACTGGAGCATCTAAGTTTCGCCGGCGATCCTGGTGAGGGCCCCGGCGGTAGTGACTCCGGGAACGTGGTGTCTTCCTCCCAGGCCCTCCCACCCCTAGGCGGCGCTGTAAGATCTAAAAATGGGCAGAAGGAAGGGGTGCCTGTAAGGGGCGTCAGTGCCTGCTCGGCTCTGGGTCGGTGTTCTGGCGGCAGTACTGACCCTCCGGTCAGGTGCGGTGGGGACGGGGGGGAGCTGTGGCTCGGGTGCGCGTGGGGCTCCGGCGGGCGCCATGTCCCGGAGGGAGACCGTATCTTGGCGTCCGTCGGGGAACGCTACGTCGGCGTACTGGGGGTTGGCATGCAGCAGGTGGACCCTTTCGACCAGCGGGTCCGACTTGTGCGCCCTCGCATGTTTCTGCAGCAGGACGGTTCCGGGTGTTGCTAGCCAGGTTGGGAGCGAGGTCCCCGAGGAGGACTTCCTGGGGAAAACAAGGAGACGTTCATGAGGTGTCTGGTTCGTGGTAGTACATAGCAGTGACCGAATGGAGTGAAGGGCCACTGGGAGGACCTCTTGCCAGCGGGAGACTGGGAGATTCCTGGACCGAAGGGCCAGCAGGACGGTCTTCCAGACCGTTCCGTTCTCCCTTTCTACCTGCCCATTTCCCCGGGAGTTATAGCTGGTCTTCTTGCTCGAGGCGATGCCTTTGCTAAGCAGGAGCTGGCGCAGCTCGTCACTCATAAAGGAGGACCCCCTATTACTGTGGATGTATGCGGGGAAACCGAATAGTGTAAAAATAGTTTGGAGTGCCTTGATGACGGTGGTTGTGGTCATGTCCAGGCAGGGGATGGCGAATGGGAACCGGGAATACTCATCAATCACGTTCAGGAAATACGTGTTGCGGTCGGTGGTGGGGAGGGGGCCTTTGAAGTCCATGCTGAGGCGTTCAAAGGGACGGGAAGCCTTTATCAGATGCACCCTCTCTGGTCGGTAGAAGTGCGGTTTGCACTCCGCACAGATTCGGCAGTTCCTGGTGACAGTCCTGACCTCCTCGATGGAGTAAGGCAGGTTCCGGGACTTAACCGGGTGACTCCCGGGTGGCAGAGGTCCTCGTGGAGGGCTCGGAGGTGGTCTGCTTGTGCGGTGGCACAAGTGCCGCGGGATAGGGCATCAGGAGGCTCGTTCAGCTTCCCGGGACGATACAAGATCTCGTAATTGAAGGTGGAGAGTTCGATCCTCCACGCAAGATCTTGTCGTTCTTAATCTTGCCCCGCTGTGCATTATCGAACATGAAGGCCACCGACCGTTGGTCCGTGAGGAGAGTGAATCTCCTGCCAGACAGGTAATGCCTCCAGTGCCGCACAGCTTCCACTCCTTTTCGACCGAGGTGTGGCGAATTTCGGAGGCATGGAGAGTGCGGGAGAAGAAAGCCACGGGCCTACCCGCTTGGTTGAGGGTGGCGGCCAGAGCTATGTCAGACGCGTCGCTCTCGACCTGGAAGGGGAGGGACTCGTCGATGGCACGCATCGTGGCTTTTGCGATGTCCGCTTTAATGCGGCAGAAGGCATGGCGGGCCTTCGTCGACAGGGGGAAGGTTGTGGATTGGATTAGGGGTTGAGCCTTGTCGGCGTAATTAGGGACCCATTGTGCATAGTAGCTAAAGAAGCCAAGGCAGCGCTTTAGGGCGTTGGGGCAGTGAGGGAGGGGGAACTCCATGAGGGGGCGCATGCATTCGGGGTCGGGGCCTATGACTCCATTTCGCACTACGTAGCCTAGGATGGCTAGACGGTCGGTGCTAAACACACACTTCTCCTTATTGTAGGTCAGATTGAGGAGGTGTGCGGTCTGGAGAAATTTACGGAGGTTGGTGTTGTGGTCCTGCTGGTCATGGCCGCAGATGGTGATGTTGTCAAGATACGGGAACGTTGCGTGTAAGCCGTACCGGTCAACCATTCGGTCCATCTCCCGCTGGAAGACCGAGACCCCATTTGTGACACCGAAGGGAACCCTTAAAAAGTGGGTGAGCCGCCCATCTGCTTCGAAGGCAGTGTACTGGCGGTCGCTATTACGGAGGGGTAGCTGGTGGTAGGCAGACTTGAGATCCACCGTGGAGAAGACCTTGTATTGCGCAATCCTGTTTACCAGGTCGGCAATACGGGGGAGGGGGTACGCGTCCAGTTGCGTAAACTCGTTGATGGTCTGGCTATAGTCGATGACCATCCTATGCTTCTCCCCGGTCTTTGCCACCACTACTTGAGCCCTCCAGGGGCTGTTGCTCGCTTCGATGACCCCTTCCTTCAGCAGCCTTTGGACCTCGGACCTGATGAAGGTCCGGTCCTGGGCGCTGTACCGTCTGCTCCTGGTGGCCCGGTCTAGCCAATGGTCATTCCTCTCTCTGGTACCGCAATACCTGGTATTACCACAACGAGCTTGTGACCCACAGCAGTCCGCACCTTTAACCCGCCCTGTTGGAAACTAGAAACCCCCGGGAATGGAGTCAGGGATCCTGGAATTGGTTCCTGGCTGCCATTTTAACACCCGAGTGTTTCTCTGACTCCATTAAAATCCAGCCCAATGAGCCTTTAGTTCCAGCTAAATATTTAAAATTCTGCAGTTGATTCCTTATTGGCCTCACTTGGTGTTATGTACTATAAAATGTATTGCTGGGGTGTGAGCATCGCTGATGAGGCCAGCATTTGCCTCCCATCTCTAATTGTTTGAGAAAGTGGTGGTGAGCTGCCTTCTTGAACTGCTGCAGTCCATATGGTGCTGTTGGGAAGGGAGTTCCAGGTTTTTAACACAGCGACTGTGAAGGACGGGTGATGTAATTCCTTGTTAGGATTGTGTGTGGCTTGGAGGGGAACTTCTAGGTGGTGGTGTTCCCAAGTATCTGTTGCCCTTGTCCTCCTAGGTGGTAGAGATCACATTTATGCAATGTGCTGTCAAAGGAACTTTGGCAAGTTGTTTTACAAGGCAAATTATGAATGGCAGTGGTTTATTGCTGGTGTGGAAATATTTTATTGTGTTATTGGGGAAGGGGTAGAAGCCCAGTGATGGATCGATATAAGAACTGACAACTGGTAAAAAGTAAGAAACAATTCACCACCGAGTACAATATGTACTTTTTAAACAATGTTCTTGTGACAGCCAAACCCATGTATAAAATAGTGCTGGAGTAGAACAGAGTGAAGTGACAATAATTAAAAAGCAACTGAAATATAATTGCACTTGGCCCATGCTGAACCAGTGAGCCAGATGTCTCCTTTTCTCATCCGACTGCTGAAGTTGTACATTCCGGACTATATTCTGCTAAATAGCAGCTGCAAAATATTAAAATAACAAGATAAGTTTTGAACAATAACATATTAAGCAAGAATAATTATTTTTCTCGATATTTCTCGTAAAGATCTTGTGAAAGATTTTGCTTAATGGAGGAAACCTTCACAAATACATTTACACATTCAGGAACCTGTATCTTGTGCATTGCAAGTCTTATTTTGTGGTGTCATGGGGTGGGGGGTGGGGTGAAGCTTTCTGCAAATGGACCCCGTCGGACGCACGCAGCACCGACCGGCAACTCCAAGCCGGTGTGTCCCGAGGGTCTTGGCAGCTTGACCCCCATGATCGTGTTCACCACGGTGATCATCACCAATTAAACTTTGAGGATGGAAACCTTGCTGGCTCATTGCTTGTAAAAACCTAACTTTTGTACTAGAACTGCATGAACAATGTTGTTCTATTAGGGGCACACTTTTGCTATGGTAGCACTGGAATGACTGATGCACTCCAGGTTGGTTTTCTTATCTGTTAAGTATTGCTCAGGATGTGGGTAGAGTGGGGAGACACAAAAACGCTCCGTAATGATTTCTCACATTTCTATCTATGGATAGGGTTAACCGTTCTCAGCAGCACTCTTGACAGAAATTTCCTCTCTCGAAGGACACCACTGACATTTGAAGAATCCTACTGTGTCTAACCAGTCTTGACAGGCACATTCTGTGAACCCTGAGGCAAAAGAACAAGCAATTGCAGTTCAACACAACTGGATGGGCCTGGGGTGTGTTAAACATATTGACGATCAAACAGGAAGATTAAAGATTTTACTTTAACTCATTGTTTGACCCTTGGCCTTTCCCTTCCTTCTCTTCCCTCTTTTAGGGCAAAGGATGAATAAATTTACTTCTGTGATGTGTCAGCAAGATATTTATGCCAGTTGTGTTAGACTCTGCAAATGCAATGAGTGATCTTCAGGCTTTGTGGAGTTTATTTTCAAATGTAGGAATTAGCTCCTTGCAGCTAGCACCTCCTTCACACCTCCCATGTAAACAAGTGTCTAATAATTTTTGTAAGACTTGCATGAGCATAGCCTCTATGCTTTGGAAATAGCTGTTTTAAGTCAGTAATAGGTATTTAACAAGAAATACAGGTTTCTTCCTTGGGTTTGGAGTAACATAAACTGTACAGCTTTTCTGAAATTGAGATGATCTAATTCTATATAAATCTGCATTTGACAAAAGGAGTTGTCAGTATTGCTTCAAAATACTGCACAGATATTAACAGTATATATAATTAAAATAAATACAAAATGGATAGACATTTGAGACTTAGTTTCACAAAGATGTTAGGTAGTGTATGTATTGGATAAAACAAGATTAGTTTATGTCTGTTTTTATTCCCACATTCTTTAATCCTATTCATAACCAGACACTTATCCAAGTAGAGTTTAAAGTAGAGTTAATTAGTTCATCATTGACTAGTTTCTGGAAGACTGCTTCAGATATACCGGTATGGAAGACCAAGGGGAATACTGCCCAAATTTGAAGCCTTCTTAGTTTTGTATTATTTTTGTATGTGTTGATTAGCTCTTAAACTCTGTTCAAGTTGCAACCTGCTTTTAGCGGCTTTGGCTATATGGCTTTTAGCCATCGCAAAGAGTTGGTTCATGGCCCTCTCCATTCCCTCTTCTTTTAGTAAAAGTTGAGCTGTGTGAGTCTCCATCAGCTAGAACCAAACTTTCTGCTTGTAACTCCATGAACCATCTCTAATGGATCAATGTCCTTTTTATGAAGGCCAGAACCACAAACATATTCCAAACAATGCCTCACTGATTAGCTATACATTCAGAGTATATTTTTGACTTGCAGCCAATGCCCTCAGGATGCATCCCTTCACTGGTTCATTGCAGCTGTACATGCCGTCGAGCTTTAAAAGTAAACTTGCAGTGAATGATCATTTTTCAAACCTGAATCAATTTCTTCCCTACCTTTGCTGAGGGGCTGTTCTTCACCACATGCACGTGTTTCATGTTTCCTGTTTCAATACGCATTGCCTGACATTGCCACCATTAAAATCCATCTATCATCCTTTGGCCCATTCACTGAATTCTTCAGATCTGTCACTATTCTCTAACAAAACAATTTCCCTCTTCATGAATCAGTCATTTCGCTAGTGCTTTTCAGATTACAAAAATACTCTTTGATATGCCAAGTCTTAATCAATTTATAATGTGCATTCGCACAGCAATGCTCTCCTATATACCAGCCTTGACAATGTAACCCCTCACTATAACATTGCCTGACATGCACAACATTCATTATAACATGTATTGTGGCTCCCTCAGTGATGGATCTTTTCTTCTTCAATGTACTATCTCTTGGGAAGTCTTGAAGCATGTTTTGTCCAATGTATCTACTATTCTTGATGTACATCTGCTGCTGTTATGTGGGCTACACGGTAGCTAATTGTACAAAGCAGGATTCCACAATGAGAAAATAATAAGAACACATTTTTTGTGCTTTGATTAGAGGACTGTTGACCAGGACACTGAGAGAATTATAATAATAATATAATCTTTATTATTGTCACAAGTAGGCTTACATTAACACTGCAGTGAAGTTACTGTGAAAAGCCTCTAGTCGCCACACTCTGGCGCCTGTTCAGATACACTGAGGGAGAAATAAGAATGTCCAAATTACCTAACACCACGGGCGAGATTCTCCGACCCCCCCCCCCCCCCAGCCGGGTCAGAGAATCGCCGGGGGCTGGTGTGAATCCTGCCCCCGCCGGTTGCCGAATTCTCCGGCACCGGAGATTTGGCGGGGGCGGGAATTGCACTGCGCCGGTTGGCGGCCCCCGCCCCGCGGTTCTCCGGCCCGGATGGGCCAAAGTCCCACAGCTAGAATGCCTGTCCCGCCGGCGTGGAATAAACCACCTCTCTTACCGGCGGGACAAGGCGGCGGGCGGGCTCCGGGGTCCTGGGGGGGGCGCGGGGCGATCTGGTCCCGGGGGGTGCCCCCACGGTGGCCTGGCCCGCGATCAGGGCCCACCGATCCGTGGGCGGGCCTGTGCCGTGGGGGCACTCTTTTCCTTCCGCCTTCGCCACGGTCTCCACCATGGCGGAGGCAGAAGAGACTCCCTCCACAGCGCATGCGCGGGGATGCCGTGAGCGGCCGCAAACGCTCCCGCGCATGCGCCGCCCGGCAATGTCATTTCCGCGCCAGCTGGCGGGGCACCAAAGGCCTTTTCCGCCAGCTGGCGGGGAGGAAATCAGTCCGGCGCGGGCCTAGCCCCTCAAGGTTAGGGCTCCGCCCCCCAAGATGCGGAGGAATCCGCACCTTTGGGGCGGCGCGATGCCGGACTGATTTGCGCCGTTTTTGGCGCCGGTTGGCGGACATCGCGCCGATACCTGAGAATTTCGCCCCACGTCTTTCGGGGCTTGTGGGAGGAAACCGGAGCACCCGGAGGAAATCCACACAGACACGGGGGGAATGTGCAGATTCCGCACAGACAGTGACCTAAGCTGGGAATCGAACCCGGGACCCCAGTGCCACGAAGCAACGGTGCCAAACACTGTACCACTGTGCCGCCCATGAGGGCTATAAAAGAGGTCCCTGTGCCAAAGAATGTCACAGGACTAAAATCATTTTTCAGGATGATGACCTGCTATGTTTGGTTAATCTGCAATTTGCCAACCACAAGGGGGTGGCATGGTGGCTCAGTGGTTAGCACTGCTACCCCAGGGCATCAATGACCCGGGCCCGGTCCCAGCCCGGGTCATGTCTGTGCAGAGTCTGCACATCCCTCCCATTACCTCCTGTTGTTCAAATCGTACCATGGAATTTTGTACTTTTGCTTGAACACACAAATGATGCTTAGTTTAATGTTTGATTTGAAGATCTCTTCTTGCAGCAAGGCAAGAAATTTCTCTGGTGGGGAGAGGGTTGATGTGTGGTCAGGGTGGGGGGGGGGATGGTGGCAGTGGTCTTTTGAAGGTGTCTTTGGGGTAGCTGTTTGTTTGCACATCCCATATACGCATCCATGCCTCCATCCCAAACCTCAATGTTGGGGATATTGTTTAGGCTGGAACCAACGCCATTTCTAACACCTATTCCCTCAGTGAAGGGTAGAGGTTTAACTGTGTCACTGTGCTGTGATGTACCTGGAGCTACACTACCAACCTGAGATCCTAGTATTGCTGAATGAAGGACTGTAGGGGATAGGCTGTCTAATATCCCTGAATTGCTTGTTCTGCTGACTTGCAGTGATCCTGCACCAGAGTGGAACTACTAAAGACAACATGGAGAAACAATTCAACCAAACGGTCACTTTCATTTGACAAGATATTGTACGACAAGGCAGTGCTGCTACTTGTCACTGAATTCCTCATCTCCATTGTGCCCTCCTTGGTGGAGCCAGTAGAAACTGCTCACTTCCCTATCGCGAAGGGAGAAAGGGGAAGAAGCACACATTTATTCACTTCAAGTTGACTGCTCAATTGTAGCTTTGGCAAAGGCTTTGGAACCACCCACAGACTCCTGTCTGCACTACCAGTAATAGTTGGCATATGCTTGGGAGAATTTTTGAGCTGGGAGCAAATGACTTGAGGAACATATAGGACTATCCATAACCTTCCCCCCAAAAAATGGCAATGTAGATATCTTGGGTTGCTGAGGAATGAGTTCTCATTAGTTTGTCTGGAGCAGTTTTCCAAAAGCCAGCATTTCCAGTGCAGGCCCAGGCTCATTGGCCTGTTCCTAGTAACCACATGCACAGCAGCCAAAATCACTGGTGAAGTCAATCTAGCTTCTTCAAAAGTTCATGACTAAGTCAAACCACAAGCTCGCTGTTTATAAGGAAAACAACTCTGCACATAATTTCAGTAGAATGAGGGTGAGGGTTTCTAAAAATGTAATGAAAAGGCATTTCTGTTATATCATGGTTTTTCTATCTTTCGCTTTTCATTCGCTCCTCATGGGCTGCACGGTAGCACAGTCGTTAGCACTGTTGCTTCACAGCTCCAGGGTCCCAGGTTTGTTTCCCGGCTTGGGGCACTGTCTGTGCCGAGTCTGCTCGTTCTCCCTGTGTTTGCTTGGGTTCTCTCCGGGTGCTCCGGGTTCCTCCCACAAGTCCCAAAAGACGTGCTGTTAGATAATGTGGGCATTCTGAATTCTCCCTCTGTGTACCCGAACAGGCGTCAGAATGTGGCGACTAGGGTCTTTTCACAGTAACCTCATTGCAGTGTTAATGTAAGCCTACTTGTGACAATATAGATTATTATTATGATTATCATTGTCAGGTACACTATTCAGGGATAATGCATGGGGAGGAATTATGTGGATTAATTTTCCCAAGCTTTACCGCAGAGTGGACATTCCATTGCTACCACAGAAGGTTACCTGTGTTGTTTCCCACATATACCTGCGAGTAAGCTACTGCTTTTACCCCGTATAGGTCAGTAATGCCCATATAGTATAATGGAGAGCGTTATTAACAGAAGCACAGCTTTGAGAGTTATGTGTGGAGTTAAAATTGTAACTATATAATCAGTCACTAAATCTTGACTCCCGCACATTAATGTGCAGAACTCTATCCAATCTCTCCAGTTTCTATGATCATTTTCACCTCTGTTTTAATGCTTCACCCTCTGTCCCTCATTGATCCGTACCCCTTGAACAATAGGATTTTCCAACGCAGCACTGTATTGAGGCACAGAGAACCACTTGAGAATTGGTCCTTTTATGAATGATACAATTCTTCCTCTAAGTATCCCAAGAGGAAATTGGGAATGGACCAAAGATAGCTAAGTGAAGACCACAGCTTAGGCAGTCGATTCTTTCTATTGTAATGCTCTGACCAGGGCATGCATATTTTTTCCCCTGTGATTGGTGTGGACATTAGACTTGTTGATCTCCTATTTTATTACATGTGGGGAGTTGAGACCAAGTTGAAACCAGGCCATTGATTTGGGGGACGCGATTCTCCCAGACCTGGGTCGGGCCGGAGAATCCCCGTGACCGGGCCACGCCACCCCGATGCCGGCACACGATTCTCCGCAGAGCGGAGAATCAGCGGGACGGCGTGGTTGGTGCGGCACCGGTCGTGAGCCGCTCTACGCGGCCCCCCCCGTGATTCTCCAGCCCGGATGGGCCGAGCGGCTGTAAAAAGAAAACCGAGTCCCGTCGGCGCCTGCTCTGAACCGGCGGGACCTCGCCGTTGAAGCGTTGGGTGGCGGCCTGTGGGGTGGAGGGGGGGCCTCCAATGTGGCCTGGCCCGCGATCGGGGCCCACTGATCGGCGGGCCGACCTCTCTGGCTGGGGGCCTCCTTTCCTATGCGATGGCCCCTGTAGCCCTGCGCCATGTTGCATCGGGGCCGGCGCGTTGAAGGAGGCCACTGTGCATGCGCCGTTGGATCCCGCGGCGCACAGTTCATGCCAGGATCGGCAGCTGCAGCGGCGCGAACCACTCCAGCACCGTGCTGGCCCAGAATTAGTCCTGGCAGCGGCCCGTTCACGCCGTCGTAAAACGCGATGGCGTTTACGACGGCGTGGACACTCTGCCACGGGATTAGAGAATCCCGCTCCCGATGTCTGAACAGGACACATAGCTAGAATTACATCCTCATTTTCAAATCGTACAGGAATTACTTTGGTGGATGGTTGAAAATAGACACAAGATGGGTCCTTTTGAAGGCCTGGTTTTAACATACAGCCTTGGTCCTAACTGCTGATTACCATACATTGAGCTTGCCGGGAAGTGCTAAAGCAGGCACAGGTAGGTTTATTACTCAAGTATTGATTTGTGATATATGTGGGTTTCACTCACCCACTTTCACTGAAAGTGTGCAAGGTGCTGGCTGGCCACATAGTAGCAAATTTCAGAATGGCTCAGGGATTAAGTGAGAGAGTACACAGGTTAGGGTTAGGGCACTAGTGGCGCAAGAGCTCCTGGTGCAGGAGGAGCAGATGGGGAAAGATGCCCTGTACATGGAGGAGGAAGGAGTACATCCTCCTTTCCCACCTCATGGCTCCTGAACATTGCGCTCCGGCACAATTGCCAGTGGTCAGAGCTGATGTCTTGTGATCGGCAGTTTGTGGAGCATGTAACAAATCACCATGAATCTGGTGTCCTTCGCACCCTCCTGCCTCTCCTGTCCCTCTGTCTCTGCTGACCCTATCTCCTCCCATTCCTCCTCTAGACCAAAAGAGAATTGAAGTAAGATAACCAAACACTCACTTTCTCCTGGTGGGTCTTATAAGTAACTTTTCAGGTGTAATTTCGAGATTAAATATTGATAGACTGTTGGTGAAGTCTTAACACAATGGTCAAGAATGTTTTCCATTATGTTTCAAAAGACATTCAAATCTCCAGCAGCAAATGAAAAGTAAAAATGTGATGCACACTCAGAAAGTTAGCATGCGGAAACACCAAGCAGTTACGAGGGAACTGATGTGTTGGCCCTGATTGATATGGATTGGAAAACAAGGATCAGGAAGGCTTTTGCAATTGTATAGGACCTGGCGACAGCACACCTGGGGCAGGTTTCAATTCTGTAACGAAGGAAAGATGTACCTGCCTCATAGGTAGTGCAATTTAGGTTCTCCTGATTGGTCTGTGAGGTAAGAGGACTCTAAAGGAATCAAGGGATACGGAGATTGGATGGGGAAAAATCGGGCCCAAGATTGATACGGGGATTGGATGGGAAAAAATCGGGCCAAAGATTAGGTGGCACAGTGGTTAGCAATCCAGCCTCACAGCACCAGGGACCCGGGTTCAATTCCGGCCTTGGGTGACTGTCTATGTGGAGTTTGCACTTGTGGTAAACCATGCTATTGCATTATATGTATTGTATTGTTTTGTACATGCCTGGGCTTGTCCAGGCTGGCTCCGCCTGTGGCTCCTCCCCTCGGGCTTCTGTATAAAGGTGGCAAGTCTACGCCTCCGACCCAGTTCGGGTCAGAGGCAGGAGGTTTGCTGTTTAGTGTATTAAAGCCTCAGTTACGTTCATCACTCATCATGTGTTATTGATGGTGTATCAATTTAATACACTAAACTCATAAAGATGAACTCATCACTCAAGCCTGATCGCTTGGAGCTGGACCCATAGGCAGCCGACGCTACAGAAACGTTTGAACACTGGCTAAGCTGCTTCGAAGCGTACCTCGCATCCTTCAACAAAGACTTCACAGACCTCCAGAAGAAGCAGGTCCTCCACGCACAGGTGAGCACAAGAGTCTTTATCCTCATCAGGGACGCCCCTTCGTATGCAGACGCAATAATGCTACTGAAGGGACAATACGTGAAATCCGTTAACGAGGTGTATGCTAGGCACCACCTTGCCACGTGACAGCAACGCCCTGGGGAATCACTCGCAGAATTCCTGCGTGCCTTGCGAATCCTCTGCCGGAACTGTGACTACCGGGCGATATCGGCTACCCAGCACGCGGAGCTGCTGACCAGGGACGCTTATGTCGTGGGCATGAACTCTAACTATATCAACCAGCGGTTACTAGAAGGGGGGGACACTCGGCCTCCCAGAGACAGTACTACTCTCCAACTCGCTGGAGGTGGTCTCCCAGAACATGGGAGCCTACACCTCCGACCGCGCGGCACCTTCGTGGGCCTCGGCGCAGCCATCAACCGACCCGGGTGCGAAGCAAGCCTGTGCCGTGCAGCAGCCCGCCAATGCCAGAGGCCCGGTACTCTGCGGCCAGGGTACTCACCCGAGACAACGCAACCCAACTCGTAACGGCTGTGGGAAGAAGGGCCACTTCGCAAAAGCCTGCCAGGCCCGATCCCCCCCTAAATCTTCTAGGCCCAGCAGCGCTGCATGCTGCCTGTCGGGGCCGCACCCAGCTGCCGTGCCACCTGCCATGTGCGACCCATGGGCGCCGCCATCTTTACTTTCGGCTGCCACGTGCGACCCACGGGGGCCGACACCTTGGACGCCATCGCCGCTGCCACCCGCCACACACGACCCATGTGGGCCGCCATCGCCGATGCCACCCGCCACGCGCGACTCATGGGGGCTGACATCTTGGGACCACTCCGCAGCCTCCTGGGAGCCCAGTTCACCCGACCTTACGCTGGCCGCCACTACCTCCAACCGGCCCACTGACCACCTTCTGACGCTCACCTCTGTCACACTCGACCAATCCCCGGCCGCACCACCTCGCGAAGTCCACGATGACAGTCCGGATCAACGGGCACGAGACGGCCTGCCTTTTCGACACCGGGAGCACAGACAGCTTCATACACCCAGATACGGTAAGGCACTGCTCCCTCCCCATCCTACCCGCGACCCAGAAAATCTCCCTGACTTCCGGATCCCACGCAGTAGAAATCCCGGGGTACTGTGTCGCGACCCTTACTGTACAAGGCGTAGAGTACACCAACTTTAAGCTCTACGTCCTCCCCCATCGCTGCGCTGCCCTATTACTGGGGCTCGACTTCCAGTGCCATCTTCAGAGCTTTACCTTAAAGTTCAGCGGACCTGTGTCCCCCCTCACCGTCTGTAGCCTCGCGACCCTTAAGGTCGCCCCACCCTCCCTCTTCGCAAACCCCATCCCGGACAGTAAGCCCGTCGCTACCAGAAGCGGATGCTGAAGTGCCCTTGACAGGGCCTTTATCAGGTCGGAGGTCCAGCGACTCCTGTGAGAGGGGATCATTGAGGCTAGTAACAGCCCCTGGAGAGCCCAAGTAGTAGTCGGCAAGACTGGGGCAAAGGACCGGATGGTCATCGATTACAGCCAGACCATTAACCGGTACACGCAGCTGGATGCGTACCCCCTCCCTCGCATATCTGACATGGTCAATCAGATGGCACAGTATCGAGTCTTCTCCACAGTCGACTTGAAATCCGCATACCACCAGCTCCCTATCCGCCTGGAGAACCGCCAATACACTGCCTTTGAGGCAGATGGCCACCTCTACCGCTTCCTCAGGGTCCCCTTCGGCGTTACCAACCGGGTCTCGGTCTTCCAAAGAGAAATGGACCGAATGGTTTACCAGTAAGGGCTACGGGCCACGTTCCCATGCCTAGACAATGTCACCATCTGCGGCCATGACCAGCAGGACTATGACGAGAAATTCCGGCGCTTCCTCCACACCGCTAAACTCTGAACTTAACCTATAATAGAGAGAAATGCCTAGCCATCCTCGGCTACGTCGTGGAACGCGGAGTCCTAGGGCCCGACCCCGACCGCATGGGTCCCCTCCTGGAACTCCCCCTCCCCCACTGCCCATGGCCCTGAAGAGATGCCTGGGGTTCTTCTCGTACTATGCCCAGTGGGTCCCCAACTATGCGAACAAGGCCTGTCCACTGATCAAATCCACCATTTTTCCTCTGATGGCTGAGGCCCGACTGGCCTTCAATCGCATCAAGGCAGATATTGCCAAAGCCGCGATGCACGCTGTGGACGAGTCCATCCCATTCCAAGTGGAGAGCGATGCATCGGACTTTGCTCTGGCCGCTACCCTCAACCAGGCGGACAGGCCCATGGCTTTCTTTTCCCGTACCCTCCATGCCTCCGAAATTCGACACTCCTCCGTCGAAAAGGAAGCCCAAGCCATCGTAGAAGCTGTGAGACATTGGAGGCATTACCTGGCTGGCAGGCGACTCACTCTCCTCACTGACCAACGGTCGGTTGCCTTCATGTTCAATAACACACAGCAAGGCAAGATCAAGAATGACAAGATTCTGAAGTGGAGGATCGACCTCTCCACCTACAGCTTTGATATCTTGTATCGACCCAGGAAGCTCAATGAGCCCCCAGATGCCCTATCCCGCGGTACATGTGCCAGCGCACAGGTAGACTGACTCTGGGCCCTCTACAACGACCTCTGTCACCCGGGGTCACCCGTTTTTTCCACTTCATCAAGGCTCGCAATCTGCCTTACTCCATCAAGGAGGTCAGGTCCATGACCAGGGACAGCCAGGTCTGCGCGGACTGCAAACCGCACTTCTATCGGCCAGACAGAGCTCATCTGGTAAAGGCCTCACGCCCCTTTGAGCGCCTCAGCATCGACTTCAAAGGGCCCCTCCCCTCCACTGACCGTAATGTGTACTTCCTCAACATCGTTGACGAGTACTCAAGATTCCCCTTCGCCATCCCCTGCTCTGACATGACCTCTGCCTCCGTTATCAAGGCCCTGCACAGTCTATTCACCCTATTGGGGATCCCCGCCTACATCCACAGTGACCGGGGATCCTCCTTCATGAGCGATGAGTTCCGTCGGTTCCTGCTTAGCAAGGGCATCGCCTCCAGCAGGACGACTAGCTATAACCCCCGGGGAAACGGACAGGTGGAGAGGGAGAACGCAACAGTCTGGAAGGCCGTCCTTCTGGCCCTACGGTCGAGAAGTCTCCCAGTCTCCCGCTGGCAGGAGGTCCTCTCCGACGTGCTCCACTCCATCCGGTCGCTCCTATGTACAGCCACCAACGAGACTCCTCATGAACGTATGTTTGCCTTCCCCAGGAAATCCACCTCCGGGGTCTCACTTCCATCCTGGCTGACAGTCCCGGGGCCCGTCCTTCTCCAGAAGGATGCGAGGAGCCATAAAACCGACCCCCTCATCGAGAAGGTCCTGCTCCTCCATGCAAACCCCCAATATGCCTACACGGCACACCAGGACGGGCGGCAGGACACGGTCTCCCTTCGGGATTTGGCACCTGCAGGCTCCCCGGCGACCATCACCACCACCCCGCACCCGACACCGTCTTCCCCCACCCCTGCCCACCTCCCTCACGAACTAGCACCCGCAGGCCCACCGGCGACAAGCACCACCACCTCCGCCCATACACCGCCCCCCCCTTCGCCGACTCAACATCTGGGTGAAGAAGAAGAAGACGACACGCTCCCGGACGCGCAGGTCTCAACGCCGGCGCCCACACCACAGCCTGGACTGAGGCGATCATGGCGGAAGGTCAAGGCCCCCAACAGACTCGACCTTTAAGACCACTTCACCCCCGCCGGACTTTTTTTTAAACAGAGGGTGAATGTGGTAAACCACGTTATTGCATTATATGTATTGTATTGTATTGTGCATGCCTGGGCTTGTCCACGCTGGCTCCGCCTGTGGCTCCTCCCCTCGGGCTTCTGTATAAAAGTGGCAAGTCTCTGCTTCCGACCCAGTTCGGGTCCAGAGGCAGGAGGCTTGCTGTTTAGTGTATTAAAGCCTCAGTTAAGTTCATCACTCGTCGTGTGTTATTGATGGTGTATCAGCACTTTCTCCCCATGTCTGTTCGGATTTCCTCCGAGTGCTCAGGTTTCCTCCCACAGTCCAAAGATGTGTAGGTTAGGTAGATTGGTCATGCTGAATTGCCCATTAGTGCCCAAAGATGTGCAGGTTAGGTGGGGTTACGGCGATAGGGCGGATTAGTGGGCCTAGGCAAGTGCTCTTTCAGAGGGTCGGTGCAGACTCAATGGGCTGAATGGACTTCTTCTGCACTGTAGGGATTCTATGGATTAACCATGACCTTCCTGATTTGCAGGGAAGGCTCAAGGGGAAGTGTTATATATTGCTGTATTGTCTGTTCATAACTGTAAAGAGCTAGGAACTAATTGTTATATGTAAGTGTTCCGGGGGCCACAATTTACAGCTGCACGAGAGAATTGTGTGGCATGTAACAGAGCCAATTCTAACCCGTCCTTCTATTGTGCAAGGCAACATGGCAAGTTAAAGAAATCTGCACATTTCTAAGTTCAAAGCATGGTTACAGCCTGTTATAACCTGTCTGCTTACCATTGGCTGGGGACTAATGACAATCCCACAATCCTGTGGGAGTATGAGCTTCCCCAATGAGGGGGGCGGAGAAACCATTAGTAAACTCCAAGTATAAATAAAGCTGGCCAGTTTAGGAACCAGCAGGAAAGGAGTGTGCAGCAAGGGAAGTTGCTGCAGCTGTTATATATATATGTTATTGTAAATAAATGTTATTACTTTGTATCCTTAAACTCGTGCTGGATTGTTCGTGGCCCTTACAAAACGGCCAACATCTGGGAACCAAAAGACAAGGCAAATACATGGCAGGCAGGATGAATTACACTCGAAACATTATCTGCAATGACCAGGGACCCGGGTCCCTGACACTGTGAGGCAACCGTGCCACCCTGTTGCCGATATCTCACATGCGTTTTAAAGGAATGAGAGCAAAAGGCTGGGTGGCATTTCCCTGGTAGGGGAACAAAGGAGATGGTTGAGCTGGAGACTTGAGGCCTGGGAATATCGGGCAAGATTTTATGAGTTTGTGCTGCATCGCAGAACTTCAATTGATGGACATACACATGGAAGATTCAGGCACAGAGGAAGCAAGTCTGAAGTTTGTCCCATCAACATTCCTGTGGATTGCATGCAAACTCACTGCACGATATGATATTGTGAGTTAGTGTTGCCACTTCAGTGTTGAAGCTGGGAAGCACAATTTAAAATCTAAAGTGCAATACTGTAAAGAAGTTCTGAGCACTCGTTTGCCAACTGTTCACAGCGGCACATTTCAAGGTTGTTCAGAAACTTGTGTGATGGCTTCCACATTGCTTTGGAACTTCTGTTTTTTCTCATTGACTATATAAGTGCGATTCAGGTCAGGCAGTGCCTTGTCCTCTGAGGCTTTTAATACGACATTGTCATGTTTCCCTGTGTACATCAATAAAACCTGTCCCGTTGGGGAATCGAAGGGAAATTGATTGAGAGGCAGCTGGGAGCCAGATGTAGCGGGGCCTGTAAAATCGCAGCAGAATTGGACTCTGTTTTCCTCGCACTAGCCTGCCCGCCCTGCGTTGAGAGAGAATGAATGTGCACGGAAATTAATCTGTCAGTCAGAGTCTCGTGTGCTGTGGAATATTGAAGACTGTAGAACATTGAAGGTTAAGGGTCACAAGGGGTCAGACATACTTGACCTCTGAGATGCAAGTATGAAAGATTCAGGGCTAGGACTAATTTCTGAGGAATTTCACAGCAATTCTTGAAGAGTTTGCACTGATTGCAACACATTTCCTAACTCAGGTTTAAAGGGACCTGGGTCCCAACCTGGGGCTCACTCAACGTGCACTACAGAATTACCCCGAGCATCTAACACGTTTGAAGTTATAAATCCCCCCCTTTGCATCGTTGGTCACAGTGGTCATATCTTTCTGGCCATTCACGCCAGTGGGGGTATTCTGGTTCCGCCGACAGCACATTCCCGCCATGGCATTTCCGGTGTTGAAGGATGCATTCAATGGGAAACTCCATTGACAACAGCGGGATCGGAAGGTCCTGCCGCTGGCCAATAGCGGGTCACCTCTGTCTCACAACGGGTTACACGGTAAATCCTGTCCAGTGTCTTTCCCTCTCTCTCCTCGGCCTTACCATGAGTAATTTTTGATGATGCAGGAAGCTGACTAAAGACGTTGGCATTTAGTTATCAGTGCCTCAGCTCCAGCAGTTGATGTTATACTGCTACCCAACACCATTACAGGAACAGTGCAAGTGAAATTTGACTTGGACAACAAGCACTTCAGCGGCAATAGCGAGTCAGTTTACTGCTTTACTATCTGCCCCACTTTCACATTGAAGTTTTGCTTTCATGCCCAAAACAAATTTCACTCAGCTCCTGGTAATTGGTTCCTTTATTAATGTCAGAAGCATCTTCATGTTTAAACAGGAATATCCCAATAAACCGACTGTAACAACAACTGCATGTTCATGTAACTGTTTACAAATGACCGATAACGAGTTCCATTGTTCCAAGCTAAGTTTTGCCAACACACATACCTCATACATAGGAGGGCTGAGTGATCATTTTATTGGCATGCTCATGTAGAGAAATAATCTTTATTAAGTATCAATGAAAACGCAAGCCTGTATTAAAAACAGTTGCATTGACTTGGGTATGATACCTGTTGCAATGCTAGCATGACACAGTTCAGTTGCTGAGTTACCAAATAGTTTGCCCCCTGCACAGACTCTGGCTAAGAACTCCCATCATTCCATGATGGTGTTACAAAATGATGATATTCTCTCAGTTCAACATCACTCGCCACACCGATAAATGGGCCCAGTGTTCCCTTATAGCTGGGGCCAAAGATTTCTCTGCAGGTGATTTTCCTCTGGCCTCTCTCTGATTGTTGCAGCCACAGGCCTCCTGAGATTATCCTTTTCCAGAGAGAAGTGGCCAACTCTCCCTTATCCCTGCTCCCTGTTAGGTTTAGCTTGGCAAGATGTTGATCAAAACTGCCAGCCTAACTATGGAATCATCAACTCCTCAGCAGTTTGCAAATTACGGTAACCGCATTGCCCATTCATTCTCGCCTTCCATCCCACCAGTCTCTGTATTCAATGAATAATCATCCCCCATTTTCGCTACCTTCAGTTTGATGCCACCGACAAACACATCTTTCCCTCTGCTCCTCTTTCTGAAGGGACCATTCCTGTCGTAATATCCTGAATCACTCCTCAGTCATCCTCAACACCTCCCGACTGCTCCCCAGTGCACTTTTTTGCAAACTCAGGAGATGCAACATCTGTACTTTTATCTTCTTTCTTTCTACCTTCCATGGTCCCAAACACTTTCTAAATGAAACAGCGATTTGCATGTACTTTTAATTTACTCTCCTGTATTTGTTGCTCACAATGCAGTCTGCTCTACATTGAGGAGACCAAATACACAGCGGGTGATCACTTTGTGGAACACCACCACAAACACGACCCCGAACTGTTTGTAGCCTGTCGCTTTCATTCTTCACCTTGCTTTCATGCTGACATCTCTGTCCTTGGCCTGCTGCGCTGTTCCAATGAAGCTCAGGGCAAGCTCTAGGAACAGAACCTCGGGGGCGATTCTCCAAATGGAGGCCAAGTGTTCGCGCCGTCGTGAATGCCGTCGCATTTCACGATGGTGCGAAATGGGCCCGGGTACGACCGATTCTGTCCCCCATCAGGGGGCCAGCACGGCGCTGGAGCAGTTCACGCCGCTCCAGGCTCCCTTCCTGGCGCCAAATGGGCACCGCGCCAACCCGCGCATGCACACTTGGGCCGCGCCAACCTGCACAAGCGCAGGGGACTTCGTCAGCGTGCCGGCCCTGACTCAACATGGCGTCGGTGTTCAGGGGCCGGCCGTGCAACAAAGTAGGCCCGGGGGGGAGAGGCTGGCCCGCCGATCGGTGGGCCTCGATCGCGGGCCAGACCCCATCGGAGGCCCGCCCCCCCCGTGAATGATTGCTTTTCCCCGCCCCACAGGCGCCCCCCCGACCGTTCGCTCAGAGTTCCCGCCGGCAGCAACCAGGGTGAACGGCGGCGGTGGGAGTCTGTCGTATCCGCGCGGCCGCTCGGCCCATCCGGGCCGGAGAATCGGCGGCCCGAGGCCAGCGCCGCGTCAAACGCGCCGGCGCAAATGACGCCGATTCTCCGCACCTCGGAGAATCACGTGCTGGCGCCGGGGCATCGTGGCACAGTTGCAGTGATTCTCCGGCCCGGCGCGGGGCTCGGAGAATCGCCCCACTCATCTTTCGATTGGTCACTTTGCAACCATCTGAGCTCAACCTATGGCTCAGCATTTTCAGACGTCATCCCTGCAACAGCCCCAAAGCCCTTCCTGACTCTGCCGGGACTGATGGAGCTGCTGGCCAATCTACCCAGTGAGGAGCTGAGGTTCCAATTGACCTTCGTTAATCAGCCCCACGATGCTTATGGCAGTATGGTGGGTCAGCTGGCATGGTTTCTGAGACCAGGGGTGTGGTGTGGTGGTGCGTGCCATCCTCCCCCCGCCCCCACCACCACCATATTATTCAGCCCATTGTGTCTGGACAGAGCCCCATGTTGCTCCCTTCATTATTCAAACAGCCAACTGACCGACCATCACATGTTTAGACTTACCCTTGGGGAATGGGCAATTATAGAGGTGCTTAATGTTGGACACTGCCCATGAACCTTTATCACAAAAAACTAGGCAGCTTTTGTCTGAGGAGAAGAAAAACTCGGACTTGGGGAGAAGACAACACAAATCTTTTTTTTTTAAACTATTTTTATTCTCCTTTTTCACATTTTCTCCCGCATTTACACCCATCAACAATAAACAATAATCAGCAACAGATATGTCAATCCCCATAACAATAACAACGATCCCATCCTCCCACCAACCCCCAAACATCATCCCGCATGTTTACATAAACAAATGACAAAAAGGAATCAGGGATTACCCATAGTCACCCTTAATACACACAGCCCCCCTCCCCCCCATCCCTCCCACCCCCCCCCCACCCCCCCCCCCCCCCCCCAACTAATGTTCGATGTTATCCAGTTCTAGAAAGTGCATAATAAATAGTGCCCATGACTTGTAGAACCCCTCCGAGCTTCCCCTCAGTTCGAACTTAACCTTCTCAAGCGTCAAGTATTCCAACAGGTCCCCCCGCCACGCCAGGGCACTGGGTGGAGAGGCTGCTCTCCATCCCAGCAGGATCCGCCTTCGGGCGATCAGCAAGGCGAAGGCTATGATATCTGCCTCCGCTCCCGTTTCCAACCCTGGCTGGTCCGACACCCCGAATATGGCCCCCCGGGGACCCGGGTCCAGTTTCACTCGCACCACCTTGGAAACTACCCTAAACACCTCCTTCCAGTACTCCCCTAGTTTTGGGCAGGACCAAAACATATGAACGTGATTAGCGGGGCCCCCCCCCGCAACGCTCACACACATCCTCTAGTCCTTCAAAAAATCGGCTCATCCTCGCCCTCGTGAGGTGCGCTCTATATACCACCTTCAGCTGTATCAGCCCCAGCCTCGCACATGAGGTGGAGGCATTCACTCTCCGGAGCACCTCACACCAGACTCCCTCCCCTATAACCTCTCCCAGCTCTTCCTCCCACTTTGCTTTGATCCCTTCCAGTGGTGCCTTATCCGCTTCCAAAATAGCTCCGTACACCTCTGACACTGCCCCCTTCTCCAGTCCCCTTGTCGTCAGCACCTCCTCCAGCAATGTGGAGGCCGGTTCCTCTGGGAAGCTCTGTATCTCCTTCCTGGCAAAATCCCGAACCTGCATGTACCTAAACACTTCTCCCTGCTCCAGCCCATACTTCGCTTCCAGCTCCCTCAATCCTGCAAACCGACGCCGAAGAAACAAATCTTTTAGCGTCTTAATCCCCCTCTCTTCCCATTTCCGAAAACTTCCATCCCACCTCCCTGGCTCAAATCTGTGGTTCCCCCAAATCGGCATTTCCCTTGACCCTACCCCCAACCCGAAGTGTTGTCGAAACTGCCTCCAGATTTTCAATGAAGCTATTATCAGATTCCCAGAGTATTTCCCCGGAGCTATCGGGAACGACGCTGTTGCTAGTGCTTTCAATCCCAACCCCCTGCACAAACTCTCCTCCATTCTGACCCACTGGGAATCAACCCCTCTGACCCAGCTCCGCACCTTCTCCACTTCACCGCCCAGTAGTAGTACAACAGGTTCGGGAGACCCAAACCCCCTGCCTGCCTTCCCCTCTGTAGCAGCACCTTTCTCACTCTGGCCACCTTCCCTCCCCATATGAACAAGGTAATCCTTCCCTCAATCTCCCTGAAAAAAGACTTTGGCAGGAAAATCGGTAGGCATTGAAAAATATACAGAAATCGCGGCAACACATTCATTTTAACCGCCTGTACCCGACCCGCCAGTGACAGAGGAAGGCCGTCCCACCTTGCCAGATCGGCTTTCACTCTCCCCACCAAACTAGTGATGTTGTCCCTGCGATGCCTCCCCCACTCCCGGGCAACCTGCACCCCCAGATACCTAAAGTGAGTCCCTGCCCTTCGGAATGGCAGCCCCCCCCCACCCCTGCATCCACTCCCGGCCGAGACACCACAAAATACTCACTCCTGTCCAGGATCAGCTTGTACCCGAGACAGACCCAAATACCCGCAATAACTCCAATATTCCTCCTATCGACGCACTCGGTTCCGACACATACAGCAGCAAGTCGTCGGTATATAAGGACACCCTATGCTCTAGCCCCCCCCCCCCCTATTCTTTTCCATGCTCCCGAACTGCTGAATGCGATGGCCAACGGCTCAATTGCAAGTGCAAACAGCAGGGGGGACATAGGACATCCCTGTCTCGTCCCACGGTAGAGAGAAAAGTATCTCGAACTGATATCGTTTGTGCGGACACTCGCTTTCGGCTCCTTATATAATAGCTTTACCCAGTTCACAAATCTTGGTCCAATCCCAAACCGCTCCAGCACTGCCATCAGGTACCCCCATTCTACCCGATCAAATGCCTTCTCGGCGTCCAATGCCACAACTACATCTGTTTCCTTTCTTTCCGCCGGTGCCAGAACAACGTTCAAAACCCTCCTAATGTTCGAAAACAGCTGCCTCCCTTTCACAAACCCCGTCTGATCCTCCCCTATCACCTTGGGGAGGCACTCCTCCAGCCTACCCGCCAGTACCTTCGCCAACACTTTTGCGTCCACATTCAGAAGTGATATGGGCCGATACAACCCACACTCCGTCGGATCCTTATCTTTTTTTAGCAACAGTGAAATCGATGCCTGTCCCAAGGTTTGCTGTAACACCCCCTTCCCTATCGCCTCCTCAAACATCCCCACCATCAGGGGTGCCAACCTATCCTTGAATTTTTTATAATATTCCACCGGAAACCCATCCGGCCCTGCCACCTTCCCCGACTGCATCCTCCCAATCGCCTCCTTTATCTCCTGCTCCACTATTGCTCCTTTTAATGTAGCCCTGTCCCCCTCCCTGAGCCTCGGGTACTCCAACCCATCTAGAAATTCCTGCATCTCACAGTCTCCCCCGGGTGGCTCTGACTTGAACAACCTCTCATAAAACGCCTCATAAACCTTGTTAATCAGCACTGGAGCCACCACCAACTTACCTGCCCTATCCCTCACCTGAAGAATTTCCCTTGCCGCTGCCTCCCTCCGGAGTTGACCTGCTAACATACCTGGGGCGAAATTCTCCTACCCGCCCCGCCACATTTCTGCGCTGACCGGCCGGCGGGAGTCTCCGTAACGCCGGCCGGTTAATGGGGTTTCCCATTGTGGGGCAGCCCCACGCCGTCGGGAAACCCCCGGGCACCGGCAGAACGGAGACTCCCGCCGGCGGAGAATGACGCCCCTTATCTCCATGTTCATAAACTGCACCCCTTGCTCGTCTCAGTTGGCACACCGCCTTCCTGGTGGACAGTCGGTCGAAGCTCGCCTGTAGTTCCGTCCTCTTTTCCAGCTTTGCTGGGTCCCCATCTTCTGCATACCTCCTATCTACCTCCAACATCTCATCTATTAAGACAACACAAATCTGAGCATGGTCCAGTTAATCAAAAATTTGTGACAATTTCCAGGGATCCAAGATTCTTTACAGTAAGAACCTTCATGGCGGTCAATGCATGAGGACTATCAGATTTCCTCGTGACCTTCATTGAATATGAGCTTCCCTGGTAACGAGAGGGTGGGGCTCCCCCTGAAAAGGGGATTAAACCACCAGTATAAAAATCCCGGCGTAATGCAGGTAAGGGAGGGAGACCTTTTGCGAGTGGAGATCTTGTATATTGTAAATAAACTTTTTTAAAATCTCCCTGGTCAATGCATGCTACTTCAGCGGATTCTACAGTTGCTAATCAGTATTTGCTGTTCTTCATCGCACGCCTACACTTGACAATTAAACCATTAAGACCCCACTGTGTGCCACTTCAGAATGGGCAGGACATTTTTTTGTGATTTGATTTACTGGCAGGAGTTTGCATCAGCCAAATCTTCTCTCACACGTAGTTATAGTTTACCTTTTAGCACACTCAGGAATGCTAATGCCATCACAGGTTAAGCTTAGAATTACTGGTGTAATTGTGCAACAGAAATACTTAAAATAAAAATAAAAATATTGGAAATGCTTGGCATGTCTGGCAGTATCTGTGGAGTGAGAAACAGGGCGAAATTCTCCGGTATCGGCGCGATGTCCGCCGACTGGCGCCCAAAACGGCGCCAATCAGTCGGGCATCGCGCCGCCCCAAAGGTGCGGAATGCTCCGCATCTTGGGGGGCCGAGCCCCAAACTTAAGGGGCTAGGCCCGCGCCGGACGAATTTCCGCCCCGCCAGCTGGCGGAAAAGGCCTTTGGTGCCCCACCAGCTGGCACGGAACTGACATCTCCGGGTGGCGCACGCGCGGGAACGTTAGTGGCCGCTGACGGCATTCCCGCGCATGCGCAGTGGAGGGAGTCTCTTCCGCCTCCGCCATGGTAAAAACCGTGGCGACGGCGGAAGGGAAAGAGTGCCCCCACGGCACAGGCCTGCCCGTGGATCGGTGGGCCCCGATCGCGGGCCAGGCCACCGTGAGGGCACCCCCCGGTGCCAGATCGCCA
The DNA here is from genome assembly GCF_047496885.1 of Scyliorhinus torazame. Classification (NCBI taxonomy): domain Eukaryota; kingdom Metazoa; phylum Chordata; class Chondrichthyes; order Carcharhiniformes; family Scyliorhinidae; genus Scyliorhinus; species Scyliorhinus torazame. Next base: position 200,766,788 of record NC_092713.1, on the reverse strand, counting down.
CGTGCGCCCCCCCAGGACCCCAGAGCCCGCCCGCGCCCCCTTGTCCCGCCGGTAAGGTAGGTGGTTTAATCTACGCCGGCGGGACAGGCATTTTAGTGGCGGGACTTCGGCCCATGCGGGCCGGAGAATCGCGGGGGGGGGGGGGTGCCAACCGTCGCGGCGCGATTCCTGCCCCAGCCGTATATCCGGTGCCGGAGAATTCGGCAACCGGCGGGGGCGGGATTCACGCCAGCCCCCGGTAAGCTCCAACCCGGCGAGGGGGTCGGAGAATCTCGCCCAGGATTGTATTTGGGGCGGGATTCTCCCAATGGGAGTCTAAGTGCCAACGCCGGAGTACAAACCGGAGTGTTTTACTCCGGCACCGGCGCCCGTTCCCAGACCCCTATTCTCCGCCCTCCATGGGGCTAGCAGGGGCTTTGCGTGATTTACGGTGGCGGGGCCTCAGCGTGGCGTTAGAGACCCGGCGCCGCGTAAAAGACGCAGCGCCTTGAGTCCCGCGCTTGCGCAGTTGGGCCGGAGCCAACCGACGCATGTCCGGTAACCTCATGGAGCAGTCCGGCCCCTCCCCCTCACCAACATGGCCTGGGGTTCTGGGGCCGGTCGCGCAAGGAAGTAGGCCCGGCGGGTGGGGGGGGGGGAGAGGCCGGCCCGCCGATCGGTGAGCCCCGATCGCGGGCCTGACCCCATCGGAGGCCCCCCACCGGGAATAGATCCCCCTCTCCTCCCCCCACAGGCCGCTCCCCAAGCCTTCGCGACGAGTATCCGCCGGCAGCAACCATGTGTGGACGGCGCCGGCGGGACTAGGCCGTTTACACACGGCCGCTTGGCACATCCGGGCCGGAGAATCGCTGCTCGCCGTTTGCGCCGATTCTCCGAGCGGCCCGGTGCGATTCTCACGGCGCTGGTTTCGGGGGGGGTGGGAGAATCGAGTGCGAGGGTCGGGGCGGCGTGACGCGACTCGCGCGGCGCCCCGGCGAGTCTCCCATCCGGCGGGCGGGGCGCGGGGAGGAATACCGTCCAATGTATGGTCAAAGACGGTTCTTCGCTATTGTATTTCAGATTTCCAGCATTCGCAGTATTTGCTTTTGTTGTAGAATTCTGATGAAGACCCAAATCAAAATGCTGTGCACAAAAGTACCTTTTATGACTACCAGTATTAAGGAGCAGGTACTGCAAGGGTACGCTTGGCAGTTCAGCCAAATAGAGGACTTTGAGGGCAATCTTCTTGCGGCTTGCTTTGATGCCTGTTGAGGTGATTGTCTCCATGTCTCTCTGTCGCTTGTCAGGCTGTTAGCATTGCGGCCCCTTGTCCTCGGCCTGTTCACAGCTCACTGCTCACACACCGTACAGTCTGTCAGAGGAACATCAAGAGACTGATGTCTGTGTAACTCGATCCTCAAAGCTGGCTGGAGATTACTCAGCAGCCTTTGAAAGCTGAATCTGCAGGTCCTGGCCAGGGGAGGTCAGGTCATGCTCTATTACTTTGTTCCACTCAGGAGTTGGCCCCAACACATGTTCAGCCTGTGATAATTAAATTAAAGACTGTCTGCTGTCCCACGGGGGAGTAGGAGGAAGCAAGGTTATGGGCGACCACTTTGAATTAAGGCCTAAAAAATCTCAGCATAAAACTCAACACAAAGATGGCAGCTGGAGCTCCCAGAGGCAGCCATTGACCATTACCTGATTGACATTTGTGAGACGTTGCTGTGGTTATATTGACTGCCGTATTTCCTTATTAAAACAGTGATTACACGTAAAAAAAAATTCATTAGCAGTGAAGTACTTTGGGACATCCTGAGATCTTGAAAGCCACACCTCCGAGACTGCAGCGGTTCAAGTAGGCAGCTTACCACCACCTTCTCAAGGCCAACTAGGGATCGGCAATGTGAAAAGGCCTAGCCAATGATGCCCACATCCCATAAATGAATACAAAAAAAAGTTATTTCTTGCTGTCTTTTCTTTGTAGAACCAGGGATTTTACAGCTCCCCTCTGCCCCATAAATAGCCTGGAATAAGGCAGTGAATATGGAAAAGTTTTTCTGTAAGCAAACATGCCAACCCAGAAAATTGGCAAAAGCTTGTCAAAAGTTCCAAATAGTTGGCAATTCAGGGGGATTCCCTTTGCTCAGGGAAACACACCTACAATAAATATCACTTTCTATTATTATTGGGATTCCAGGATTTTACTGTTTAGTTTTGGAATTGTTTACCAAGATTCCATTTGTGAATTAAACAATTCATGTCCCCTTTGTTCACTCGCTTTTATTATATCTATTCCTTTTATTTCAAAGCCACTTAACTCAAATAATTGGTTAATTCCACTTTGAGTGCAAAAGGTGACTCTCAGGAATACGGGGCGTCATTCTCCGCCGGCGGGAGTCTCCGTTTTGCCGGCACCCGGGGGTTTCCCGACGGCGTGGGGCTGCCCCACAATGGGAAACCCCATTGACCGGCCGGTGTTACGGAGACTCCCGCCGGCCGGTCAATGTGGCGGGGCGGGTAGGAGAATTTCTCCCACGTTGTGTGGGGCGGGATTCTCTGACCCGGCGGGGGGTCGGAGAATCGCCAGGGGGCGGCATGAATTCTCCGGCACCGAAAATTTGGCGGGGGCGGGAATCGCGCCGCGCCATTCGGCAACCCCCCCCCACAGCGATTCTCCGGCCCGCGGTAGGCCGAAGTCCCGCTGCTGTCATGCCAGTCCCGCCGGCGTGAATCAAACCACCTACCTTACCGGTGGGACAGGCAGCGGGCAGGCTCCGGGTCCTGGGGGTGACGGGGGATGGGGTGATCTGGCCCCAGGGGGTGCCCCCACAGTGGCCTGGCCCGCGATCGGGGCCCACCAATCTGTGGTCGGGCCTGTGCCGTGGGAGCACTCTTTTCCTTCAGCCTCGGCGATGGCCGATGCGGAAGTGACGCTCCCGCGCATGCGCGGACTTCCGCCGGCGGAGTCCCTTCGGCCCCGGCTGGCGTGGCGCCAAAGGCCTTTCCCGCCGGCCGGCGGTGAGCCAGCTACTCTGGCGCGGGCCTAGCCCCTCAAGGTGAGGGCTTGGCCCCTAAAGGTGCGGATTTCTCTTTGGGGCCGCCCGCCAGGACACCCGACCCGCTGGGTAGCGGAGAATCCCGGCCCAAGTCTTTACACCAGGAATAGGCTATTCTGCCCCACAGTTCCTGGGCGGAATTCTCACCCCCCACGCCGGGTGGGAGAATCGCCGGTGCGCCGCGCGTTTCCCACCATGCCGTCCCAACACCTGCATGCGATTCCCCCAACCGGCGCGGCGAGAATCACGGCTGGCCGCTCGGAGAATTGGCGCTCGCCGTTTGCAACGGGCGAGCGCCGATTCTCCGGCCCGGATGGGCCGAGCGGCCTGCCCAACCCAGAGTTCCCGCCAGAGCCGTCCACACCTGGTTGCTGCCGGCGGGGACAGCGCAGGAACGCTGGGGGTGGGGGGGGGGTCCTGCACCGGTGGAGGCCTCAAATGGGGTCTGGCCCGCGATCAGTGCCCACCGATCAGTGGGCCGGCCTCTCTGAAGGAGGACCTCCTTTCCTCCACCGTCCCGCAAGATCCATCCGACTTCATCTTGCGGGGCTGCCTCGGGGGGCACGGCAACCGCGCATGCGCGGGAGATGTCATTACGCGGCGCCGGCTGCGTAATTTACGGCCCGGCGCACCTAAATGACGCGACGCCACTCCAAGCCCTCTGGGGGCGGGAGAATATGGGGCTGGGAGCGGGCTTCGACGGCAGAGTGAAACACTCCTGTTTTCACTCCGGCGTCGGCACTTCAACTCCGGATGGGAGAATTGCGCCCCCTATTCCTGAGGCAAAATTCTCCGGTATCGGCGCGATATCCGCCGACTGGCGCCCAAAACGGCGCAAATCAGTCGGGCATCGCGCCGCCCCAAAGGTGCGGAATGCTCCACATCTAGGGGGGCCGAGCCCCAACCTTAAGGGGCTAGGCCCCCGCCGGACCAATTTCCGCCCCGCCAGCTGCCGGAAAAGGCCTTTGGTGCCCCGCCAGCTGGCATGGAAATGACATCTCCGGGCGGCGGGGGGTCGGAGAATCTCACCCCAGGTGTTTACGCTCCACAAGAGCTTCCTCCCAGCTCTTTTCACAAAATTCCATCAAATTAAAGCATGTAGTAAATTTATGGATCTTTGCAGTGATGGGTTTGGAAACCCCTGTCGAGAGGGGCATTGCCAATATGAAGGATAGTATTTATTTTCTGGAGAACTGGGGTCTAAGCTGGTACATCCTCAAAACGGACTTTGATCAACACTGTATTTTGGTGCAATTTGGAGTTGCTGCATTTCAAACCAAAAGTGACTTAACTCTGTAAAGATACCAGTGGCGCGATTCTCTCCATGCCGCGCCGTATGAGAGAATCGCCGTTCACGCCATTTTCTCCCATGGCGCCAACCCGTCGGCGGCATTTGCACCGGCGCATTTGGCACGGCGTCGGTCACGGGCCGCTGTCCGCAGCCGGGCTGCCAATTCTTCGACCTTGATGGGCCGAGCGGCCGCGCGGAAACAGCAGAATCCCGCCGGCGCTGTTCACACGTGCTCGCAGCCGGCGGGAACTCTGTGCGTAGGGTCGGGGCGGCCTGTGGGGCGGGGAAAAGGTGGGGGGCCTCCGATGGGGTCTGGCCCGCGATCGGGGCCCACCAATTGGCGGTCCGGTCTCTCCAGCCCCGGCCCTATTTTATTACGCGGCTGGCCCCTGAACCCCCACGCCATGTTGCGTCGGGGCCGGCGTGCTGAGGAAGTCCCCCGCGCATGCGCGGGTTGGCGCGGCGCCCATTTGGTGCCGGGAAGGGAGGCTGGAGTGCCATGAACCGCTCCAGCGCCGTGCTGGCCCCCTGTGGGGACCAGAATCGGTAGTGCCCGCGCCCGTTTCGCACTGTCGTGAAACGCGACGGCGTTCATGACGGCGCAAACACTCTGTCTCCATTTCGGAGAATCACGCCCAATATATTTGAAATATTAAAAAGTAAATGATCGCACAGAATTTAATACATTTTTCCAGGATCTAGTTCATTGCAATGGGCACTGAAACCATAGATGGCAACCATTTAAAAAAAATAAATTTAGAGTACCCAATTCATTTTTTCCAATTAAGGGGCAATTTAGCATGGCCAATCCATCTACCCTCCACATCTTTGGGTTGTGGGGGCGAAACCCACGCAAACACGGGGAGCATGTGTAAACTCCACACGGACAGTGACCCAGAGCCGGGTTCGAACCTGGGACCTCGGAGGCAGCAGTGCTAACCACTAGGCCACCGTGCCGCCCGAGATGGCAACCATTTGTGTTTTACATTTTGGACCCAGTGTTTGCTTCGGTGCGTTTACTAGTTTTAAAACTGACTAAGAGTGACACTTACCACAGACCTTGCTCCCCCATTCTGAATGTTCAAAAATTAAAACAGTTTAAAGAAGAATTAACAGTGAACAATCAAATTGAAACCTTTTTCAGTTTGTCCCCGTGATGTGTGATTGATGATATGGGAGGGAAATGGAATAGAATGGGATTGATGTGACAGGCTATGCTCATAAATTGGGGTAATACAAGAATCTGGCAATGTGAAGAACCTAATGATAGGATACTATAAGAAAGTGTTGAGGCTTTGGGCCTATTTCCAGTCAAATAGAAAAATCAATTAGAGTATGTATTTTGGAGATTTTTATGAATGATTTTGATTGAGTGAATAAGGAAAGATTTCTCTTGATTGCGGTATCAATAAGGTGCCATCAATTTAAAATTGCCATTAAGAAGGTGAAGAAAGGGTGAATAGCAATGCCCTTTTTCATTTACACATGGAATGTTTTGCCGCAGGGAATAGTTGTGACAGATGCTATTACATTACACCTTTTTAAGAAAAACATGCATAATTAGTGCCATGGGAGAAATCATAGTTCGGGGAATCATACTTGATTGCTGCAGTAAAGGTCCAGAAATAGGCACAATAGTCTAAATGACCTCTTGTGTTGTAAACCCTTGCAAGGAAAAGAGTGGTGAATGCCGCAAGGGGTGACATTTTAATTTGTAGAAATTAATTACAGATTCAGAAGCAGAGGATGAATGATCCAAACTGCTGAGGAACCAGCAGTGCACCTTCACAAACCCTGCAACAGATTCTCCTGGGTACTTCCTAAAATGATGCTCAGCTCAGGAATCCCATCAATCACAGAAACTGGGCTAACAGACCCGTCACATGCACTATTTAATCGTGTGACATTGAACTGTAGTGAAAAGCAACTGAGTATCACAATAATATAATTATCTATTGTGTTGCATTCCACTCCTGAGATTGCAGCATGCCACTGAAAATGCTTACATTTTATTTTTGCTAAGGCAAATAAAAGCTGATTATCCACCCTGAGCTCATCTTGGAAGAATCTCAGGTATCTAATGTTGGAACACGCGTGCACACACACACACAAAGACACATATACCCCCCCACCCCGCCCAAGGCTCACCAATCGAGACTCAGAATGGGGAATTGCCCCAAGGGGAAGAGTTTTCTTGGGCAGAGACATTCCAGAGCGTGCTGCAGACATGCTGCTCTTGTCCATCCTTGGAAATAATTCCTTTGTTGTTTGTAAATGAAGTCTCCAAAAGAGCATCATGACACCCCTCTCTCCGACCCCTCCCCCCTTCCACCCACTAAACTGTTTCCTTATCCACTAATGGCCACTGATCTAAACTTTAAAAAAGGGAAAACCACCATTAACAAAAACTTGCATTTATGTAGCACCAGTAAAACATCCCAGGGCACTTCAAAGGATCATTATAAAACAAAATTGGACATCAATCCGCATAAGGAGGTTTAAGGGCAGGTGGCCTAAAGATGTCACCTCAAAGGGGTAGGTTTGAAGGAACATCTTTGAGAAGAATGAAGGAGGGAATTTTAGAACTTAGGGTATAGGCAGCTAAAGACATGGCTACCAATAGCAGAGCAATGAAAATCAGCAATGCAAAAGAGGCCAGGATCACGCAGAGATCTCGGAGGTTTGCAGGTCTCAAGGAGGTTAGAGAGATAGGGAAGGGTGAGGTCTTAGGGAGATGCAAGGTGGGAGGCTGGCCAGAGACAAGTCTCAAGGTAACAATAGTATGAATGAAGTTTGCAATAGCAAACACCTGGGCAAAGACAGATGAGGTGAAAGTAGGTGATTTTAGTGATGAAAAGGATATGGGATCAAAAAATCAACTCCGTGATCAAATAGTTCTACTCGGGGAAGAATTAAGTGTCAGCACTGGGGATGGATTGCATGACATCTTTATATCACTTCTTTCTTTCCACAACTTAAGACCAGCTTTGATTATCAAAAATGTTTTATCACAATAGCAGACTTAGAACATCTATATTTAAAATGGACAGTTGCTTGTATTGGCTAAATATTGATAAGCCGTAGCAATTTGCATTAGCATCAATCTCAAGGTTGCTGTTTGTAACATCTTAAGTGCCTCTGTCACTCTCCAAGATACTCTTCTGACCTAACTGTGGATATCTGGCACTGTCTCCCCATTCCTTCAGGTCTGAAGGAGCCAGCTGACTTCCTGTTCTCCTCAACTGGCGAGCTGTTTCAGAGCACCCATTCAATGCCTGCTGCTCTGCAGACATGTGCTAATGAAGTCTGACCACTAAGAGATGGTTCAGGTGAGCAGCACAATCCCAACCCCCAGTTACCGTCACAGAGCCAAAATCGACACCTTTTAATCTGATCCTGTCATGACTAAACAAACTGTGTTCTATGAGGACAGCACCGTGACACAGTCTCTGGTTTCCTCCCAAAGATCTGAAGCTGAGGTGGAATGACCATGCTAAATTTCCCCTTAGTGTCTAAATGTTAGATGGGGTTACAGGGTTACGGGGAGAGGGCAAGGGTGTGGGTCTAGGTAGGTTGTTCTTTCAAAGGGTCAGTGCAGACTCAAAGGGCTGAATGGCCTCCTTCTGCACTGTAGGCATTCTATGGATTCTCAGACCCCCCCCCCCCCCCCCACCTCATAGCCCATGGAAATCAAGAACTCCTGAACGGAGGCAGCACTCTGTTGCCAGCTGTGATTCAGCTTCCACCTCAGGGGCGAGATTCTCCGACCCCCCGCCAGGTCGGAGAATCGCCGGGGCCTGGTGTGAATCCCGCCCCCGCTGGTTGCCGAATTCTCCGGCACCGGATATTCGGCGGGGGCGGGAATCGCGCTGCGCCAGTTGGCGGGCCCCCCCCCCGCGATTCTCCGGCCAGGATGGGCCAAAGTCCCGCTGCTAGAATGCCTGTCCCGCCGGCGTAGATTAAACCACCTACCTTACCGGCAGGACAAGGCGGCGCGGGCGGGCTCCAGGGTCCTGGGGGGGCGCAGGGCGATCTGGCCCCGGGGGGTGCCCACACGGTTGCCTGGCCTGCGATTGGGGCCCACCGATCCGCAGGCGGGCCTGTGCCGTGGGGGCACTCTTTTCCTTCCGCCTTCGCCACGGTCTCCACTATGGCGGAGGCGGAAGAGACAACCTCCACTGCGCATGTGCGGGAATGCCGTCAGCGGCCGTTGACGCTCCCGCGCATGCGCCGCCCGGAGATGTTATTTCCGCGCCAGCTGGCGGGGCACCAAAGGCCTTTTCCGCCAGCTGGCGGGGCGGAAATTAGTCCGGCGCCGGCCTAGCCCCTTAAGGTTGGGGCTCGGCCCCCCAAGATGCGGAGGATTCCGCACCTTTGGGCGGCGCGATGCCCACTGATTTCCGCCGTTTTGGGCTCCTGTCGGCGGACATCGCGCCAATACCGGAGAATTTCGCCCCTGATTCGGAAGATTCAGAATTTAAGACCTTGGGCAAAATTCTCCGCTATCGGCGCAAAGTCCGCCGACCGGCGCCAAAAATGGCGCAAATCAGTCGGGCATCGCGCCGCCCCAAAGGTGCGGAATCCTCCGCATCTTGGAGGGCCCAGCCCTAACATTGAGGGGCTAGGCCCACGCCGGACTGATTTCCGCCCCGCCAGGAGCAGGAGCGTAGCAGCCGCTCACGGCATCCCCGCGCATGCGCTGTGGAGGGAGTCTCTTCCGCCTCCGCCATGGTGGAGACCGTGGCGAAGGCGGATGGAAAAGAGTGCCCCCACGGCACAGGCCCACCCGCGGATCGGTGGGCCCCGATCACGGGCCAGGCCACCGTGGGGGCACCGCCCGGGGCCAGATCGCCCCGCGCCCCCCCCCAGGACCCCAGAGCCCGCCCGCGCCGCCTTCTCCCGCCAGTAAGAGAGGTGATTTAATGCACGCCGGCGGGACAGGCATCCTAGCAGCGGGACTTCGGCCCATCTGGGCCGGAGAATCGCGGGCGGGGGGGGGGGGGGGGGCGCCAACCGGCGCGGCGCGATTCTCGCCCCCGCCGAATCGCCGGTGCCGGAGAATTCGGCAACCGGCGGGGACGGGATTCACGCCAGTCCCCAGCGATTCTCCGACCCGGCGGGGGGGTCAGAGAATCTCGACCCAGGTCTGAAACTTGAGCACAAAATCTAGGCGAAGACTCCAGTGCAGTACTGAGAGAGTGCTGCACTGTTGGAACTGCTGTCTTTCTAATAAGACATTGAACCAAGGCCCTTGAAAATTCCTTGACACTATATTTCGAAGAAGTCTAAGGGTGCCCTGGCCAAACTTTTATTGCTCAGTCATATGCAAATGAAAGTCTTTCTTTCTTTCATGCAATCTATCGTACAAGTGTTGGCACTTGGTCCCCTACTAAAGCTGCCTCATCTGGTCCTATTTCTTTGCTCTTTCCCTGTACCTTTTAATATCTTTCTTCTTCAAGTGCTTCTCTGGGTTCCTTTTGAATATTGTGATTAACTTTGCATCAATAGCCACTTGCCGTAATGCATTGTGTATCTTAATAATCCTTTATGTGAAAAAAAGTCCTCTTGTCCCCTCTTTTATGCATCCAATTCCAATCCTGAATTTATGCCTCTTTGTTAGCGACTCTCTCAAACTCTCTGCAACCTCTCCAAAGCGTTTCACTAAAAGTTTTATTTATGGAGCCCTAACTTGGAAGCAAATTGAGATTCTTTCAAAATTTCAGCATTATAAGATCTCTATTCAAACCTTTGGTCACAGGCCACATTGAGAAATAATAGCTGCAGCCCACAGCAATGAATAGGGTTTTCAGTCTCATGGAGTGTGTTTAAAAAATGTCCGATGTCTATCGTGGGGCTGAATCGGGAGAATGTTTTAAGAATTTAATCATTGCCTGATATCTGTGACATACCAGCAAGGCAACAGCACTTCAGTGAAGCCGTCAGTCAGTGGCCCCGTGGACCAGTGAAACTGCATATCCTAATGCCAACAACATTGGCCCCTCACCCTGCAAACAGTCCTTGGGGATATCTGCAAGCAGTGCCACACTGCTGAGCATGTTCATTCTTGCATTGTGACACGTGTGCTGAGCTTTAATGTTGTGCATTATGAATGTCGGTACACAATATAGGACAGCGCATTGTAACCAGGGGACGATTGGCTTAACAAACAGGTTAAATGATCATTGTCTTAAATGACACAAGAAATTCTGCACCAGGACAGCACTCTCAAGTCTTTTGTGGCACTCAAATCTGAGATAGAATTTGCCGGTTTAGATTGTTTATATTAGCCTCTGTGTGCTGTTCACTGCTGTGCAAGATTTATTGGACTATAGTAAAGCTAAGAGCCACTGGGGTTACCAGTAAGAAGTGTCAGTCTGTTGCCTGGTACAGTACAGCTTGCGTTTGTCTGAGTCCAAAGCCGTGAGTGCACGCCAAGTTTATAAAAACAGCAAGTTATTGCCATTTGTAGCTGTGGGGTTCACTCTTGTGTCAAGTGTCTATTTTCAGCCAATCCTAACAAACTGCTACTAATCTCCTTTTCTGGGTAGGTTTCCATGTTCAACATGGTCAGTTTCCACTTTTGGTATAAACTGGGCACTTCAGTTTCTGTCAAGTCAGGTACAGCAGAGGTTAGAGGTGGTGCAAATTTCCCTCTGCACTGTCCCATCAAGCACTATTCCGGGTTCGGTTAAAGCACTAGTTAGATCCAGATGAAAGCTCCTTCTTCTATGCCCTAATTTTCCATGACATTCCTCGGTCCTCCCTCGCACTTCTGGCAGATCCATGAAGGCGGAGAGGAAGGAATTCCCAAGAAACGCCTTGCCAGTATAGTACTTGACTTCATCTAAAACTCTGCTGCCTGCATCATAACTCGTCTTCTTCACCCAGCATCCCTGTGCTCGCTGACTTACACTGGCTGCTGGTCAAGTAACACCTCTGCTTTAAAATTCTCATCCTTGTTTTCAAATCGCTCCATGGTTTTGCCCCTTCCCTGTCTCTGTGACCTCCTCTACAACCCCTGAGATCTCTGCTCTCTTTTAATTCTGGTTTCTTCCGTATCCTTGATTTTCATCGCTCCAACAACCTTTGGCTCACTAAACATCGTTGCCTCTCTACCTCTCTCTCCTCCTTTCTGTGTGTGGTTCTGGTCGCCACACTGTAGGAAGGGTGTGATTACAATAGAAAGGGTGCAGAGGAGATTTACCAGGATGTAGCCTGGACTGGAGTGTTCCAGCCATGAAAAGAGGCTGATTAGGCTGGGCTGTTTTCCTTGGAACAGAAAAGATTGAGTGGGGGACATAATTGAAGTGTACAAAATTATGAGGGAAGAAACTGTTACCCTTAGAAGAGGGATTAATAATCAGAGGGCATAGATTTAGGTACTGGGCAGGTGATTCAGAGGGGATGTGAGGAAAGGAATTTTCACCCAGAGGGGAGTGAGAATCTAGAATTCACTGTCTAAACAGGTGGCAGAGTCGGAAACCTCACAACATTTAAGAAGCATTTAGATGAGCACTTGAAACGCCACAGTATGCAAGACTATGACCAAGGACTGGAAAATTGGATTAGAATACATAGGTGCTTGATGGCACAGCCACGATGGGACGAAGGGCCTCTTGCAGTGCTGTAAAACTCTATGACTTGAAGACATTTCTCAAAATTTACTTTTTTGACCAGGCTTTCGGTCGCCTATTCCAGTATTTCTGTGGTTCAGTGCCATATTCTTTTTTTCTTTATTCTTTCATGAAATGTGGGCATTATAACGAGGCCAGCAGATGTCACCCATCTCTAATTGCCTTTGAACTGTGTGGCTTGTCACACCATTTCAGAGGTGTCATGATATTTAGATCAGCATATCATGGTGCAATCACACACACACTGATGGACATGCAGTAGGACCAACCAGCACACACACAACATCGCAGCCAATCACCAGTGAGAGCACACTCACTATAAAACAGGGGACACTACAGTTCCCGCTCATTCTAGCAGCAGCCAGCTCAGAGCACCGAGCTCAGAGCCTGCCACTCATGCATTCACCATGTGCTGAGTGCCTCACGCAAACAATGGTAGGACAGGGTCCACAGATTAGCTGGTAATGCACGTACCCAAGTTAGCAGTGTGTTGTTACAGTTGAGTAGTTAATAAAATTGAGTTACAACATCTCCAGCCGTGTTGGATCATTTGTACATCAGAACACCCAACACGACAAGAGGGTAGGCAAGAGGTAGCCACATTGCTATGGGCCTAGAGTCACAGTTAGGCCAGGCTAGGTAAGGATGGCAGATTTCCTTCCCCAAAGGGCATTCGTGAATCCGATGAGTTTTTATAACAACCGCTAATAGTTTCAGGGGTTACCATTATCAAGGGTAACTTTATATTCCAGATTAATTAATTGAATTTAAATTCCATCAGATGCCATGGTCGGATCAATTCAATTATCTTTAGTATCTTTATTTTTAGAAAAAATATTTGTATTAAGTTTTTTAACAACACAATTTTTTCCCCTTACAAACAATAACCCCCCCCCCCACCCAACCCGTAACAAAATAACGCAAATTCTCCCTGAGCAAAATATGTACATGGCAAGATGGTATATTTGCATAGCTTTATACACTGGCTCTTGGCCGCGCGTTCCATTTCTCCCCCCCCATTCATGCCATCTCCCGCTCGTCCATCCCCTCAAGCAGTCTCTCGTTCCACCCCCCCCCCCCCCCCCCCAGGTTGCTGCTGCTGCTGACCGAACTTCCTCTAACGCTCCGCGAGGTATACTAGGAACGGTTGCCACCGCCTGTAAAACTCCCTGTGCAGACCCTCTCAAAGCAAACTTAATTCTCTCCAATTTTATGAACCCCGCCATGTCGTTTATCCAGGCCTCCAGGCTAGGGGGCTTCGCCTCCTTCCACAAGAGCAAGACCCTTCGCCGGGCTACTAGGGACGCAAAGGCCAGAATGCCGGCCTCTTTCGCCTCCTGCACTCCCAGCTCGTCCACTACTCCAAATATTGCTAGCCCTCAGCTTGACTTGACCCGGACTTTCACCACCTGGGATATTACTCCCGCCACTCCTCTCCAGAACCCCTCCAATGCCGGGCATGACCAAAACATATGGACATGGTTCGCCGGGCCCCCTGAACATCTTTCACATCTATCCTCTACTCCAAGGAACCTACTCAGTCTCGCCCTCGTCAAATGCGCTCTGTGAACCACCTTAAATTGAATCAGACTGAGCCTGGCACACGAGGAGGAGGAATTAACCCTACCTAGGGCATCAGCCCATAACACCTCCTCGATCTCCTCCCCCAGCTCCTCCTCCCATTTACCTTTCAGTTCTTCTACTAGCGCTGCCCCCTCTTCTTTCATCTCTTGGTATATTTCCGACATCTTGCCCTCCCCGACCCATACACCCGAGATCACCCTATCTTGAACTTCTTGTGCCGGGAGCAACGGAAATTCACTCACCTGTTGCCTCACAAAAGCCCTCACCTGCATATATCTAAATGCGTTTCCCGGGGGTAACTCAAATTTCTCCTCCAGTGCCCCTAGGCTCGCAAATGTCCCGTCAATGAACAGGTCCCCCATTCTTCTAATCCCCGCCCGATGCCAGCCTTTGAACCCCCCGTCCATCTTCCCAGGGACAAACCGGTGGTTACCCCTAATCGGGGACCACACTGATGCTCCCATTGCACCCCTGTGCCTTCTCCACTGGCCCCAGATCCTTAGCGTTGCCACCACCACCGGGCTTGTGGTGTGTTTTGCCGGCGAGAGCGGCAGCGGTGCCGTTACCAACGCCCCCAGGCTCGTTCCTTTACAGGACACCATCCCATCCTCTTCCATGCCGCCCCCTCTCCCTCCATGACCCATTTGCAGATCATCGCCACGTTTGCTGCCCAGTAGTAACTCTCTAGGCCCTCCTCGGTCCCTGTTGCGTTCCAAGAACCCTCTTCTAACCCTCGGTGTCTTATTTGCCCACACATACCCCATAATACTCCTACCTACTTTCTTGAAAAAGCCCTTGGTGATCACGATGGGGAGGCACTGAAACACAAACAAAAACCTCGGGAGGACCACCATTTTGACCGACTGCACCCTACTCACCAGCGAGAGCGGGAGCATGTCCGATCTTTTAAAATCCTCCTCCATTTGTTCCACCAATCTCGTCAAATTCAGTTTATGTAGGGCCCCCCAAATTCTGGCCACCTGTATCCCCAGATACCGAAAACCCCTCTCCGCCCTCCTCAGCGGTAGGTCCCCTATCCCTCTTTCTTGGTCCCCTGCCTTTAACACAAAAGGTTCACTCTTCCCTACATTAAGCTTGTAGCCCGAGAACTCCCCGAACTCCTTCAGAGTCTGCATGACCTCCACCATCCCCTCTATTGGGTCCGCCACGTATAGCAGCAGGTCATCCGCGTATAGCGATACCCGATGCTCCTCTCCTCCACAGACTATCCCCCTCCATTTCTTGGACTCCCTAAGTGATATGGCCAAGGGTTCGATTGCCAGTGCAAACAACAGGGGGGACAGGGGGTACCCCTGCCTCGTCCCTCGGTAAAGCCGAAAGTACTCCGACCTCCGCTGGTTCGTCTCTACACTCGCCACCGGGGCGCTATAAAGGAGCTTAACCCATCTAATAAACCCTCCCCCGAACCCAAACCTGCGCAATACCTCCCAGAGGTACTCCCACTCTACTCGGTCAAAGGCTTTTTCCGCGTCCATAGCTGCCACTATCTCCGCCTCTCCCTCCTCCGATGTCATCATTATCACGTTCAAGAGCCGCCGCACATTGGTATTTAACTGCCTGCCCTTTATAAATCCCGTCTGGTCCTCATGAATCACCCCCGGGACACAGTCCTCAATCCTCGTGGCCAGCACTTTTGCCAATAACTTAGCGTCCACATTGAGGAGCGATATTGGCCTGTACGATCCACATTGCAGTGGATCCTTGTCTCGCTTAAGAATCAAGGAGATTGTCGCCCCCGACGTTGTCTGGGGCAGGGTTCCCTCCTCTCTTGCCTCGTTAAAGGTCCTCACTAGCAGCGGGGCCAGCAGGTCCACATATTTTCTATAGAACTCCACCGGGAACCCGTCCGGCCCCGGGGCCTTCCCCGCCTGCATGCTCCCCAAACCCTTGCTCAACTCCTCCAACCCAATTGGTGCTCCCAAACCAACCGCCTCCTGCTCCTCCACCGTCGGAAACCCCAGCTGGTCCAGAAATCGCCTCATCCCCCCTTCCCCCCCTGGGGGCTGGGACCTGTACAGCTCTTCATAGCAGGCCTTGAATACCTTATTTATTTTCGTGGCACTTCGAACCATGGCTCCCCTTCCATCTTTGATTCCCCCTATTTCCCTTGCTGCCGCCCTCTTACGGAGCTGGTGCGCCAGCATCTGGCTAGCCTTTTCCCTGTACTCATAGGTCGCCCCTTGCGCCTTCCTCCATTGTGCCTCCGCCTTGTCCGTGGTTAGTAGGTCAAACTCCGTCTGGAGCCTTCGCCGTTCCCTAAGTACTCTTTCCTCCGGGCCTTTGCGTATCTCCTGTCCACTTGCAAGATCTCGCTCACTAACCTCTCCCTTTCCATGCCCTCTGTCTTCTCCCTATGTGCCCTAATGGAGATCAGTTCTCCCCTGACCACCGCTTTCAACGCCTCCCATACCACCACCACTCGCACCTCCCCATTGTCGTTGGCCTCCAAGTACCTTTCAATGCACCCCCTCACCTTCCCACACACCACCTCATCAGCCAGCAGTCCCACGTCCAACCGCCACAGCGGGCGTTGGTCCCTCTCCTCTCCCAGCCCCATTTCCACCCAGTGCGGGGCATGGTCCGAAACGGCTATGGCCGAATACTCTGTCCCCTCCACTCTCGGAATAAGCGCCCTACCCAGAACAAAGAAATCTATCCGGGAGTAAACCTTATGTACGTGGGAGAAAAAAGAAAATTCCCTGGCCTGCGGTCTTGCAAACCTCCATGAGTCCACTCCCCCCATCTGATCCATAAAACCCCTGAGCACCTTGGCCGCCGCCGGCCTCCTGCCCGTCCTTGATCTGGAGCGGTCCAGTGCTGGGTCCAGCACTGCATTAAAGTCCCCTCCCATTATCAGTCCTCCTGCCTCCAGGTCCGGAATGCGCCCCAACATGCGCTTCATAAATCCAGCATCATCCCAGTTCAGGGCGTATACATTTACCAACACCACCCTCGTCCCTTGCAGCCTACCACTCACCATCACATATCTCCCTCCATTATCCGCTACGATAGTCTTGGCCTCAAATGGCACATGCTTTCCCACCAGAATTGCCACCCCTCTATTTTTCGCGTCTAATCCAGAGTGAAATACCTGTCCTACCCATCCCTTTCTTAATCTGACCTGGTCCGCCACCTTCAGGTGTGTCTCTTGGAGCAATGCCACGTCTGCTTTCAGTCCCTTCAAGTGCGCGAACACTCGAGCCCTCTTCACCGGCCCATTCAGGCCCCTCACGTTCCACGTTATCAGCCGGATGGGGGGGACTCTCACCCCCCCGCCCCCGCCGACTAGCCATCTCCTTTTCTGGGCCAGTCCCTTGTCCGCGCCTCCCTCACTCTCCAGTCCCCCAGCCGGGGGACCCCCCGTCCCAGCCACCTCTTCTGTGTCCCGTTCTCTTTCGGCCAGTGCAGCAGCAACCCTTCCCCCCCCCCCCTCCCTCCTCTCCCCCCCCTCCCTCCCCCCCGCTAGATCCCCGTCTAGCATTTTTGCTCCCCCCATATCTCTCCCGTAAGTCAGCTGACCCCTGCTGACCCCGGCTTCTCCCGCCATCCCTTTGACCCCCCCCCCCCCGTGTGGGAATCTCCCAATCAATATACATTCCTTCGTTCCCCTTCCTGCCTTTCTTGCCGCGCGCGGGAAAGAAAACCCCGCGCTTTCCAAAGCCTGCCCCACCCCCCATGGTGCAGCTCCTGTCGTGGCCTTGTCTCCCTCCCCCAGCCCATATAAAATTTCCTGTGCGTGATTGACCCCCTATGTACAACAACCATCATACTTCAACCCTCAAACACCCCCCTCCCACACAAACCCTCAATTAGAGTCCAGCTTTTCAGTTAGTATAAAGGTCCACGCCTCTTCGGGCGTTTCGAAGTAGTGGTGTTGGCCATTATGTGTAACCCACAGTCGCGCTGGCTGCAACATTCCAAATTTCACTCCTTTCCGATGCAGCACCGCTTTGGCCCGGTTGAAACCCGCTCTCCGCTTAGCGACCTCCGTGCTCCAGTCCGGGTATATTCTGATTGCTGCTCCGTTCCTTCTTGGCCCATTTCAGGACCCTCTCTCTGTCCGTAAACCGGTGAAATCTCACCACCATCGCCCTTGGCGGCTCATTTGCCTTGGGCTTCCTCGCAAGCACTCGGTGCGCCCCATCCAGCTCCAGCAATCCCGGGGGGGCCTCCACACCCATCAGCATCCCGATCATTGTGCCCGCATATGCCGCGGCATCGGCCCCCTCCACTCCTTCTGGCAGTCCCAGGATCCTCAAGTTGTTTCTCCTCGACCTGTTCTCCAGGTCTTCGAGTCTTCCCGCCCACGTCTTGTGCAGCGCCTCGTGCCGCTCCACTCTCACCGCCAGGCCCACGAGCTCGTCGTCGTTCACGTTCACTTTTTCCTGGATCTCCTGGATCTTCACCTCGTGGGCTTTCTGGATTGCTCCAAGCCCATCAATTATCGCCAGCAGAGGCGCCACCATCTCCTTGCGCATCTCCTCAAAGCAGCGCTTGATGAACTCCTGCATCTCTTCTTTGTCTGTTGGCGCCGCCATTTTAAAAAATTTTTTCCTTCTTCTCTCGCTGCTCCAGGCCGCTTTTTTTGCCGTTTCGCTGCGGGTCCGATCCATGCCGGTTGGTAGGGGACCTTTCTTATTCCTTCCCCACAGGTTGATTTTCAAAAAAATGCCGTTGGGGCTCCGTTATCGGGCCCGAAAGTCCGTTTTCGCGGGAGCTGCCGCATCGCCGCAACCCGGAAGTCTTTAGTATCTTTATTGTCACAAGTAGGCTTACATTAACACTGCAATGAAGTTACTATGAAAAGCCCCTAGTCGCCACATTCTGGGGTCTGTTCGTTTATACAGAGGGAGAATTCTGAATCTCCAAATTACCTTACAGCACATCTTTCGGGACTTGTGGGAGGAAATCGGAGCACCCGGAGAAAACCCACGCAGACAGAGGGAGAATGTGCAGACTCTACACAGACAGTGACCCAAGCCGGGAATCGAACCTGTGACCCTGGAGCTGTAAAGCAACAGTACTCCCCATGGTGCTACCATGCTGCCCATATCCCGAGGACATTAGCCTGGGCCTCTGGACTTCCGGAATCCAGTGACATTACCACTATGCAAACATCTTTCCATCTGTGCGAATATCTTCCCATTTAATTGATAACAATCCTGCAAAGTGCCTTTGAACATTTAATTATGCAAAAGAGACTATTAATATATATTCAATAAATACACCTTCAAGGGAGTGACCCTTACTGTATCAAAGTGCTATTTCAGAGGAACTGTTATTGGTCTATCCAAAACATGCCCAACAAGAACGCTCCTGTACAACCACAGGCAATTTATTGGATGTGAAGTTCTGAGGAATGTTTCTGAAAGACATGTCAAGGTGCTATCTAAATAGAGTTCTTTTGTTCTGTCTACATCTGTCATGCTCTCAAGCCCAGTGTTCAGGTTTAATTTGCAATTTCCTAGTAGTTAGCTGGTAAGGATTTTGACAGACAATGAACACTATGTTTGTGTGACAAGGTGATGATTATTCTAAATTGGAACCAACAAGGCTGTTGAAATGGGAGCCAGACCATGTGACGCTGATACATTTGTGAGTAGGTTCTGCCATAAACCTAAAATGAATTTGTCATAAATGTTGCAAAGGAGGCCTACATTTGAGTGATGGTCACTTTTATAAACGGGTTTGTGGCAATTTTGCTTTAGTTATCCTCAGTGACCTGTTGCTATCTCTTTTACTCTTTATATTCACATCTCATGGGTTGGCCAATAAAGTAGTCAACACGTTAAGAGTAAAGTGAGACATAAAGGGCAGTTTGAAAGTAAACTAGCAAGGAACAAAAAAACTGACTGTAAAAGTTTCTATAGGTATGTAAAGAGAAAAAGATGAATAAAAACTAATGCAGGCCCCTCACAGAAGCGGGGGAATTCATAACAGGAAACAAAGAAATGGCTGAGGAACTAATTCATACTTTGCTTCTGACTTCACAAAGGAAGACATGAATAATGTACCAGAAGTTCTGAGAAACACAAGTTTTAATGAGGAGCTGAAGGAAATTAGTGTGAGTAATGAAATGGTTTGGGGGAAATTAATGGGATTGAAGGCGGACAAATCTCCAGGGCCTGATAATCTTCATCCCAGAGTACTTAAGGAAGTGGCCCTAGAAATAGTAGATCCATTGGTGGTCATTTTCCAAAATTCTTTGGACTCTGGAAAGGTTCCTACAGATTGGAGGGTGGCAAATATAATCCCGCTATTCAAAAAGGGAGGTAGAGAAAAAACAGGGAACTATAGACCAGTGAGCCTAACATCGGTAGTAGGGAAGTTGCTGGAGTCAATTATCAAGGATTCCATAACACAGCATTTGGAAAGCAGTGGTGTAATCAGACAAAGTCAGCATGGATTTATGAAAGGGAAATCATGCTTGACAAATCTACTCAAATTCTTTGAAGATGTAACTAGTAGAGTTGCGCAGCAAGAACCGGTGGATGTGGTTTATTTAGACTTTTAGAAGGCTTTTGACAAGGTCTCACATTGCAGATTAATATGTAAAATCAACGCGCATGGGATTATGGGTAGTGTCTTGAAATGGATAGAAATCTGATTAGCAGATAGGAAGCAAAAGGTTGGAATAAACGGGCCTTTTTCTGATTGGCAGGCAGTGACTAGTGGGGTAGTGCAGGGATCTGTGTTTGGACCCCAACTGTTCACAACTGTTCACATTATATATTAATGATTTGGACGAGGGAAATAAATGTATTATCTCCAAATCTGAAGATGATACAAAGTTGGGTGGGAGAGTGAGCTGTGAGGAGGATGTAGAGAGCTTCAGCAGGCCTTGGACAGGCTGAGTGAGTGGGCATATGCATGGCAGATGCAGTATAGTGTGGATATATGTGAGGTTACCCACTTCGGTAGCAAAAATAGGAAAGCAGATTATTATTTGAATGGGTGTAAATTGAGAAGAGGTGGACGCTCAGCAAGACCTTGGTGTCCTCGTGCATCAATCTCTGAAAGTATGCACGCAGGTGCAACAGGCAGCAACAAAGGCAAATGGTCTGTTGGCCTTTATAGCAAGAGGACTTGAGTATAGGAATAGAGATGTTTTACTGGTTTCCTCTCACAAGTCCCGAAATACGTGCTTGTTAGGTGAATTGGACATTCTGAATTGTCCGGACGCCGGAGTGTGGCAACTAGGGAATTTTCACAGTAACTTCATTGCAGTGTTAATGTAAACCTACTTGTAACACTAAAAAAGATTATTGTTATTACTGCACTTTTACCGAGCATTAGTGAGGCCACACCTGGAGTATTGTGTGCAGTTTTGGTGTCCTTATCTGAGGAAAGATATTCTTGCTATGGAGGCAGTGCAGCGAAGGTTTGCCAGGATAATTCCTGGGATGGCAGGACTGTCATATAAGGAGAGACTAAGTCAGTTAGGATTATATTCATTGGAGTTTAGAAGAGTGATAAGGAATCTCAAAGAAAGTTATACAATTCTAACAGGATTAGACAGGGTAGATTCAGAAATAATGGGCGGGATTCTCCGACCCCCCAACGGGTGGGAGAATCGCCAGGGCGCCGCACGAATCGCGCCACACCGCTCCGACCCCCACACGTGATTCTCTCACCCCCGCCTCCCGAAACCAGCACCGTGCGAATCGCACCGGGCCGCTCGGAGAACCGCCGCAAACGGCGAGCGCCGATTCTCCGGCCTGGTTGGGCCGAGCGGCCGGCGGAAATAATGACAGTCCCGCTGGCGCCATTCACCCCTGGTCGCTGCCGGCGGGAACGCTGCGGGAATGCTCGTGGGGTGGCCTGTGGGGGGAGGGAGGGAGGGGGTCTCCTTCACCGGGGGGCCTCCGATGAGGTCTGGCCCGCGATTAGGGCCCATCGATCGGCGGGCCGGCCTCTTGCCCCTCCCCGGGCCTACTTCCTGGCGCGGCCGGCCCCTGAACACCGACCCCATGTTGGGTCGGGACCGACACGCGTAAGGAGTTCCCCGCGCATGCGCAGGATGGCGCGGCCTAACTGCACATGCGCAGGATTGAGCCGCCCCAACACGCATGCGCGGGTTGGCGCGGCGCCCATTTGGCGCCGCATAAGGAGGCTGGAGCGGCGTGAACCACTCCAGCGCCCTGCTGGCCCCCTGTGGGGACCAGAATAGGTCGTGCCCGGGCCCTGTTCGCGCCGTCGTGAAATATCGGAGAATCTCTCCCAATGTTCCCGATGTTGGGGAGTCCAGAACTAGGGGTCATAGTCTGAGAATAAGGGGTTAACCTTTTAGAACTGAGGTGAGGAGAAATTTCTTCACCCAGATCTCCACCGTGGGTCTGTGGAATTTGCTACCTCAGAAAGTAGTTGAGGCCAAAACGTTGTGTAATTTCAAGAAGGAATTAGATATAGTTCTTGGGCTAAAGGGATAAAGGCATATGGGGGAAAGGCGGGATCAGGGTATAGAAATTGATGATCAGCCGTGATCATAATGCATGGCGGAGCAGGCTCGGAGGACTGAATGGCCTCCTCCTGCTTCTGTTTCTATGGGCGGGATTCTCCGACCCCCTCGCCGGGTCGGAGAATCGCCTGGGGCTGGCGTGAATCCCGCCGTTGACGAATTCTCCAGCACCGGATATTCGACGGGGGCAGGAATCGCACCGGGCCGGTTGTCCCGGCGATTCTCCAGCCCGCGATGGGACGAAGTCCCGCCGCTGTCTACCCACGCCAGCCGGCGTGGATTGAACCACCTTTGGGATGGCGGCGCGGGCGGGCTCCGGGGTCCTGGGGGGTGATCTGGCACCGGGGGGTGCCCCCAAAGTGGCCTGGCCCGTGATCGGGGCCCACCGATCCGCAGGCGGGCCTGTGCCGTGGGGGCACTCTTTTCCTTCCACCTTCGCCATGGTCTTCACTATGGCGGAGGCGGAAGAGACCCCCTCCACTGCGCATGCGCGGGGATGTCGTGAGCGGCCGCTGACGAACCCGTGCATGCACCACCCGGCACAGTCAGTTTCGCGCCAGCTGGCGGGCACCAAAGGCCTTTCCCGCCAGTTGGCGGGGCGCAAATCAGTCCGGCGCGGGCCTAGCCCCTCAAGGTGAGGGCTCGGCCGCTCAAGATGCGGAGACTTCTGCACCTTTGGTGATGCCGGACTGATTTGCGCCGTTTTTGGCGCCGGTCGGCGGACATCGCGCCGATATCGGATACTCCCGCCCCTTGTCTCGACAGAACAAATGGGCCGCGATTCTCCGCTCCCGCGCCGGTTGGGAGAATCGCCTGGCGCGCCATTTTTCCCCGCGGCGCCGGTCCGACGCCCTCCCGCGATTCACCCAAGCGGCGAGAACGGCCCCGTCGAGTTCTGCACGGCGCAGGCCGGAGAATCGCCTGGGACACCCAAAATGGTGATTCTCCGCTACACCCGCTATTCTCCGGCCCGGATTGGCCGAGCGGCCTGCCCAAAACGACGGCTTCCCGCTGGCGCCATCCACACCTGGTCGCTGCCAGCGAGAACAGCGTGGGAACGCTGGGGGGGGGCAGCCTGTGGGGGGGGCGAGGGGGGTTCTTTCACCAGGGTAGGACTCAAAAGGGGTCTGGCCCGCGATCAGTGCCCACCGATCGGCGGGCCGTCCTCTCTGAAGGAGGACCTCCTTTCCTCCGCTCCCCGCAAGATCCATCTGACATCATCTTGCGGGACGGCCTCGGGGAGGACGGCAACCCGCGCATGCACGGGTGACGCCAGTTACGCAGCGCCGCTTTTATGCGGCGCCAATGCCCGGCACACGCTGACAACGCTGCTTTCGCGACACACACCCCGGTTTCTCGCGGCCCCGATCCTAGCCCATTTTCGGGCCCTGAATCGGTCGAGATCGGGGCCGTTTCGCGCCGTCGTGAACCTCGACGCCGTTCACGACGGCGTGGGCACTTAGTCGCGGGAACGGAGAATCGCGCCCATGGCATTCTGTTCACTCTTGGAGTCAGTGATACACCAGTTTACACCTGGGGATATATAAACCGGAATGTTGACCATTGGCTAGATTTTATGGGGCACCATGATCCCGATACTCCCCCACCCCAACTACAAAGTTGATGCTGAGCCCACCCACAATCCTGATGCTCACCCACAGCAACTTAACACTGGGAGCAAAGTTAATTGCTTCAAGTGATGAGACTTCCACATGTATCTAAGGAGGCAGTCCCACCTTAGAGAGCTGCCAGCCAATCAGATCACAGACAAGCTGTGCCAGGTCAGAACGGTGGCCAATACAGGAATTACAACCAGTCCCAGCGAAGAGGAGCCTGGACTCAGAGATATGTCTGGGGTATTGCATGAGCCAGGCTGGCAGGTTCTCTGTGACGGTGGGGGTGGGGGTTGGAGAATAAGATGGGGGGCCCTGTGTCTGAGGAGAGGGTGGGAGAGGGTAATGGGGAATTATGACGTGCAAGGTTGGGGAGTGGGGCGGGTGGTGGGTGGATGCCCCTAATGGTTCCAAGAGACCAAGAGTTCCAAGAGTAAAGGAAGCTCCCTCCCTCCCTCTTGCCTGACAAGAACTCACACCGCTAAAGTGACCTTGCTTCCCACATGGCATGTGCCTTCCACTGCCACAGATAAAATACAGGCAGGGGCAGGCTGAAGCACCTCAGCACGGTAGCATTGTGCATAGCACAATTGCTTCACAGCTCCAAGGTCCCAGGTTCGATTCCGGCTTGGGTCAATGTCTGTGCGGAGTCTGCACATCCTCCCCGTCTGTGCGTGGGTTTCCTCTGGGTGCTCCGGTTTCCTCCCACAGTCCAAAGATGTGCAGGTTAGGTGGATTGGCCATTCTAAATTGCCCTTAGTGTCCAAAATTGCCCTTAGTATTGAGTGGGGTTGCTGGGTTATGGGGATAGGGTGGAGGTGTGGATCTTGGGTCGGGTGCTCTTTCCAAGAGCCGGTGCAGACTCGATGGGCTGAATGGCCTCCTTCTGCACAGTAAATTCTATGAAGAGGGCATTAATTGACCATTTAATGGCTTCAATAGGTCCAATTGACAAGACGGGCCATCCGATGCCTCATTCGCCCCCTGATTTCATTCTGACCTGAATGAAATTTAAAATTTCATTCAGGTCAGTGGCAGGAAGGTAGGTGAAGGGAAGGCCATCTGTTAGGTTTTACAAACTCCTTTACCTTCAAACCCACTGGCAGTGGACCATAACATCCAGCCCCATGAAACTACCAGATTGTTAAACGACCATCCTTTAGGGAAGGAAATCTGCTGCCCTTATCTGGCCTGACCTCCATGTGCCTCCAGACCCACAACAATGTGGTTGACTCTTAGCTGCCCACTGAAACTGATTAGCAAGCCACTCAGTTGCATCAAAACCTCTATGGAAACTATGATACACCACACTGAAAATACATTTACCACACAGACTTAACAGCTCAAGAAGGTAGCTGACCATCATCTTCTCAAAGGCAATTGGGTATGCATAATAATGCTGGCTTTTCCAGTGACACCCATGTTCTAACAGTGCATTAAAGGAAAGCTGGAAGATGGGATAGGCAGCATTCAGATTGGAATATGAAACATTTTGCATTGAAGCTTGCAGCCAGTGAGGTGTGGAGCAATGCACAAGTATTGGACATGTGCAATATAATGGAATGCATGCAGGATATGGGGGTTTAATGCACAGACAATAACACATGGATTGAAATGTGAGATATGTTGAATATACACTTTATCTTTTCTTGGAATGTGGGCATCACTGACAAGGCCAGCATTTGTTGCCCATCTCTAATTGCCTTTTAACTGAGTAGCTTAAGGCCTTTCCAGAGGGCAGTTAAGAGTGGGTCTGGAGTCACATGTAGGCCAGACCAAGTGGGACTACCAAGGTGTCAGGTTGACACTGACAAGGTGCCAAGCTTGCATTTTATGCACGCACGCGATCGGGCTCGGGTTGCTGGGTTGTCGGGCTCGGGTTGCCTGGTGGAGTCCATTTGGGCTGGGGGGAGGTTGTGGCTATTTAAAAAAGGCATCCCGATCGCTAGCTACAACGGGGAGTTCTGGCGAGCGGAGCTCCCCATTGTAGAAAACGGGGCTATGTGCGGCCTCGGCCCGCCTTCCCCGTTCAGGCTCCCTATTCAAAGCAAGTCACGTTGAATAGCCATGTGTTTCTCAGCACTGCAAGAGCTGGGAAACACGTGGCTAAACACGCTCACTAGGGAACTTTGTTCTATTTTGGCAAGATGCCCTTGTGGGCAGCACGGTGGCACAGTGGTTAGCACAGTTGCTTCACAGTACCAGGGTCCCAGGTTGGATTCCCGCCTTGGGTCGCTGTCTGTGCAGAGTCTGCACATTCTCCACGTGTCTGCGTGTGTTTCCTCCGGGTGCTCCGGTTTCCTCCCACAGTTCAAAGATTATGTGGATTGACGATGCTAAATTGCCATTAGTGTCCAAAAAGAAAAGGTTAAGTAAGGTTACTGGGTTACAGGGATAGGGTGGAGGCATAGGGTGCTCTTTCCACGGGCTGCTGCAGGCTCGATGGGCCGAATGGCCTCCTTCTGCATTGTAAATGCTATGTTTCTATGTTCTTCCCTGAAGTACATTAGTGAACCAGGTGAGATTTTACAACAATTGATGGTAGTTTCATGGTCACCATGACTGAGACTAGCTTCAGTTTCCAGATTTTTTTATTAATTGAGTTCGAATTTCACTAGCTTTGAACCCATATGTCCCCAGAACATTAGCCTGGGCCTTTGCAGTGACATTGCCATGTGCCATAATTTCCCTTGATGATTGGGTAACGCATGAAAGACTTGCAATGGGTTAAGTAGAGGACAACGTTTACGGGATATCGCAAAACATGAAGAGCAATGAGCACAATTTGAGTGTGGGGATTTGGTGGAGGTGGTTCAAAGTATGCAGGAACAGGGCAGAGTGGATAGAAACTGATCATAGATAAGTCAGAGGTTATCCATTTTGGCCGAAAAATTATTATCTAAATGGAAAGCAGATTCAAGATGCGCCTGGGCAGAGGGGTCTTTGTTCATGAATCGCAAAACGTTTGTATGCAGGTACAGCATGTAATTAAAAAGGTAAATGGAATGTTAGCGTTTATTGCAAAAGGACTGGAGTATAAAAGTAAAGAAGTGTTGTTGCAATTGTGTGGGATGTTGGTGAGACCAGGGGCGGGATTCTCCAAAATCGGCGCGATGTCCGCCGACCGGCGCCAAAAACGGCGCGAATCACCCCCGGGAAATGCCTTTAGATATATGCAGGTGAGGGCTTTTGTGAGGCGACAGGTGAGGGAATTCCCGTTGCTCCCGGCACAAGAGGTTCAAGATAGGGTGATCTCGGGTGTATGGGTCGGGGAGGGCAAGGTGTCGGAAATACACCAGGAGTTGAAAGAAGAGAGGGAAGCGCTGGTAGAAGAGTTGAAGGGTAAATGGGAGGAGGAGCTGGGGGAGGAGATCGAGGAAGGTCTGTGGGCTGATGCCCTAGGTCGGGTTAATTCCTCCTCCTCGTGTGCCAGGCTCAGCCTGATACAATTTAAGGTGGTCCACAGAGCGCACTTGACGGGGGTGAGGTTGAGTAGGTTCTTTGGGGTAGAGGATAGATGTGGAAGGTGCTCAGGGAGCCCGGCGAACCATGTCCATATGTTTTGGTAATGCCCAGCACTGGAGGGGTTCTGGAGAGGAGTGGCGGGAGCAATATCTCAGGTGGTGAAAGTCCGGGTCAAGCCAAGCTGAGGGCTAGCAAAATTTGGAGTAGTGGACGAACCGGGAGTGCAGGAGGCGAAAGAGGCCGGCATTCTGGCCTTTGCGTCCCTAGTAGCCCGGCGAAGGATCTTGCTCATGTGGAAGGAGGTGAAGCCCCCCAGCCTGGAGGCCTGGATAAATGATATGGCTGGGTTCATAAAGTTGGAGAGGATTAAGTTCGCCTTGAGAGGGTCTGCGCAGGGGTTTTACAGGCGGTGGCAACCGTTCCTAGACTATCTCGCGGAGCGTTAGAGGAAGGTCGGTCAGCAGCAGCAGCAACCTTGGGGGGGGGGGGGGGGGGGGGGGTGTCCTGGGAGGGGGGGGAGAGAGGGGGGACTGCCTGGGAGGGTGGATGAGCAAGAGATAACATGAAGGGTTGGGGAAACTGACACGTATGGGTGAGGGCCAGTGTACAAAGCCATGTATATATCTTGCTCTGCGCGATTTCCCGTTTTTTTGTTTGTTACGGGGGGTTGGGGGGGGGGGGGTTATTGTTTGTAAGGGAGAAAAATTGTGTTGAAAAACTTTAATAAATATATTTATTTTTTAAAAAACGGCGCGAATCAGTCCGGCATCGCGCCGCCCCAAAGGTGCAGAATTCTCCGCATCTTGAGGGGCCGAGCCCTCACCTTGAGGGGCTAGGCCCGCGCCGGACTGATTTCCGCCCCGCCAGCTGGCGGGAAAGGCCTTTGCTGCCCCGCCAGCTGGCGCGTAAATGACTTTACCGTGTGGCGCATGCGCAGGAGCGTCAGCAGCCGCTCACGGCATCCCCGCACATGCGCAGTGGACGGGGTCTCTTCCGCCTCCACCATAGTGGAGACCATGGCGAAGGCGGAAGGGAAAGAGTGCCCTCACGGCACAGGCCCTTCCCGTGGATTGGTGGGCCCCGATCGCGGGCCAGGCCACCGTGGGGGCACCCCCCGGGGCCATATCGCCCCGCGCCCCCCCCCAGGACCCGGGAGCCCGCCCGCACCGCCTTGTCCCGCCGGTAAGAGAGGTGGTTTGATTTTTGCCGGCAGGACAGGCATTCCGGCAGCGGGACTTCGGCCCATCACGGGCCGGAGAATCGCCGGGGGGGGGGGGGGGGGCCGCCAACCGGCGCGGCGCGATTCCCACCCCCGCCGAATATCCGGTGCCGGAGAATTCGGCAACCGGCGGGGGCGCGATTCACGCCAGCCCCCGGCGATTCTCCGACCCGGCGTAGGGTCGGAGAATCCCGCCCCACATCTGGAGTATTGTGTCCAGCTTTGGTCTCCTTATTTGAGGAAGGATGTGGCGGCATTGGAAGCAGTTCAGAGCAGGTTCACCAGATTGATTCTGGGGATGAAGGGGTTGATGTATGAGGAGAGATTAAACAGTTTGGGCTTATACTCGGAATTTAGAAGGTTGAGAGAGGATCTGATCAAGGCCTATAAAATACCAAATGGGATTGATAAAGTAAACGTAGACCAAATGTTCGCCTTTGTGAGGCAATCTAGAATGAGAGGTCACACATATAGGTTGAGAGGTGGTAGATTTGGAACTGGGATGAGGTAGAACTACCTTTTGCAGAGGTGGTAAATTTGTGGAACTCGCTGTCCCATAGTGCGGTGGAGTCCGAATCATTAAATGGTTTTAAGAAGGAGATAGATATATATTTTTGATTTCAAAAATGGTTTAAAGAGATAAGGGCAGTAGCCGGGGAGGTGGATTTGAGACCAGGAAGAGATCAGCCATGATTTGATTGAATGGCGGAGCAGGCTCGAAGGGCTGATTTGCCGACTTCTGCTCCTAATTCCTATGTTCCTATGATTCCAGGTCCAGATTGAAGGGATGTATTCATTATTGAGCCATTTACATTTGGGAAGAGTAACTGAGGTGACTTCCTGTTGTCAGCCTCAGGATTTCTACTTTCAAAGTCACTTCTCCCAGGTGGTGAGCACCCACTAAGGGTCTCGGCTTCTATTGAGGATAGGGGAAGCGTATATGGCCGCACCATCAGGCATTGGACGCTAATCTAGTCCTCTGAGCTGGCACTGAACCAACCCTTCTGACTCTCACTCCCGACGGGATATCCGTGGGATTAAAGGTATGAGATTTAGGACAAGGAGTAGGAGAAACCTGTTACACAGAAGACGTGGAACGCACAAGCTGATTTACCTTGGACTCCTGTCTGTCAGTCACTTACACTGCTCCCAGACAGCGGCCTTTCCTTCAACCCTGAGGTGTGCAGGAATTAATGTTCGACTCCTGGGTGAACAGAAATGAACATACACAAGATAAACACATTCACAGCTTACTGATTGAAGCAGAAACCATGTCAACATTTCAGAACAGTTTGGATAGGTGGTTGAAGGAAAAGGGATATGGGGAAGTTTAGGAACACTTCTGGTGTGTAAATGTTTATACTTGGCGATAGGACAGAACAGCATGTTTCACGGGTGTAATTTCTATGAACATATAGATAATTTAAGTGAAGTTTATAATTTATTGGTTGAGACTGATGAACCTGATGTGAATTTGACAAGCAGATACAGATTTCATGGATAACCCAGTTGGAAAGAGATTTCTTGATTGCTTCTGTTTAATTGTAACTAAATGAGTTCGGTTTTCACTCATAACAAGTAGACTTTTTGATTTCAAGAGAGAAGAGCCAAGCTGTGCTGGCTATTTCCCCTGTCTGTAAGTACCTTATGCCATAGACCAGAAGATCCTACGTTAAATTTCCAATCCATGAGGTTAGACCTCCTCGAGGGGAAGGATGGGTTGGTTTACGATGGACTGGCAGGTTTGACCTCAGGACTGCCGGCCTGGGAGAGGAGACAATGGCCCTGAGCTCCTGATTGTTGTCTGGTGGGTGCTACAGTGTAGAAGGGCTGTGAGGAGGACGGGTGTTTAATGATCTGGCAGGGTCGCAACTCCTCCTGTCCCTGCATGCTATTTTGGGGAGATGGTGAGGAGGATGTGAGGGGAAGGGCTCACATTCAACCAGTGGGCCTCCAGAAAATGTACTGGTAGCAGAATACTTGCTCAATGACTTGACGCACTGCAACCAGCTCTGGGCCAGCAAATCATCCCTCTCTTCTCCTCCGTGGATTTTCATCGTACACAATACATTTCTATTCCATACTGGTGGGGTGGCAGGGGTTTGCAGAGGGGGGCGGTGCTGGTGAGGCGGGACAGAGTGTGAAAAACAGCTCATTCAATTTTACTGATGCTAAAATTCATAAATTATAGATGACATCCCATAATTTCCCGACGGTGTGGCAAATGTTTTTGTAAAGAAAGTTCCAGCATTGTGATTTCCACATTAGTCTGTCTCTAATGTATAAACTTTCATTTTCTGAAGTACTCATGAACAATAACTAACCGGCCCCTGCAGCGATTATGATCCGTCCCTGTGTTGAATTTTTTTTAACTTTCTTCTTTTAAATTTAAAGTACCCAATTCTTTTTTTCCATATAAGGGGCAATTTAGCATGGTTAATCCACCTAACCTGCACATCTTTGGGTTGTGGGGGTAAGACCCACACTGACACGAGAAGAATGTGCAAACACCACACAGACAGTAACCCAGGGCTGAGATCAAACCCTGGTCCTCGGTGCCGTGAGGCAGCAATGACCCTGTGTTGAATAAACATTCTGCTCCTCAAAGGAACTATATCCCTTGGGCGTGATTCTCCCAGCCCCGCGCCGGGCCGGAGAATCGCCGCAACTGCGCCATGCGGCCCCGACGCCGGCACATGATACTCCGAGGTGCGGAGAATCGGCGCCATTTGCGGTGGCGCGTTTGGCCCGGCGGCGGTCGCTGTCCGCGGCCGGGCCGCCGATTCTCTGGCCCGGATGGGCCGCGCAGAAACGGCAGAGCCCCGCCGGCGCCGTTCACCCCTGGTCGGTGGGAACTCTGCACGAAGGATCGGGGGGGGGGCGGCCTGTGGGGAGGGGGGCTCCGTCCCTGGGGTGGGCCTCCGATGTGGACTGGCCCGCGATCAGGGCCCACCGATCGGCGGGCCGGCCTCCCCCCCCTCTCCCAGGCCTACTTTGTTGCGCGGCCGACCCCTGAACCCCCACGCCATGTTGCGTTGGGCCCGGTGCACTGAAGAAGTCGCCCGCGCATGCGCGGGTTGGCGTGGCGCCCATTTGGTGCCGGGAAGGAAGGCTGGAATGGCATGAACCGCTCCAGCGCTGTGCTGGCCCCCTATGGGGGATGGAATCGGTTGTCCCCTCGCGACGGCATTCACGATGGTGCGAACACTTAGTCTCCATTTCGGATAATCGCACCCCTAATTTTTCAATATCTTACACTTGCCTTCAAGGCACTGAGCCCTATCTCTGAAGGTGACAATAGCTGAGGTAGTCTTGTACGTCCTTGCATCGTGTCCTGCTTTCAGATGAAAACATATTCAATCAGTTTCTCACATTTTTGATATCCAATTCCCTTACTGGAGCATGATGTTGTCTAGAAACAGCTTTGCTCTCACCTTCTCAAAGTTAATCACTCCCGGGTCAGGTAGAGTAGACAAGTAGACATCAGATGGTCCCTCAGCACTGCCCAGCAAGCACTTCCAGGTCAGATTGAGCACCAACCACACCCACCACGTTGCATACTCGTGCTCCATCAAATACTTCAATGCACCTTTAGCATCGTGTACTGCTCCATCATCCACTTCCGAATGAGTTATAGCAATGGAATTTGGAGGAAGCTTCACCCTGCATGTCCTCGAAGATGCGGATTAGGTGGAGTTTTCTGGCTTGTTCTATACCTGGTGTGGGGGGGCTTAATTGGAAAAACATCTAATTTGTGCAGTAACTGTCTCAAGACATTGATGACCCAAATCCCTTTCCCCATCCCTGAAACCAAGCAACTCAAGAGTCCAGCATTGATCAGAAATGGTGTCCTGGCAATTGAATTACTAACTCCAGTAGACTGAGACTCTGAATGAACTTCCAGCTGCCTGACACAAGTCTATCGTGTGTGGCCAGAATGCACTCTCTCTGACGGGAGCACTGTGATCTGCATTTAAGTCAAGAGCAGGACTCAGAGGGCCAGCTGAGACACATATTGGCCAGACACTGAACTGTTTCCTGCACTTGCTTTTCTGTTTTTCTCTAAAACCCTCAGGTTTAAGCCCTGTTTGTACAGCTGCTTTGATTTCTTTTTTTTTTTTTTCACGGTTTTCTCTCAAAGCATGTCAGCGGGTGAAGAAACACAGACAATTTCTTCTCAAACTAATTTAATCCATCAGCTTGCCTTTGTTTGTCTTTTCTGTTATTAGCTGTCTGCGGTGATTCAACATTACCCTTACCATCGCTCAGAGGACCTTGGCCCATCGCTTCAAATGACAATCACAGGATCAATCAATTCTGCACAGGATACTGGGAGCATTTGATAGAATAATAAATCCAACCCTCAGTGAAATGCTCCAACATCCCTCATCCACCAACACTGTGTGCGTGCATATGTGTGCGGGTGGCTCTTTCAGCTACAGAACATCTTTTCTATAGGCAGAGTTACTTCCTGATACTGCCAGATAGACTACAACCTGTCTGTTATAGTATTGCTCGCGTTCCTTACTAGCAGCCTTGGAATGGAACAGGGGCTCGTTAAGAGACCGATCACGTGACATCATCAGAGCTGACATCATCATCCATTTGCGCGGGCAAACGGGCAGTGTAACATAGCAGCCTGTAGTGTTCATATCTTCTAAGTAAAGTTCTTCATTTAGTTGAGCCTCTGAGGCCTGCAGACTTCATTTTAAACCACCACACTGTCCTGTCAAACAACTTGCTGAAAGCTGTGATGCAAGTGGTGGGAGTTTCTGGTCATGCCTCCCGCCCAAGGCCAGCGGACCTTTAACTGGTCCGCCCAAGTTTTCTATCACACGCACGACGACTCCCCCGGCAGGGCAAATTTTACCCCAACTTGTTTAAAGCTCCCTTATCAATGTCCTGTGTCAGACAGTCATGACAGTGGATCATGACTCCAAATTACTTACGGACATATTGAGCTTCTAAGTAAGATATGTGTTTTTTAAAAAGGACATACCAGCCAACGCTGGCTGAGAGTCTAATTCTGAGAATGTAAACCAGTGACTATCTGAGAAGTTACTGTGTGGATTATCCCCCTTCCGCATTCTCCCCAACACCCATGCAGGGCACCCATGCGCAGATGCAAAAAATGCCACCTTGGCAATGCCAACCTGCCAGTGCCTGGCTGGCACTCAGGTGGCACTGCCAAGGTGCCCAGGTGGTACCAGGGCACCACCCTGCCCAAAAAGCATGCAGCTGGGGGCATCCGATCCCCTGGGTGACCTCCACGAGTGTCATTCCATTTGATCCCCGTTTGTGGGAAGCAGTTTTTTTTTCAAAAAAATATACTTTATTCATAAAATCTATCATAAACATTACAGAACATTTTGAATTGTCTTGACTGTACATTTCCATCAGAGTTACACATTCCCTTGACTTTCTTCCATTCAATTTTGATAACATTACACACATATCGCTCTTTACGTTACAATTTCTTCTTAAATATTTACATTGTCATGTTTCTTTTATACATTGGAGTGTTAATGACCCAGACCGAGGGGGGTTTACACTGTTATCCGCCCCTCGGTGTACATTTGCTGCTAAGACCTTACACAGTGGTCTTTCCCCATTGCGCCTTGGCGGCAGCTGCCCCAAGCTTGAGTGCGTCCCTCAGCACGTAGTCCTGGACCTTGGAATGTGCCAGTCTGCAACACTCGGTCGAGGACAGCACTTTGCACTGGAAGATCAGCAAGTTTCGGGCAGACCAAAGAGCGTCTTTCACCGAGTTGATGACCTTCCAGCAGCAGTTGATGTTTGTCTCGTTGTGTGTCCCTGGAAACAGTCCGTAGAGCACAGAGTCCTGTGTCACAGAGCTGCTCAGGATGAACCTTGACAAATACCACTGCATCTCTCTCCAGACCTTCTTTGCAAAGGCACATTCCACAAGGAGGTGGGTGACCGTCTCATTTCCCCCACAGCCACTCCGAGGGCAGCGTGCAACGGTGCTGAGCCTTCGGGTGTACATGAAGAATCTGAAAGGGAGGGCCCTTCTCACCACCAGCCAATCTAGGTCTTGGTGCTTGTTTGTAAGTTCTGGTGATGAGGCGTTCTGCCAGATGACTCTGACAGTCTGCTCAGGGAACCGTCCAACGTCCTCCACAGTCTCCTTTTCCGTGAGGGCCTCGAGGACATTACGTGCTGACCACTGCTTCATTGCCTTGTGGTCAAAGGCGTTTTTCTTCAAAAACTTTTCCACGAGGATCAGGTGGTACGGCACGGCCCAACTACTTGGAGCGTTCCGCGGCAATGAGGCCAGGCCCATTCTTCGTAACACCGGGGACAGGTAGAACCTCGGTATGTAGTGACACTTGGTGTTTGCATACGGGGGGTCCACACACAGCTTGATGCAGCTGCACACAAAGGTGGCCATCAGGATGAGGGAGACATTGGGTACGTACCTTATCCAGAGGTTTGTACATGGTGTCCCTTCGGACAAGGTCCATCTTGGATCTCCAGATGAATTTGAAGATGGCCCGGGTGACTGCTGTGGCGTAGGGTCGGGTAATGGGCCAGACCTGCGCTACGTGCAGTAACACCGAGAGTGCCTCACACCTGATGACCAGGGTTTTGCCTGCAATGGAGAGGGAGCGTTTCTCCCACCAGCCCAGTATCTATCTTACCTTGGCCATGCGCTCCTCCCAGTTTTGGGTGCACGCCCCAGCTGCTCTGAACCATATCCCCAGCATCTTCATGTAGTCTGACCTGACAGTGAAGGGGTCAAAGGACCGGTCGGCCCAGTTCCCAAAGAACATGGCCTCGCTCTTGCCGTGGTTTACCTTGGCTCCCGAGGCCAGTTCAAACTGGTCGCAGGCATTCAAGAGCCTGCGTACAGACGCGGGATCCGAGCAGAAGACGGCGACATCGTCCATGTACAGGGAGGCCTTAACTTGCACGCCTCTGCTGCCTGGGATTGTCACTCCTCTTATACCCGGATCCTTCCTGATGGACTCGGAAAAGGTTCTATGCAGCACACAAACAGGGCCGAGGAGAGAGGGCAGCACTGCCTGACTCCTGATTTGATCTGGAACTTTTCAGATTCCTACCCCGTAATTGAGACTGCGCTATAGATGTTTGTGTAGAGCAGTTTGATCCAATTGCGAATTCCCTCCTCAAACCCCATTTTGGAGAGAACATCCATCACGTAGGTGTGCGATATTCTGTCAAAAGTCTTCTCCTGATCAAGGCTGACGAGGCAGGTGTCCACCTTCCTGTCCTGCACGTAGGCGATCGTATCCCTGGGTAGCGCGAGGCTATCCGAGATCATCCTGCCGGGTACAGCACAGGTCTGGTCAGGGTGGATCACCAGCTCCAGAGCAGACCTGATCCGATTGGCAATGAGCTTGGCTAGAATTTTATAATACACATTCAACAGTGAAATGGGGCGCCAATTTCAAATTTCTTCCCTTTCCCCCTTCTGCTTGTAGATGAGGGTGATGATGCCTTTCCTCATGGATTCTGACATGCTGCCATCCAGAAGCATACTCTCTGGGCCCATCCAGTCCCACAGAGCCGAATACAACTCAGCTGGTAAGCCATCGCTTCCGGGAGTTTTACTCGTCTCAAAGGACCTGATGTTCCCCTTGATTGCTTCCCACCAGAGATGTGGAGACTCAAAGAGGGGTTTCACGGTTCTCCAACCTTTGTAATCCATTTTAAGTTCCTCGAGGTTCTCTGGAGCCAACAGTTTTACATTCAGCTACCATGTCCCCCTGCCTGCCCCCTGGTCTTCCTGCAGGTGGCAGTCGGCTAGTAGGAGGCAGTCGTCAGCGAAGAACACCGGCTTAACGACGGTGAACCTGACCGTGAAAGCACAGGACACAAAGAAGAAGTTTATCCTGGAGCGGACGGACCCGTCTGGCCGTGACCATGTGACTCTATGCTGCGCTCCGTCTGCAGGGTTGCTGAAGACGTCGAGCAGCTTGGCGTCTTTTAACGTTTCCATCAGGAGCCTGGACGTAGCGTCTAGTTTGCTGTTGGCTCTGCTGGATCGTCCAGCCACATCGATGATGCAGTTGAAGTCACCGCCCAGAATGACAGGCTTGGAGGTGGCCAACAGCAGCGGGAGTTGCTGAAGGACTGCCAGCCGCTCACTCTTTACGGCCGGGGCGTACACGTTAATGAGTCTGAGAGGGACGTTATTGTATTTAACGTCTGCTACAAGGAGACGTCCATCCACTACCTCCTTAACGTCGGAGGTGGTGAAGTTGCCTCTCCGCAGCAGAATACCCAGGCCGGAGGAACGACAGTCGTTTCCTCCTGACCAGATGGGTGGCCCGTGGGACCACCAGCTCGACCAGCGCCTGTAGTTGCTGAGGTGAGGAATTGCACACTCCTGCAGGAACAGTATGTTGGCTTTCACGTTTGCTAAGTAGCCTAGTGTAGCTACACACTGCGAAGTATCTTTAATGCTTCGCACATTAATAGATGCAATTTTAAACCCCATTTTAAAAAGGTAGATTTACCAGTCTCAGAGTCCAGAGTCTATGCAGTTGGGTGTTCCAGCTGTTGAATGTTCCCCTACATGCCGGTAGTGCTCGCAAATTGTTGCACAGTTGCAGGGCTGAGAAAGCTGTCCTTGTCCGCACTGGGCCCGTGAACTCGATGGGGATGCATTGGGGGGGGGTAGTGCGACACATCCGTCGTCGCATTCAGTGGGTGTTGGGGTTGCAGGCCGGTTTTCGCCTGGGTTGTTGCTGCTTGTTAATTTATGGAGTTGGTCTGTGACCTTATTTTTAATGTCCGGCATTTGGTGTCCGTTGGTCATATTGCTGTTCCCATCCACCAGAAGTTGATGATCTTAGTGTGCTTTATTTCCTTCCCTGTCTGTGGTCTGGGTGGTCTGTGCATCCCATTCTACATTGGTACTTTGCCTCTTTATTTGAGGCCGATTCTTGTCTTGTTCTCCCTCATCGGAGGAGGTGTCGGCGCTAAGCCCGCTGGCTGAAAGGTGCCGCTTTTTGCCATTCCCCATCGGGGGTTTCTTCAGTTCATTTTTTTGTTTCCTCTTTCGTTTGTCCCTGTTCACCGTTTCCCAGGGTCCTTGATTCTTCATTCCGTCCTCTTCCATTGAGTCTTCCTCGTCAGGTGAGGTTGGGGTTGAGTTGCCAAGTTGAGCTGGGGCCTTCGCTTTTTGTTGAGGGCCCTTCTGTTGATTTTCAGCATTCTGTGCTGTGGTGTCTTTGTCGATGGAGGGTGCATGAACCTCCTCTGTGGACGTCTTTTTGACTCTGCCGCTGATGATTTGTGCATACGTTGCCCCGCGTTTTGGGCAGGCCCTGTAAAGATGGCCGGCCTCCCCACACAGGTCGCAGCACTTGTCTTCCTTGCAGTCCTTTGTCATGTGTCCCTCCTGCCTGCAGTTTTTGCAGAAGGTGACATTGCAGTTGGCGGCAACATGCCCCGTTTTGCCACAGGTGCGACATACTCGTGGCTGTCCCACGTAGTAGAGATAGCCACGATTTCCTCCAATGGCAAAACTGGAGGGGGGATGCAGGATGGTTCTGTTGCCGTCTGTTCTCAGAGTCACCTTGATCTGGTGCTCACTTGTCCAGATGCCAAAGGTGTCCTTCAGTTGCACGCTGTTACTTTTCAGCTCGACGTACCTGGCTAGGAACGTGAGCACATCAGACACGGGGATGTGGGGGTTGTACGTGTGCAGTGTAACAACCCGGTTTTGCTGCGACGTTAGCGTAAACAGAGGCTCCGCAGTCAGGAAAGGCTCTGGTTACCTTTTTCCTTGAACATGTTCAAGAATTTGATGCAAGCTGCGACACTCTTGAAGGTGACGTCGAAGTATCCATTGTTGGGGAAGTCTTGCAAGCAGAAGATATCTGTTGCTTGAAACCTGCAGCACTCGAGCAGCACCCGCTTCACGAAGAAATTGCGGTCCACAGGTGACTCCCTTTCCGACTACTTCGCTGTGACTCAGACAGTGTTTTGCACTCACCAGCCTGGTGGTCAGGATGCAGCTGCAGCCATAGCTCACACGTTGAGTCAAAACTGTATCAGCGTTAGGCCTAAACCAGAGGCTTAGACCAGCATGTAGATCCACCAATAGCAGCCGAGCTCTAAACGTTTCCTCTTCGACGACTTTAATCGCTCCCTGTTCTCCAATCCACGATCGACATCAAAATCCTCTTAGCCAAAAGATCGTGGTTTCACCCCTGCCAGGTAAGTATGTGGGAACCAGTGCTGAACAGCGCTCGCCCGAGCTCTCCAAGGCAAAGGGGATGAATCCCAAAGCCTCAGATACCTCAGGAATCTGCACATTAGAGCGAGACTTACTGTCACACTCTAATATGTAGATTTGCCAAAATGTTGGATCTCGCGAGGCATTGCGAGCTGGGAAGATCTGTTTGCCACCCTACCCACTACTATATTTTAGTGTCATAATGTATTACAGTTCTTCTTTTCACTTGTGTTTTGTCATTCTTTTATGCTAATAAATATTCATTATTAATTGTTCACAAAACGACTGTACTGTCCTCACTGGATTGGACATTGTTCCTCACATTATACGAGAAAAAACACATTCCACTCCGAACTGGTATTTCAAGTTACCCTTCTGGGTGTTTTGAGATACCCTCGCATTTAGCATCAGCGTGGTTTGTAACACTGTACATGGTGTATATCACAAAGGACTAACATGTGGAGGTGAAGGGCTGCAATGAATCTCAAATGCCACAATATTCAGTCTGAATATTAATACATGTTTGCCTCCCTGCCCAGTCCTACATGTTTTTTTTTCAATATAAAAATTTAAGTCAATCCCTCCAAGAAAATGCATTGGTGGGTCCTGGGCTCCCACAACTGCAGCACACAGTTCAGATTGCTATACTATGGAGTTGGGTATTATCTGCAGTTGCAAAATAATTGCATATTGATAACATTTCTACAAAAGATTATTCTCCAAATCTACAACAATGACGTGAGAATTCTGTGCGTGTTCGACTTTTACACGCAGCCAAGCAATTTGTTATGGTTCAGGGTTTGATCACTGTTGATTCAAATCAGTTTTTTTTGGCCTGACATTGAGATTTGGTGCGAACTCAGAACTGGATTGAAGACTGGGAAGATGGTGAAAAATGTTTAATTTTATTTAAAGACTCAGCTGATTTGATGTCGTCCCAACATTTTTTGGGGAAAAATGATTGCAGCACGGTGGCGCAGTGCTGCCTCACGGCGCCGAGATCCCAGGTTCGATCCCGGCTCTGGGTTACTGTCTGTGTGCAGTTTGCACGTTCGCCCCGTGTTTGCATGGGTATCGCCCCCATAACCCAAAAAGATGTGCAGGGTAGGTGGATTGGCGACGCTAAATTGCCCCTTAATTGGAAAAAAATGAATTGGATACTCTAAATTTTTTTAAAAACTTTAAAGAATTGGTCACTGTTAGCTGTTGGTGAGGTGGGGGGAGGGGGGGGGGGGTAGTGTGGGTTGTATTTTTGTTGGGGGGGGGATTGTTACAGTTGTGAGATGGAATTTTTCCTGGGGTTGATACATGTGTTAGCTTCGTAAATGTTTGGATATAAAATGTTAAAAGTTCAATCAAAATGTTTCTTTTTTACAAAACTGGAGCTTCCAGTTAGGTACAAGTGACTCGTTCTTAAAACCTGTTGGTCAGTAAGAGGATACTGGAGGGGTGGAGATAGAGAGGAATGTTATATTACGTGATCGTAATATGTCATTACTCTTTGCTTTACTTCCAGAATGGTCTGATGGTCAGATTCCAATGAAACTACCAATCTTCAATTTAAAACAAATTAGATTTAATGAATAACGAATATAAATACTAATGAGTTTGTTCACTCTAAAGAACTATAACTGATGATAAAGTAAATCTGAAGCAGTATTAACTATGTTTAACTACACGTGCCAACTGAACTATCTCTAACACTCTGCTATCTATCACTCCTGGTTCGAAGAGGCGAAAATCCTCTGAGTTCAGTTTATATACCTGAATCTAGTGCTGCCATCTAGTGATTGTCTAACACTATGATGCAGTTGTTAACCCTTCACATGCCATCAGATATACAGATCACTATAAGGTAGTCACCTTATACACAGGCAATTCCCTCAGATTTCCCTCATTGCTCAGAGAGTTATCCACAGTTTGCAATCCAGCAACACCACTCTGACCCACTCTTATTCCATTATTCTTAGGGCTAATTGTCAAACCTGTAAAAGCAGGCTCCTGCTGCAGGGTTTCGATCAGAGTCAGCCCATTTGAATGGATACAGGGACAGGAAATTGAAAAACGGGAGTGAAGTTTGAGTCAGAAAGAGAGAGTTTATGGAGGTGTGGAGTCACAGTGGAAGAAAATGTGTTGTTTAAGTGAGGAGAAACAAAGGGAAATGTGGACAAACCATGGACAGAAAAATGAAAAAGAACCTTTACAATCTTAAACCTCATCCAATAGTTGAGTAGTTTGGAATGCAAAGGAATGATTTCATACTTGCTCAGAAACAACTAAACATTTCTTTTAGTGCCCTCACGCCATAGATTTTAAATATGACACCTTTAATATGGCATTTTTAACCAGGTACATGTCCCAAGGGGCTTCTCAGGAATGTGGGAGACAAAATAAAAAAATGCATGACAACATAAAGAAAAGGACATTAGAACCAGTGAACCAAAGGCCTGGTCAAAGAGGTATGTTTTAATGGGGATGAGTGAGGTGGAGTGGCAGCGAGGCTTAGGGAGAGAATTCCAGAGCTTCGTGTCTCAATGCCAAAGGCATGGCAGCCGATTGTGAGGTAAAGGAAATGGCAATGGATGTCAAGGTGGAATTGGAAAAGCATATCGGTCTCATTTGGACTCGACTCTGGAGTTATACTACAAATTTAGTATTTCTGCAAAGTGGAAATTATTTCAGGGCAACAGTCAAGTTGTACTATAAATTTATCCTGGAACCTTCATGGAATACCAAGTGGACACTTAACTTTCCTGTCAAATCCAATATTATTAGATCCCCACAGAGTCCAATAACTTTAAAAAATATATATGAATTGAATGCCTTCCCCCGAGGTTAATGCAGAGGCTGGGGAATTTAATCGGGTGCGAGGATGTTGGGTGGAGTGGTGGTGGCCCTGCCTGTCTAAAACCAATTGAGGCCCTCAAAATGGCAATTAATGCTCACTTAAGGACCGCAACCTGCTGCAGCTGATATTCAACTGGCGGTGGATGGGGCAGTCACCAAGTGGGGAGTCTGAAAAGCAAACCTGGTTGAATCTGCTTGCGGGCTCCCCGGGTGAGTCCCTTATTCAAAGGCATTCGGTATCTGATCGGGTGTCTTCCTGTATCCTCTTCAAGAGAAGGCCCCTTCACTCAATCTTCTGAACACGGTCGAATGCGACTCTTTGGTCTTTAATTCTCTACGAGCTTCGTCCCTTCATACATGGGAACCTGTGCTCATGAGCACACTGCTTTGTGGTTATCCCAAAACAATTCCTCTGCCTGGCATAGCAGCATCCCGGATGGGTCACCTTCCTGTAAACCCTGACTGACTCTGAGAGCCTGTGAGTCTGTATTGCAGACAGACTATCTGCCGCCTCCTGCGTGTCTTGGTGTTAAAACTAGCACCTCAATTTCAATATGTTTTGATTTGAGTTTCTGTCTCCATAACAAGCAGGTCACATGAGTTTGTCTCTGAGTCTATTTACTATGAGGGCACATGGGCTTGGTACCAGACAGCTCTCATAAAAGGTCACTTACTCTCTCCAAACTTTTCCACTTTACCTTGAATTAAAGGAGATTATTTAAAAAATAACCGTCTTATAAAGTCCACCAGTCATAACTGTGGAGATAGATGGAATAGTGACAGATTGTAAAGCTGCAGCCTCACAAATCCCTGGTTAGACCTGGTTCTGGGCACCACACGTTGGGAAGGATATTTTGACCTTTGAGGGAGTGCAACGTAGGTTTACAAAAATGATACCTGGACCTCATGTGTTAAGGATGAGGATTGATTATACATATTAGGCCAGTTTTCTCTGGAATTTTCCAGGTTAATTTGTGATCTGATCAAAATCTTCAAGATAGTAACAGGAAAAGACAGGGTAAATAAAGATAAACTGTTTCCACTGGTTGGAGATTCTAGAACCAGGGGCCATAGTCTAAAAATGAGGGCCAGACATTCAGGAGAGATGTTAGGAAGCACTTCCACACATAAAGGGTTGTAGAGGTTTGGAACTCTCTTCCACAAATGGCAAGTAATTTAGATCAGTTTGTTCATTTTAAATCTGAGATAGATAGATTTTTGTTAAGCGAAGGTATTACGGGATATGGGCCAACGGTAGATATATGGAGTTGAACCACAGATTAGCCATGATCTCATTGAATGAGAGAGTAGTCTTGAGGGGCTGAATGGCCTATTCCTGTTCCTGTGTAGAATGTAGAGAAATTTCAGTTTATGGTATGAATAGAATGACAGGCTTAAGTTAGCACCTTGTAATTTACTGCAGGCCTTTGTATTTACCATATTTGAGTTGGAAAAAGGAGCACATATTCTTGAGGAATTCAGTTCTTCCTCTGTTGCTCTAAATGATCCAACCTCTGTTTATCAGTGCTGCTATTTGACCTCCTGAGTCTGTGTTTCAAGCCTCACTGCAGGACATGCGCACATAATACAGTCTGACACTCCAGAATGATTAATCTTTTGTTAATCTTAATTATTGACACAAGTAGGCTTACATCAACACTGCAATGAAGTTACTGTGAAAGTCCCCCAGTCGCCACACTTGGGCGCCTGTTCGGGTATACAGAATGAGAATTCAGAATGTCCAATTCACCTAACCTGCACATCCTAAGGTGTTCTTCAGAAGAGACTTTAAACCAAGGCCCCATCTGCCTGACACAGTGCTTCATTGCACATAGAATTGCAATGGCATCCAGAATTCGTCCATTTTATGATTGCAAGCTTTTGTTTCCAGTCGCCCCCCCCCCCACCAGCCCCCCAGCACCCCCCCCCCCCCCACCCCCACACTTCCCACAAGCTTTTGGTTCCACCCACCCTTCCTCATGCACCTTTTAGTTTTTAATCATCAAACATTTATTGGCTTTTCCATTTGAAAGCAACTATGGATCCAGTTTACATCACTACTTCTGACAGGATATTCCAGCAGTGATTTTCACTTGCCAGCCGCCCATTACTTGCCTCAGAATCGAATGTGTGATGGTGTGGGGTGGTGAGGTGTGTGCTTCAGCCACTCTGAGACATTGAAAGAATGAACGAGCAGCACCCAATCTCCATTTCCAACGATGGTGTGCAAATTGTAGTCCTACATTGGAGCCCCGATCTTCAATTTTCAGGTACACACTCGGTTCATTTGTACCAGCAGGCATGAAGCTGCCTCACCAGCAGTCCTTCAAGGCTGCTATAAAAATGGTTGGAGGAGTGTTCCATTTTTATTAATGCATCTGCCACTCTTAACCTCTCCCCCCATTCTGCTGGTTAGAATTTTAACCATATGCTATATAGTTACTGTAAGAAGTCTTACAACACCAGGTTAAAGTCCAACAGGTTTGTTTCGAATCACTAGCTTTCGGAGCACAACTCCTTCATCAGGTGACTAGTGATTTTAAACAAACCTGTTGGACTTTAACTTGCTGTTGAAAGACTTCTCACCGTGCCCACCCCAGTCCAACGCCGGCACCTCCACATCATATATAGTTACTGTCAGAGTGGAATTGATTCTTTGCCAATTGCCTTATCGCTGTCCCTCGTGTTTTGAACAACTTTAGTGGTTCCTTACATAATCTTGAACACATCTATCAATTCTTACATCTGAGTAAGTAGTACTTACTATTATCCTGTGGGTTGT
The DNA here is from genome assembly GCF_047496885.1 of Scyliorhinus torazame. Classification (NCBI taxonomy): domain Eukaryota; kingdom Metazoa; phylum Chordata; class Chondrichthyes; order Carcharhiniformes; family Scyliorhinidae; genus Scyliorhinus; species Scyliorhinus torazame. Next base: position 200,722,605 of record NC_092713.1, on the reverse strand, counting down.
TTGCTCTAAAACAGATCTTGTTCATGTTTATATTCTGATTGAGCAGTATTTTTTATAGTTTAAGGGTCTGGAACATTAAGGGTTAAAGTAAATTACGATCCACACAGTGATGTAAGAAGGCACATGACTCAGACCCAGGGGTCATTGTGGTGATGAGCATAGATGGGTGAAGACCTAAGCATGTACCTTTTACTGTACATATGTAAATAGTTCTGCTTGTAATAAAGACATACAGTTAACCCAAGAACAACGCCTCAACTTATTCCATCTTCACTGACTGACAAATCCTCAGCATCAGGTAGCAGGTCCACATTTCCAACACAGAAGTACTCGAGGTAGCTAACATCCCCAGCATGTAGGCCATACTAAGCCAACGCCGCTTGAGATAGCTTGGACATATGAGCCATATGGAGGACAGCAGGATCCCCAAGGACGTATTGTACAGCGAGCTCGCAACCCTTGCTGCCCATCCCTTCGCTTTAAAGCCATCTGCAAATGTGGAATGAAGTCCTGTGACCACAAGGGTTGGGAGCAAGTTGCTAGCAATCGTCAGAGCTGGTGGGTAGCAATGATCAAGGGAGTGAAAAGAGGCGAAGAGAAGTGATGCAGCAGCTGGCAAGGCATGAGTGCACCAATTGTCTCTCGAGGCAGGGAGGCCAAGAAAAGATAGTTAATATACTGAAGACCACAAGGACTTTATTATGATGCACTGTATTATGACCAATGCCCTCCCAACATTTCTTATCACAGCTTCCATTCTGTTCCCAGATCTCTTTATCCCACTTTCCTACTGTCAATTCTCCAACATATTCTTTAAATATTGGTATAGTCTTCGTTTCAGTCGCTAACTTCAACAGCCTCACAACCCTCGGGGGGTATATTCATTCACATAGCACCACTTCAAATCAGCACTTAACAGAATATGTATATTCCTCCGGGGCTGAGAGTGATATGAGACTAATTGGGTTTCTGCATTGATATCATTGAACAAATCCGTGCAGATCGCACTCAAAACGTTTCCTCTCTTTTAATTTAAAAACCTTTCTCCATCCCTTGGCACAATGGTCTTATAATTAATCCCTTTGAATTGTGAACCTGAACCCCCAAACCCCTCTGCTACTCCACACCCCATTGCTTCCCGCATTCAAAGTATAATTTTAAATCAAGATTATTACTTTTTAAAGTGTACTCCTTTTAAAGTTTTCCCATTTATTCTTTCTCCAAATGTGTACCATCTCACATCTTTCTGCGTTAAATTTAATCTGACAAATGTCTGCTGACATGGTTACGTCCTCAGTAGTCACTGATATTCGTTGACGCATTTTGATAACATGACCACTATATTAACTGCAGATTTTCCACATTGCTCTTTATGGAATTTTGCTGTGCCACATTGGTCAAGTTTATGTTACAATGCAAAGTGGCTGCTGCTCACAGTACCACAAGTCTGTACGTGACCCTCAGGAAGGAGAATGGCGCTCTTGTTTTGAGAAGCCTGCCATTACCATGGCAGCAGCTAGGTCACTGGAATACCAATATTGGCTTCAAACCTTGTGAAGCACCAGTATACTTTAATGATTAAAAACATTAAATTCACGGCAAGGCCCAGGCTTGGCTTAACTGATAGTTTAAAAAAAATAATAAACAATATATGGCTGTTGTTAAGAATGCCAGCCTTCAATAGAAAATTAGGTTAACGTGAGGCATCTTTAATTCATTAATAGCTTGATTACCTATTGGATGGTTGGATCAAAACATGGCCACTTTCAAGGGGACACCAGGTGGCGGATGCACACGTTGGGCAAAATTTTCCTGGATTTCGGCAAAAACTGATAGCGGGCGGCAAAAGTGGCGCCACAGTTGCCGGCAGCAGTGGCACCAGTCTCCACTATATCACTCGGGACATAGAGAAAAGGGACCGTTCTTATGACATCATGCCCGCCCCATCACCAATTTATTTATTGATAAATTGATATGAATGTCATTTTTAAAGGCTGTCCCAGTAAACCATAGTTCACCAGGTAACTCTACCACCACCACCACCCGCCTCCATGCAAACCCACTGGCGCTGCTCCCTGGTATTATCCAGGTGGCAGTGCCGGAGGCATTGTCGGGGCAGTGCCCAGGCATTATCCTCTACCCTCCCTGAGCTCCCCTGGGAGGTCTGCTCGTCAGGTGCATGCCTTGAGGGATCAGTCGGGTTTCACGCCGATCTGCCCTCACACAAACATAATTGTCTTTTTTCGGGTGGGGGGTGGGGAGGAATGATTCAGGCTAAGAGTCTGATAATTATATGCAAATAACGGAAATGATGGGCGAAATTCTCCCCCAACGGCGGGATGTCCGCCGACTGGCGCCAAAGCCGGCGCCAATCAGACGGGCATCGCGCCGGCCCAAAGGTGCGGAATGCTCCGCATCTTTGTCGGCCTAGCCCCAACATTGAGGGGCTAGGCCGACGCCGGAGGGATTTCCGCCCCGCCAGCTGGCGGAAATGGCGTTTGTTTCCCCGCCAGCTGGCGCGGAAATGCGGCGCATGCGCGGGAGCGTCAGCGGCCGCTGTCAGTTTCCCGGCGCATGCGCGGGAGCGTCAGCGGCCGCTGTCAGTTTCCCGCGCATGCGCAGTGGGGAGAGTCTCTTCCGCCTCCGCCATGGTGGAGGCCGTGGCGGAGGCGGAAGGGAAAGAGTGCCCCCACGGCACAGGCCCGCCCGCGGATCGGTGGGCCCCGATCGCGGGCCAGGCCACCGTGGGGGCACCCCCCCGGGGTCAGATCGCCCCGCGCCCCCCCCCCCCAGGACCCCGGAGCCCGCCCACGCCGCCTGGTCCCGCCGGTAAATACCAGGTTTGATTTACGCCGGCGGGACAGGCAATTTCTGGGCGGGACTTCGGCCCATCCGGGCCGGAGAATCCAGCGGGGGGTCCCGCCAACCGGCGCGGCCGGATTCCCACCCCCGCCCAATCTCCGGGAGCGGAGACCTTGGCGGGGGCGGGGGCGGGATTCACGGCGGCCAACGGCCATTCTCCGACCCGGCGGGGGGTCGGAGAATGACGCCCGATGTTTCCGATGTTGAACATTGGGATACGTGCTAAGTCACTGGTGGGGAGCGGTAGCAATTGCATCAAGTGTTTACATCAGGTCCCTTCACCAAATCCTCTTGACAGAAATGAGAGCGGAAAATCCTGGCTGTTGAAAGTGTAGACTAAGGTGGCCTGCCCCATTTGTTGAACCTTCTAGATATAGCACATTCCCTTAGAACAGAACTAAATATGCTCCACTCCTGTCCCAGCCATTCCTCCACTAAATCCGATGAAACACGATTGTCCAAATGGGACATAAAAAAAATACTATGCTAATCTTTGATTCTCCTTGGTGACTGAATTTGATTGTTTGTTGCTCTTACCTCACTGTGCCAGTGCTTCCTGATAGAAGGTACCCTGGTGTTTGGGGGAGGAGGAATGCTGAACCCCTCTCGGTTTTAATCTGATCTTTATCAGCCTTATTTGAGACAACTGCTTGAGTGACAAGCAGTGACAAGAAGAGGTTGGGGGAGAGAGAGTGTGAGGGGTGAGAGGAGAGAGAGGAGTTTTTTTTACTGTAAAGACAGCTACTTGGGGATTGTAGATCCATCTTTCCTTTCACGCTTGAATACATCTGAATTACTCTGCTTTGATGCTAACCACAAAGTAAGTAAACACTCTTGCTATGATTGACGGCTCATCACCACATCAAAAGCAGCTTTTGATCTCCTCTTTTTCACAGCAGAAAGCAAAATAAAGTGTCATTTGTGACGGGTTTTGCTGAGACTTTCCCGCCGGTTCTGCCAGTACACGTGGGCGCAATGAAACTACATGTGAATAAAGTCCTATAGGAAGCACGTTTAGCCGCATGTTTCCTGCCTTGGGAAAGTGGGCAGCATAATCAAAGACCCCTCCCACCCGGTTTACTCACTTTTCAACTTCTTCCATTGGGCAGGAGATACCAAAGGCTGAGAATACGCATGAATAGATTCAAAAAGAGCGTCTTCCCTGCTGTTACCAGACTCCTGAACGACCTTCTTATGGACTGACCTGATTAATGCTACACTCCTGTATGCTTCACCCGATACCGGTGTATATGTATACATTGTGTACCTTGTGTTGCCCTATTCTGTATTTTCTTTTTCTTTTCTTTTATTTTCCTGTACTAAATGATTTGTTTGAGCTGCTCGCAGAAAAATACTTTTCACTGTACCTTGGTATACGTGACAGTAAACAAATAAATAATAAACACATACAACGCCACTCGCATTAAATAAGGGGCCTCAGCGAGGAACGTTTTCTCCACTTAGGAGCTCCGCTCACCAGAACTCCTCAGTATAGTGAGAGATCGGGATGCCTGGTTTCTGTTTGTGGGGACCGATGCTGAACGACGCTCACCAGGGGAACATAAGTGATCCCATGATGCTATTACAAGAGCAGTAAGAATTCACCCTTGTGTGCTCGCATGTATTTATCCTGCAATCAACATCACTAAAACAGACCAGAACTAGGGAGCACGGTTTAGAATTTGTGCTGAGGGTTTCGGCAATGGTTGGTATCATGACCGACACAGGCTTGGAGGGCCGAAGGGCCTGTTCCTGTGCTGTATTTTGTTTTGTTCTTTGTTCTTAAAACTAAGGGGTCTCCTGTTTAAGACAGAGATGAGGGGGAAGTGATTTCCCTCCGAGGATCGTAAGTCTGTGGAACTCTCTTCCGCAGAGGGTGTTAGAGGCTGGGTCATTGAATATTATTAAGGTCGACACAGATAATTTCTAGACTAACAAGGAAATCAAACCGTATCAGGACTAGGCAGGATAGTGCCATTGAGGTCGCAATCAGATCAGCCATGATCTTAACACCAGGCCCTAGGGGATGAATGGCCTACTCTTGCTCCTAATTCTTATATTCTTATATATTTATTATCCGATAATTTATGTCAGTGCTGTTTTTGGGATCTTACTGTGCACAGGTTGGCTGCTGCATTCCATTAAATTGCAACAGTGACTCCACTTCAAAAGCAATGTATTATCCACCAAGTGTTTTGGGACATTCTGGGGCCATGAAAGGTGCTATAGAAATCCACATCTTTCCTGATTAATTCTTGGCCAGAATGCCATCGGAAAAGGTCATGTGGAGAGCCACCCATCCGATAACTTAGCACTCAGCAATTGTTCAACTGACAGAATAGAATGCGACAGAAGGAGGGCAGTCGGCCTTTCAAGCCGATATTAACTGCCTGCAAGAACAATTGAGCTCGTCCCTCAGGCCAGCACTTTCCCTGCAGCCCTGTAACATTTTCCCCCTGCAGTTCGCTTTTAAAAGCCTCAATCAAATTTGCCTTTGTCACATTTTCAGGCAGTGCATTCCGGAACATAACCATTCCCTGCACAAATAAACTTTTCCTCATGTCACCTTTGGTCCTTTCGTCAATCACTTTAAATGTGTTCTCTGACTCTCAGCCCTTCTGCCAATGAGAACAGTTTATTTCTATCTAGCTCTGTCTGGAAAGCTCATGAAGCTGCTAACCCCACTCTCATATATGCCCCTGAAAAGGTCTCTTTAATCCCTCTCACAACCTCCTGCCTCTGGAAAGTTCTCTTTAATGCCCCACTCTCAGTCATCCGCCTGGAGAGATCGCACTAACCCTTCTCCTACCCTACCGTTTCTGGTTGCGATTCATCTAAATGTCTTTCTCACACTGCAGTATTTGGAGAGATTCCTCAAAAAGTTCTCCCATACTGCTGTGTCTGGTGAGGCCCATCAAACCCCACTCTCACTCTCTTCTGTCTGAAATGAACTTCCTAATCTGCAAACTTCACAGTTCCATATCTGGGATATCACTTAACCCTTTTATCACACTCGTCTATCTGGGACGATCACTCTGACCCTCACACACACTCCTGTGTATATGGAGATCATTCTAACCTTGGGTTCCAACCTCCTGTGATGGACTCCTATGAAATATTTGACAGACCTCCCAAGGGTCTGGCAAAGCTGTTCGAGGAATCTCTCCAGGCACACAAGTGTGAGAAAAAGGCATTTAAGGAATATCACCCAGGAATGGAAGGGTACAAGATATCTCTCCAGGCACAGAACTGAGAGAGAGGTTTATCGAGGTCCCTCCAGAGTCAGGAGGTTGAGAGATGGGGTAATCCCCTAAACCTTCTTTCACTCTTGTGGCTAGGGAGATTGCTTTAAAAATTCACTCACATTGCCATCTTTGAAGAAATCCCCCGAACATCCCTCCCAGCTATGTTAAGGAACAACAACAACTTATATTTTTGTAGCATCTTTAACATAGTAAAACCTCTCAAGGTGCTTCGCAGAAGCACATGTCAAAAAAAGTCTGACACTAAAACACATAAGGCGATATTTGGACCTGTGACTACCAAGTTTGTCAAAAAGGTAGATTTTAAGAAGTGCTTGAAGGAAGGAAAATAAATAGAGTGCAGAAAGGTGTAGGGAGAGTTTTAGGAACTAGGCAACTAAAGACATAGCCGCCAATGATAGGATGAATGAAGTTAGGATAGCACAAATATGCCAGAATTGAAGGACACAGATATTTCCAAAGGTAGTAGGGCTGTTGGAAGTTGGCACGAGGCCATGGAGGAATTTGAGAAAATTCGAAGATCGAAGTGCTGGCTCGCAGCCAATATTGGTCAGTGAAGGTAGCAGGTGATGGTGATTGGGACGTGGCATGGGTTTGGATTCTGGCAGCAGTGATTTGGATGACTCAAGTTTATAGAGAGTGCAAGGTGCGAAGAGAGCATGGGAATGGCTGAGTCGAGAGGTAACCGAGAAATTAAACTCGTTTCAGTCCCGCGACCTACATTGTCTATGCACGTACAGCCAAACCAAAGTACCAAAGGACGGATTCACCCCCAAAGACCTGTCTACTGACTCGGTTGTCATCTTCAAGAGACATTTCATGGTAAAATAAAACAAACAAAATGCCTGAAAATACTCAGCAGGTCAAACATACGTTTGCCAGGAGAGAAATCGCGTTACCATTTCAGGTTGATGGCATTTCATCCGAATTAGAAAAAATTTGAGATTTAATGCAAGGATAGAAACCGGGGAAGGCAGATATTAGGGTGGAGGGCAGGACTGATTAACTGACAGCAGGAATGATGGGGCAAGGCAAAAGAGAGTGTGCTACTGATGGACTTAAATTACAAATTTAAAGTTTGCTTATATCAACACCACCAGAGAGATTCCCAGAGCAGCCAAGTGAGTGACACTTAATTGAAAACTGAATCACAACAGGTTAGGAGCTGGATGTTTCAATCTACACAAGTGTAATTGAGACTGGAAGCACTATTAATATAGCCAAGCCTGAAAGAAGATTGAGTTTCTTTTCATGAGATCCATGGAGTGTAACAGTGAATTCAGAGGACTTCCAAGGTTCATGCTTACAATTCTGCTATTTATATTGGTGGATCTACTCGGCATTATCTGGGTAATATGTAAATGTGAGCAATTCTGGCAGTCCTGGCGCATTACATTCCTAATTTCAAATTGTGCACATTTTATGGGATGCTTATTTGGCCTAGTAATCTGGGAAAGGAGAGATTTAAGTGCAGTACGAACCAAACAGCCCATGGCAAACCTTGACATAAATCGATTTCCATAGTGGTGGTCTAGCCTCCAGGTCTTTTAGATTTTGTTTCCAATTAGTAATTTATCAACACTTCTGGGAGGCGATTCTCCAAGCCCCGCGCCGGCCCGGAGAATCGCCGCAACCGCGCCACGACGCGCCGACGCCGGTGCGCGATTCTCCGAGGTGCGGAGAATCAGCGCCATTTCCGCCGGCGCGTTTGGCACGGCACCGGCCGCAGGCCGCTGGAATCGGCGGGGCCGCCGATTCTCCGGCCCGGATGGGCCGAGCGGCCGCGCCAATACGACAGAGTCCTGCCGACGCCGTTCACCCCTGGTCGCTGCCGGCGGGAACTCTGCGCAAATGGGCGGGGGGTGGCCTGTGGGGGATGGGGGGGGCTCCTTCACTGGGGGGGGGGCTCCGATGGGGTCTGGCCCGCGATTGGGGCCCACCGATCAGCGGGCTGGCCTCTTCCTCGCCCGGGCCTACTTTCTGGCACGCCGGCCCCTAAACAGGCCTACTTTCTGGCGCGCCGGCCCGTAACCACCGACGCCATCTTGAGTCGGGGCCGGCGTGCTAAAGAAGCCCCCGCGCATGCGCGGGTTGGCGCCGCGCCCATTTGGCGCCGCGAAAGGAGGCTGGAGCGGCGTGAACCGCTCCAGCGCCGTGCTGGCCCCCTATGGGGGCCACAATTGGTCATACCAGGACCCGGTTCGCGCCATTGTGAAACGTGACGGCGTTCACGACGGCGCAAACACTTGGGCTCCATATTGGAGAATCGCCCCCCCCCCCCAAACGTCTGAACAAAATCCCTGACGTGAATAATTATGAACTAGAAATACACTATACTTATATTAATTAAAATGTGACGTCTGCTCACCAGATCTGCCTGTACAACCTACGTTTAAAGCGTTGCTTTTTACCCACCACAATTCTTTCAAAATCATATTTTACTGGCCAACTCAGTTTGGCACTGATAATGTGGCCATTTTGGGACCTGGTCTCCAAGAATCAGATGCTCTTGTTATATCACTGGGCCATATTGAGATGGGGAAAACAAATAAACTGGACAGCATCAATGTCAAGTCATGGGATGCTTATTTGGCCTAGTAATCTGGGAAAGGAGAGATTTAAGTGCAGTAGGATTGAGATGTTGTGAATGAAAGCTGAGTAATTGGTGTCGGATTCCAGTACTATTCCATCACTCAGCGAGTGAAGCAGTTTGTCAAAATTCCAGAACATTGGTTTTTGGAGTACAGCAGAAGGAGGAAGTAGTCGGGAGATAATAGGGTGAAATCAGTGCTTTGAACATGGTAACAAAAAACTGCAGTCTGTCTGGAATAAATTGGAACAGCTAGCGCTGAGAAGATCCCATCTGAAAGTTCCAGGAATGTAGTTCTTTTGCTGGAACAATGAGTTCTGAACTTCGCCTCTGTGCATCCCTGTTTTCTTGGCAGTATAGACTCTGGACTTTGAACTTGCCCTGAATGAATGTTTTTTTTTAAAACACATTTTATTCAAACTTGTATCAAAGTAGAGGACAGCAAATAAACACCCCTGGAAACATTCCCAACAATCAACTATACAGTTTGTACAGATTTTTCTCCTTTTTCACCCCCCTCTCCCCATCACCCCGTCATTATATACACCAGTATATCATGGTACAGACACACACTGATGGACACACAGTGGGACCAATCAACACACACAACACCGAAGCCAATCACCAGTGAGAGCACGCGCACTATAAAGACCGGGGGCATCAGAATTTCCGCTCATTAGAGTTGCAGCTAGCTAGGAGGACAGAGCTCACAGCCTGCAACACAGACATTCACCATGTGCTGAGTGCATCGACTGGTTAGGACAAGGAAAAGGTCTTTAGTTAAAGCTAGTACCGTATTAACCCACAGTCTAAGTAAGTTTAAACAGTTAATGATTCAATAAAATAGTGTTGCACTATTTCAAGTGTTGTGACCTGTATGTGATCCAGAACACCCCACACATCAACCCCCCCCACCTCTCCCACTCATCTGCCACCCCCAGAAAGAACCCACTCATTCTCGCCCGAGTCATATGCACCCTGTGCACCACCTTAAACTGTATCAGGCTCATCCTTGCACAAGAGGAGGTCCCATTTACCCTTCGCAGTGCCTCACTCCATACTCCCCAATTGATCTCCATTCCCAACTCCGCTTCCCATTTCTCCTTGATCTTCACCACCCGCTCGCCTCCCTGCTCCCCCAGCCACTTATATATATCCCCAATTCTTCCCTCCCTTCCACATCTGGAAGCAGCAGTCGCTCCAGGAGGGTATCCCGGCAATCTAGGGAACTCCTTCCAGACCTTTCGTGCAAAGTGCCCAACCTGTAGATACCTGAACTCACTACCCCTCGGCAGCTCTACCCTCTCCCTTATCTCCTCCAGACTGGCAAACCCTTCCTCCAAATACAAATCCTGCACCCTGACCAGCCCCACTTCCCTCCACCTCCTGCATACACTATCCATCCCCCCCTACTCAAACCCATGATTCTCGCGCAGCGGTGTGAGCACCGACATCCCTTCCACCCTAAAATGCCTCCTCAGCTGATTCCATATTTTCACCGTGGACTGCACCACTGAGCTCCCTGAATACCTACTCGGAGCCATTGGCAATGCTGCCTTCACCATAGCCCTCAAACTAGACCCCTTACAAGATTCCTCCTCCATCCTAACCCACTCTACCCCTTCTCCCCCCCACCACCGCCACATCTTGTCCACATTCGCCACCCAATAATAATGAAGCAAGTTTGGCAACGCCAACCCCCCCTGCGGCCTCTGCCTCTGTAGCAGGGTCCCCCCCCCCCCCCCCCCCCCCTCGGCACCTTCCCCGCCCATACAAAGTCAGAGATGATTGTGTCCACTTTCCGGAAAAAAGGCCTTTGGTCTGAAGATCGGGAGCGCCTGTAAGATAAACAAGAACCTCGGCAGGATATTCATTTTCACCACTTGGACCCTCCCCGCCAACTTTCAGTGCAGTGTAGACCTCTTAAGATCCTCCCTGGCCTCCTCCACCAGCTTCGTTAAGTTCCACTTATGGAGCTCCGTCCATTTCCTCGCTACCTGAATCCCCAAGTACCTAAACCTATCCCTCGCTACCGTAAATGGCATCCCTCTAAATTAGCCCGCTGTGCCAGCTCATTCACCGGGAATACCTCGCTTTTCCCATCATTCAGCTTGTATTCCGAGAACCCTCCAAACCTCCCCAACAGGCCCATAATCCTTCCCATACTCTCCAACGGATCCGAAAGATACAGCAAGAGGTCACCGGCATAGAGCGACACCCGATGCTCCCTCTGTCCCCTCATTATCCCCTGCCATTCTGCCGACCCCCTGAGAGCCATCGCCAATGGCTCCATGGCCAGCGCAAACAGCAGCGGCGACAGCAGGCACCCCTGCCTCGTACCCCTGCGTAAGTCAAAGCTTCGTGAGCTCCTATCATTCGCCCTCGCTCTTGGCGCCACATATAGCAATCGCACACATGCCACATCCTTCCCTTTTTTGGGGATTAGTGTAATTACTGCCTGCTTCATCGTCTCCGGCAACTCCCCCTTCTTCAGTGCTTCATTAAACGCCCCCAAAGAATGTGGTGCCAGGTCCGGCGCAAATTCCTTATAAAATTCTGCCGGGTATCCATCCGGCCCGGGGCCTTCCCGACTTCATACCCCGATACTACCCAGCACCTCCCTCAGCCCCAGCGTCTCCTCCAATGCCTGCCTCTTTGCTTCCTCCACCTGGGGAAATTCCAGCTCGTCCAGAAACCACCCCATGTCCCCTTCCTCTCCTCCTGGGTCTGCCTCATAAAGTCCCTGGTAATACTCTCTAAATGCCTCATTTATCTTCCCTGGCTCTGACACCACATCCCCAGCCCCAGTCCGGATCTTCAATATTTCCATGGACGCAACCTGCCTCCATAGCTGGTGCACCAGCATGCGGCTCGCCTTCTCCCCCTAGGGCACCCCTCTTGCCCTATGCAGTTGCCCTACTGCGCTCCCCGTTGTCAGCCTGTCAAATTGCCCCACCAACTTTTTTCTCCTCGCTAATCCCTCCACGGTGGGCACCCTCGAATATTCCCTGTCCAACTCCACTATCTCGCTCACTAGACGGTCATGTTCCGCCCTCTTTTCCTTCTTTGCACAAACCGTAAATTAGATAATTTCTCCCCGGACCACTGCCTTCAGTGCTTCCCAAAAATGCCTGCCGACACCTCCCCATTCTGATTGAACTCCACATAATCCCTAATCGCCAACTGCACCTTATCACAAAAACCTCCATCCACCAGCAGCCCCGAGTCAAACCTCCACCCCGGCCTCTGCTCTCGTTCCGTACTGAACCGAATATCCAGCCAGTGGGGTGCATGGTCCGAGATAACTATGCCCGCATACTCTGCCCCCTCCACCCCAACCAAAATCTCCCGACTCACTACAAAGTAATCAATCCTCGAATACACCTTATAGACGTGTGAAAAGAAGGAATACTCCCTTCCCCCTGGGTTCTGAAAGCTCCATGGATCCACCATACCCATCCTCTCCATAAATCCCCCCAGCTCCCTTGCCATTCGTACCCTATCCATCGACCTGGGGCTCAGTCTATCCACCCTCTGCTCCAGGAGACAGTTAAAATCTCCTCCCATGATCAACTGGTACGTGGCCAAATCCGGGATTGCTGCCAGCAACCCCGCCCTGAATGAATGTTGATTGTGTTTATTTTTTTAATGAATTCCTTTGCATGTATTTTAATCAGGGTTTTAATGCCTTTTGGGTAAAGAATTGATGATGAGAGCTGAATAAATTGAACCTCTATTCTTCAGAGTTTAGAAGAATGAGAGGTGATCTCATTGTAACAGGCAATATTCTGAGGGAGCTTGAAAGGGTAGACAGCAAGGCCCATCTTTTCACAAATGTGTCAGATCTCTGCGCCATAGCCACAATATCGCCAGAGACCCCGATTCTGGAAATCCTACCCCCCTACCTGGGACCCACCACTTTCGTCAGGGGGTTTGGGGGGATGCGGTGAGCAAAGGGAGGTTACAGTTTGGATATCTGTGCTCCATGAAGGCAGCTGCACATGTAAATGTGTAGCTACCTTCAAACAAATGCAACTTTTATCACTACATTGTCAATAACACGACTTGTGGTCGTTAGACATTTGAGGAAATGGTCTAAAACTGCTGATGTTATTTGGAGAGGTAAGAGATCCTTTTGGAGAAGTGCAGGCACCCCTTTGGGAGAGGTAAGAGTAGACATGACTGTTCAGAAAAATTGGATAAGCTCAGTGGAACCGTCGAGCTGTAAAGTAATTTAAATGTCCAAGCCCTTTAGATTTTTGGAAAATGCCTGCTGTGGCAGGTTGCAATTTCAATAGCTGTCTGTTGACATAAGCCTGAGGAGTTGACATAAGCCTGAGGAGTTATCATTATAGGATTAGTGCTGCATGACTGATTACACAACATGTCATTACCACAGTGGGGAGGATGTAAGTGTTCCGTTTGGCTGACAGTTGACAGTGGTTATACAGTCTTTGATGTAAGTCTCTGAATACAAATGTTTATTTTCATAAGGCATAAGTATTGGAAAGAAATGTGTGTTTTTATGAGGGATTAAGTACTTGGAGGAATTTAAATAATTGAAGAAGATTTATTGAATGAGATTTTTAAAAATATAGCGAAGTCTGCAGTATTCTATCTTACCACGGCTCTTGAGATCTCCCCATGATGGATGTCGGGTGAGTTGGCATGGAGGGTGTTGGGGCAAAGGAGATTGATGTGGGTTATGGGTTGGTATGTAAGGTATGAGGCACATAGGAAAGTGGGTGAAGGGACATTACACTAGCATGGAAGGTATGAGAGGCCATGAGATGGGTATGAGATTGCATGACATGGCATGGTTGGGGCATGGGTAGGTATGAAGAGTGAGGGTGTAAGGGATGTTTTATGTTTTTGTATTTTTACTGTAACTGAGACCAAGAGCCAGAGCACCGAGATGGGCCATTTATACACCAGCACCCAGCAATCCTTATGGCTGTCTCCGGGTGGTGGGCCCAAGTCCCATCGAGGTCCCACACTGCTGTGACAAAAATTTGAAGATACAGAGCACTTTCTCCTGAGTCAGGAATTTTCCTGATACTGTGTTCCTGACTCGGGAGTGAAAATTCAGCCCTGAGGAACTGGAGAACCATGCAAACAACCTTACGTTAAGGGGCCAATCATTTAGGACTGACATGAGGAGAAATTCTGTCACTCAGAGTATTTCGAATCTTTGGAATTGTCTTTCTCAGAAGGTTGTGCATGCTCCATTGTTGAATATATTTAAAGTTCAGATGGACAGATTTTGATCTCTCAGGGAATCAAAGGGAATGGACGGAAGAGTCAAGTTGAGGTAGATCAACTACGATCATATTGAATACCCCTGCTCTTATATCTTATTCTCTTAATCAATTTCACACAAAAGCACATTGGAAGGCCAAGATTTTCTATCCTCAGCACATGCAGTTGCTCTTAATTCAAATGCAAGTCAAAAATTCAAATTGGCTGCTCAGTGAATAAATTCATTGCTTGGCGAGGCAGCAGGAATAGGGACAGGAAAATTGAAGGTTGCAATTTTACTCCTGGGGCGAAATTCTCCGGAAACGGCGCGATGTCCGCCGACTGGCGCCCAAAACGGCGCCAATCAGACGGGCATCGCGCCGTCCCAAAGGTGCGGAATGCTCCGTATCTTTGGGGGCCGAGCCCCAACATTGAGGGGCTAGGCCGACGCCGGAGGAATTTCCGCCCCACCAGCTGGCGCTGACAGCTTCCCACGCATGCGCAGTGGAGGAGTCTTTTCCGCCTCCGCCATGGTGGAGACCGTGGCGAAGGCGGAAGGGAAAGAGTGCCCCTACGGCACAGGCCCGCCCGCGGATCGGTGGGCCCCAATCGCGGGCAAGGTCACTGTGGGGGCAGCCCCCGGGGCCAGATAGGCCCGCGCACCCCCCAGGACCCCGGAGCCCGCCCGCGCCGCCTTGTCCCGCCGGTAAGGTAGGTGATTTAATTTACGCCGGCGGGACAGGCAATTTATCGGCGGGACTTCGGCCCGTCCGGGCCGGAGAATCGAGTGGGGGGGCCCGCCAACCGGCGCGGCGCGATTCCCGCCCCCGCCGAATCTCAGGTGCCGGAGACTTCGGCAACCAGCCAGGGCGGGATTCACGCCAGCCCCCGGCGATTCTCCGACCCGGCGGGGGGTCGGAGAATGTCGCACCTGGTCTGTACTGATCATGTAATTTCAGCAGGGGGAGAGTATCGGCTTTCCAAATGTGCATCATGACATGGTGCCATTCCCTTGCATTTTCCCCATAGCCCAGAACATTGTTTCTATTCAAGTAATCATCTAATGCCTCTTCAATACCTCGATTAAACCTGCTCCCAGCACACTTCCAGGCAATGTATCCCAGATCTGAACCGCTCATTGTGTGAAAAAGCTTTTCTCACATCATATTTGCTCCTTTTGCAAATCACTTCAAATTTATCCTCTCTCGTTTGTGTCGTCCGCAAACTTTGAAATTGTCTCCTGCACAACAAGATGTAGATCATTAATATATACCAGGAAAAGCAAGGGTCCCAATACTAACCCCACTACAAACCTTCTTCCAGCCTGAAAAATATCTATTGATCGTTACTTTCTGCTTCCTATTATTCAACGCGTTTTGCATCATCATTGCTACTATCCCATTCATTCTATAAGCTATAATTTTTCTCACAAGTCTTCTGTTGCACTGTGTTGAATGCCTTCTTAAAGTCCATGTACCCCACGTCGGTAGCATTGCCCTCATTGACCCTTTCTGTTACCTCCTCAAAAAACTCCAGCAAAATAGTTAAACAAGATTTTCCCTTTAGAAATCCATGTTGGCTCTTGCTGATCAACCCACATTTTTCCATGTGACTACAAATTTTTCCCCGAATGATTGTTTCTTTAAGCTTGCCCACCACTCATACTGAACTGACTGGCCTGTAATTGCTGGGGCTATCCTTACAACCTTTTTTGAATAAGGGTGTAATATTTGCAATTCTCCAGTCCCCTGGCAATTCCCCTGAATCTGGAGATGACTGGAAGATTATGACCAGTACACCTGCAATTTCCATTCTCACTTCCTTCACTATCCTCCGATACATCTCATCCAGTCCTGGTGTCGGGGCAACTTTCAGTACCAACAGTCTTGTTAACTCTTTCTCCTCATCAACTTTGAATCCTTCTAGAGATAGAGGGCGGAATTCTCCCCCCCCCCACGCCGGGTGGGAGAACGCCGGGGCGCCGCGCGAGTCCAGCCACGCCGCCCCGGCACCCGCAGGCGATTCTCCCCCCCCCCCCCCAAACCGGCGCGCGACAATCATGGCTGGCCGCTGGGAGAATCGCCGCTTGCCGTTTGTAACGGGTGAGCGGCGATTCTCCGGCCCTGATGGGCCAAGCGGCCTGCCCAACACGACATGTTCCCACCGGCACTGTCCACACCTGGTCGCTGCCAGCGGGAACAGTACGGGAATGCTGGGGGCGGGGGGGCGGCCTGTGGGGGGGGAAGGTGGGTTCCTGCACTGGGGGCGGGCCTCAAAAGGGGCCTGGCCCGCGATCGGTGCCCACTGATCAACGGGCCGGCCTCTCTGAAGGAGGATCTCCTTCCTCTGCCGCCCCACAAGATCCACCCGACATCTTGTTGCGGGGCGGCTGCGGGGAGGACGGCAACCGCGCATGCGCGGGTTGACGCTGGCCAACCCGCGCATGCGACGTCATTTACGCGGCGCCGCTTTTACGTGGCGCCAAGGCCCGGCGTGCGTAAATGACGCGGCACCGCTCCTAGGCCCCCGGGGGCGGGAGAATAGGGGGCTGGGAGCGGCCTCAGACTTAATCGGGACTTAATCGCCCGATGCGAGCATTGCGCCCGGAGTTTCCTCATCTGTCACCAGGTTCTGGGTACCTCCTTGGTAAAGACAGATGCAAAGCATTAATTTAATAACTTAGCTGTGCCCACTGCCTCCAAAAAAACCCTTTTTGGTCCCCAATAGACCCTACTCCTTTTAACCCCCTTTCACTATTCATATGCTGATAGAAGACTTTGTGATCCCGTTTTATGTTAGCTGGTCGCCTCTTTTCATACTCTCTCTTTGCTTCTCTTATTTCCTTTTTCACTTCCCCTTTGAGCCTCCTACATTCAGTTTGGTTCTCCATTGTAATCTGCGGAATGTGGCGACTAGGGGCTTTTCACAGTAACTTCAATTGAAGCCTACTTGTGACAATAAGCGATTTTCATTTCATTTTTTCATTTCATAAGCACACTTTTTCTTCTTCATCACAATCTCTATCTCTTTCGCCTTCCAGAGAGCTCTGGATTTGTTTGCCCTACCTTTCCCCTTCATGGGAATATACTGTCTCCATTTTGAAGGTAGCCCATGTTCAGGTGTTGTTTTTTCTGCAAACCGTTGATGCCAGTTTACTCGGCCCAGATTGATTCTTACCCCATTGAAAACTTGACTTTTAAAAAAAATTTTGAGTATCCAATTAATTTTTTCCAATTATGGGGCAATTTAGTGTGGCCAATCCACCTACTCTACACATCTTTGGGTTGTGGGGGCGAAACCCACGCAAACACGGGGAGAATGTGCAAACTCCACATGGACCGTGACCCAGAGCCGGGATCGAACTTGGGACCGCGGCGCTGTGAGACAGCAGTGCTGACCACTGCGCCACCATGCTGCCGAAAAGTTGACTTTCCCCCAGTTTATTATTCTTACTCTGGATTGTTCTTTGTCCTTTTCTATAGCTGACCTAAACATTACGATACAATGATTACTGTTCCATAAATGTTCCACTGATAACTCATCCATTTGGCTCACCTCATTCCCACGAACCAGGTTTAGCAGCGCTTCCTTTCACGGATTGAGAGAGAGAGTGAGACAAAAGGGACTGAAAGGGAAGGTAAGTGAAACATTTAACTAAGGATTCAGACTCAACAATTTAAATTGTGCCCTTTCTGGGCTGGAGAGGAGGATTGACATTGAATTAAAAATGATTACATCACTAAATGGGGACAAACCCTAACTTTCTGCAGGGGGTTTACGGAGCAATTCGTGTAAATCCAGCAAATTCTCAAAAATACTGAGAAGGTTGAGGATGAGATGCGGAAATGGCAGAACAGTGTAAATGCGGCAACAAGTTAAGGCAATTCGCAAATCGCGAGGAGCCCCTAATGAACTCTGCATTATTTTTGCAGCAAGGCTGAGGCCACGGTCTTTCCTTGTAGGTGTAATTAATCAGGAAGTTGTGCAGAACTGGAATGAGACAGGGCTGTTTGTCCCATCAAGCCCTCTCTATTCAGGATCTGTGTATAATTATTCTATCATGAACTACCCTCCCCCCTTTCCCCACAATCTCATTTTTTAAAAATTAAACATAATATTATGAGACGGGGGGTTCTGGCATTCTGTTAAATTGACTTGTCTGTGGATTTGTGCTGTGGATGAATGTTAGAGTATTACAGAAGTGCTATTTTTCATGTCCTGTCATACTCTCAAGGTCACTCTCTAACTATGGTTCACATTACGATGTTTGGTTTTTTTTGTGCAGTCTTGTTTGTGCTGTCAAACAGGGATTAGCAAGATCTTACTTCAAGCCAAACTCCACATCATTGCCATAATGTAGGTCTGCCCAGTGCATTACATTTCCTACATTGTTCCATGTTGCTTAATGTAATATGTGTATGCTCCATCCACTTTCTCCCTTAATTGTTCAATCCTTTCCATCTTATCTTCAGCCTCGTCCATCTTTCCTTCCATGCATCCGCATTTTATTTTTCTTTTGCTCATTCAATCCTTTTAAGACCTTTCCTGACTGAACAATATTGCTATTTTTTTTCAATAAATTGGGAGTGATAACGCTGGGGTTTCTGTAGTGCTTCCCTTCACCAACCCCTAACACAATTCTTTGTAACTTTGATAAACCAGTAATTTGATATTTTCTTTTGCTCAGTATATGCTCAGTACAGCGGAGCTAAGAGGAAATGAATGGATGCCCTGTGTGCTTGTAATGCAATAAGCATGGCGTGCAGGAGAAGTAATTAGGTAGTATTGCGTTCTGCTTGACAGCCTCGTTGGCTGAGCTGCTTCCAATCTACCCTTTCCTTTCACCCTGGCCATCTGGATGTTCATTTGCTCATGTCAGGCGACCCGAAGGGCAGCATGGTAGCATTATGGATAGCACAATTGCTTCACAGCGCCAGGGTCCCAGGTTCGATTCCGACTTGGGTCTCTGTCTGTGCAGAGTCTGCACATCCTCCCCGTGTGTGCGTGGGTTTCCTCCGGGTGCTCCGGTTTCCTCCCACAGTCCAAAGATGTGCAGGTTAGGTGGATTGGCCATGGTAAATTGCCCTTAGTGTCCAAAATTGCCCTTAGTGTTGGGTGGGGTTTACTGGGTTATGGGGATAGGGTGGAGGTGTTGACCTTGGGTAGGGCGCTCTTTTCAAGAGCCGGTGCAGACTCGATGGGCCGAATGGCCTCCTTCTGCACTGTAAATTCTATCTATCTATGAAGGCATCTCTATATTCGCCCCAGTGTGAATCTGGCTGAAAAGCAACCACTGTGTGGCAATTTGTGAACTATATATTTGGCAGAGCTGTGAGTAATATGAATAATTCCTGCCTCAATTACCTCACGCCGCACAATGGGAGTCTACTGGACAAATACTGATAGAATGCGAGAGTTTGAGAGAGTAGATCCAGTTTAGCAAATCATACAGAATTTAACATCCAAAGATGTGCAGGTTAGGTGTATTGGCTATGCTAAATTGCCCTTAGTGTCCAAAAAAGGTTAGGTGGGTTTATGGGGATAGGGTGGAGGTGTGGGGCTTAGGTAGGGTGCTCTTTCCAAGGGCCGGTGCAGACTCGATGGGTCGAATGGCCTCCTTCTGCACTGTAAATTCTATGAACCTATTCTATTACCATAGATAGGGGTATAGTCAGCAAAATGATTCAGCCCAGTTAATGAAATGTCTTGAATTGTCCTGTTGGTCAAATTAACCCAGCTCAGTTTGAATTGCAAAATATGTTTGGAATTGCAGGGATTGTATATAGGTAGGAGCCTCAGACTCTTGTAGTGGTAGGGGACAACATCAAATCTGATCAAGATCAGCATTTAATTACATTTCCAGATTATACAAGCTCAAAACAGAACAATGCTTTCTCTTCTGCATCTCAACAATATATTTCACTTCATTTTTGCCTTTGTAAGTGAGGTTACCAGTTTAATAACAGGTCATAACTTGAATCTCGTTCCAGGAAATCATTATTTTTACAACAATCTAAAATCTCCAATTAGGTTGCAGTCCATAAACTTTACTCTCAGTTCTATGCTATCCTTTATTTCACTTCAGCAATATTGCTATATTTCCTTATTTTACTGTTGAGACGCACATCACAATGATTGTTACAAAAAAGGCAAGCATAAGGTTCAGGTCAAAGGTCAATTTACCATGACCAGCATGTGTGCGCCCCCCCCCCCCCCCCCCTCACCCCCCCCCCCCCCCCCCCTCAACTTATTACTCAGTGGTAAACACTACCCAGTGTGGTGCGGAGCCAACAGGTACAGTTTCAAGAAAAGTACAGGTTTGACCCTTGGGTTGAGCAAGCTGATATGTCCTTTGTCCAGGAGCATGTATGCTACAATGACCTTCCAGACAAGAAAGAGAACAAATCAGCCTGGGCTTCTGCTCCTGATTCCCAACCTGGAAAATGTGCATATTTGGATGAGTTAAGAACAGCACTCTGCTGAGCCATGTTAATTTTGATGGTAAAAAATGTCACTGCTGATGCTAGCATGCAGCGGCCTGGGGGACACTGACAGTATTGCTTTTATGCACCTATATGTGGAGTGACACTGGTTCATACTGACAAGGTTCTCGGTGATCAGAGGCCTCCTGTATAGCCCACCGCCCCTGATAGGATGTCTTGCTCATGATGTGCCAAGGAAGAAAGGTAACAGAAGGGGAGACATGGCACAGCACTACACCACTAGTGGTAATGTCACTGGACTAGTAATTCAGAGGCCCGGGCTCTGAGGACACAGTTCAAATCCCACCCAGGTGGCTAGTGCAATTTAAATTCAATCAATTTTTAAAAATGGAATATAAACTAGTCTCAATGATGGTGACCATGACGACTGTCACTGTTTGTTGTAAAAGTCCATCTGGTTCACTCATGGCCTTTAGGGAAGGAAATCTACCATCCTTACCTGGTGTGGTTTATTTGTGACTGTTAACCGCACACTGAAATGGCTTAGTAAGCCACTCAGTCCAAGCGAAATTAAGGATGAACAACAAATGCTGGCTTTGGCAGTGATGCCCACATTTCATGGAAGAATAAATAAAAACCACAAGTTGTAATTGAATTGTTAAATGCAGGTTGAAAGCATTTGGGTCAGCTTGTGTTAAAGTTAATATTTTCTACACTAAAAACGCTTTTTTTTATTTTTGGGTTGTGGATAGTGATGCCAAGATCACATTGGTCATTGCTGTGGTGGAATGACTGTTTTTAACAACTGAGGGGCTTAAAGGACATTAAGAATCAGCCACTTATGCACCAGTGGAGTTGCACTTAGGTCGAAATGGGTAGAAAGGGTACAATGCTCAGAGAGAGATTAGTGAACCTGTTGGAATTTCACAACAATCTAGCAGGTTTCATGGACATTTCATTTCACAAGTTACCAGATATGTTGAATTCAGTTTTGCAACTCAACCCGGTGGCAACTCACAACCCCTGAACACTGATTGTCCAGTACCATAACCTCTACATTCAAGATGATGGTGGTTGATGAAGTGGCTGAATGCAGTGTGATACATGTGGTGAAACTCTCTGTGCAGGCGAGGATGAGTAAAAGAAGATATTCCTGTCTGAGCTGTCGTTGGTAGGTTTTTGCTTTCTTTGTCGAGTTATTGCAATAGGAAATATTCTCTCCGCCACCAGACATTGGATGGCAGAGTGTGTCCAGAAAATTCAGCAAAGTTTTAAATCTGGAACAGGGCATATATATATTAAAGCTTAATTGTTAATCATCCCACATTAGGCAGAAATGTTCTGAGTTTAACAAATGATCAGCAAATCTGACAAATGCAAGTTCTTTCTATTTTAATAATAAAATGCATTCTTGTGCTCTCAGAAGTATTCAACAACAGAGAATTAAAAAAGATGAAAAATAGCTCAGTGGCAAAGCAGTCATATGTTTCAAATTTCCTCTTAACCGAATCAAGTATCAAAACTGTGGACGCAAATGAGAAACAGACTTCTTTTAGAAAATAACTCTGACCTGTTTGGAAAGGGGTTCTAAATTGTTTGCTGGTGGTAGAGGCAGAGGGGGCAGGGAGGAACGAAGCACAAAGGTGACTTTGAGAGAATGGGCGAAGGAGGGAGGTGTTTGACTGCATTAGGCAGCCACCTGGCATTGTTAGCTGTTATAAATGTCCTGGTGTTGCATTAAGTGGGCGTAAGTTAATTGCTGTGAGCTCGCTCCGAGCGCTGCTTTCATGTGCTACTACTAGAAAACGCAATAAATTATAACATGACTGACACTCCCCACAGCTCCGCCAACCCCTCACCCCTGCTCCCCACCCCCCCCAACGCATCCTCTCACTCTATCATAGGCGCAGGGTGATTGTCCTTAAATTATTTGCTCTGGCAGGAGTATCATTTACCACAGTTTTATCTGAATGACCAACAAGGTAACAAGAGAACTCTGTTAATGTCGGGTTAAACAGTGGGGCCATGAAAAATTAATTCAGAGACCTCTAGACAGTTCAGTAATTACAGTTGTTACTGCAGAAGAAGCAAAAATTATATTGCTGACTGTGTAACTTGTGGCACAGTTTAATTACTACACACTTACTCTATGAGGAAACGGGATTTTGCCTGTGGTGTGGCAAGTAATTCTGAACAATGCCTGAATGCAGATCGAGCATAATTAAAAGACTAATATAGTTGCATTCTGAGAATGTGTATTGATATTCTTAAAAGCCTACAAAATATTTACAGCACAGAAATAGGCCATTTAACCCAATGGATCCTTGTCGGTGTGTAAGGTCTATTTGAGCCTACTCCCACCCTTCTTTATCTAATCTCATTCCTTCTATCCCTTTCTTCCTCATGTTCAGCTTTCCCTTAAATGCCTTCTATGCCATTCACCTTATGCCATACTCCTTATGGTAGTGATAGTTGCATATTCTCATTGCTCTCTGGATAAAGAAGTTTTTCCTGAATTCCTTATTGAATTTATTCGTAACTATGGCGGGATTTTCTGGCCCCTTACACGGTGTGTTTCCCGACGGCAGATACAGCTTGTCAGTGGCCGATCCCACCTCTGTCTACGCAGTTTTGCGTAGCTCGCCTGTCCAGCAGCCAGAGAACTCTCCACAGGGGGTTGCCTTCGATGGAACCGGAAGATCCCACCAGTGGGAAGGACCGGAAAATTTAATCCTATGATAAATTTATGACCGCCAGTTGTGGTCTCAGATGTAAGCTTCTTCCTTTCATCTACCGTCTCAAATCTATTGATAATATTATCGACCTCGGTCAGGTCGCCCCTTTGTCTTTTTCTTCTTTGAAATGTGCCGTATGTCGTGTTAGGTACACTGGTCTAACACTGGCTGCAACTGGATGCAGTTTAGATAAGAAAGATACTCCTGACCTTGAAGTTAGTTCAATCAGGTTTATTGAACTAATAGCACAGTTAGCACAGTTTTCTGTAAGTTCGACTCTCTGCTAACTTAAGTGTGGTTACTCTGTCTGACTGAACCAGACTAGCTCTTAGCCACGTGGTGGAGGTGTGAGATTGTAACAACACCCTTGACTGACTCTCTAGATGTTCATCAGTGGAAAGAGGCGGAGTGTGAGTGCCTCGTGTCTTTTATAGTCAGATCCCACCCCTGAGTGTCCTGCCTGCTTATTGGTCATGTCCTGTTCTCTGTGTCCATTAGCTGTTTGTCTGTATATCATTATGTGTGTGTCTGCATATCATGACACCGTAGTCTTTTCAGTCTTTCGTGATAGGTATAATATCTCAATTCTGGCACCAAAATAAATCTTTTTTGCATCTTCCCAGTGCTGCTATATCCTATTTAGAACATGGAAATCACAATTGTTCACAGTATTACACGGGTGGTTTAATCAAGGTTCTTTGCAAGTTTAGCATAAAGCCTCTGCTTTACAATTTTTTTCTGCTGGAAATGAACCCAGTGCTATAGTTGCTTCATGATATTAACATTCAACATTACTTTTAATGATCTGAATATTCTGTCAGGGAATGCTAGACTTGGATTTGCTCTGTGTCTGGATCATTATAGGTGACAACAGCCAGTTTGCATCCTGTATCTGCAGCTTGTTTTCTGATTGCTGAAATCTCTCAATCTATTTCAACCATCTCATTTATTTGATACAAATAAGATTAAACATCTAAAATATACATTGCCTGTCTTTTGGCTGAGATGGGGCCATTGGGATCCTGTCCTTGTGAGTTTGGGAAGGTGTTAGATCCACTGGGCTCTGTACAGTGGGAGTGATTAGGAAGGTTAGATCCACTGGGCTCTGTACAGTGGGAGTTGTTGGGAAGCAGTTAGATCCACTAGGCTCTGTCCAGTGGGAGTGATTGGGAAGGTGTTAGATCCACTGGGCTCTGTACAGTGGGAGTGATTGGGAAGGTGTTAGATCCACTGGGCTCTGCACAGTGGGAGTGATTGGGAAGGTGTTAGATTAACTCGGCTCTGTACAGTGGGAGTGGTTGGGAAGGAGTTAGATACATTGGGTTCTGTGGAGTGGGAGTGATTGGGAAGGAGTCAGATACACTGGGCTATGTACAGTGGGAGTGATTGGGAAGAAATTAGATCCACCTAGCTCTTAACAGTGGAAGTAACTAAAAGTGTTCCATGGTCATCTATTGGCATTATCCACAGATTCCCAACAATGTAGGAGGCCATTTGGCCCATTGAGTCTGCACGGACCCTCCGAAAGGGCACTCTAACTATGCCCACTCACCCACTCTTTCCCCGTAACCCTGTGCATTGATCATGGCCAACCTACCCAACCTGCACATCATTGCACTGTGGGAGGAAACCAGAGCACCCAGAGGAAACCCATGCAGACATGGGGAGAATGTGCAAACTCCACACAGACAAGTCTTCCAAGGCCGCAATTGAACTCAGAGCCCTGGTTATGATGTATTATTGTTATTATGTATAACAAGAGTGCTTCAATTTAGTTAATTCCTTACTTGGGTTAAGTATGGACTTTGGTGCACAGGACACAGGGCATAATGTTGGAACACAGTCCTCCAGGTCAGAATCAGTGCAGAATATTAGTAGATCAATAGATTGCTGAAATAAAAACATGAACAGAAATATATCATCTTGCCCTTTCTTTTTGTTGTTCTGTCCTTACTTTTATCCACCTCTCTTGTTTTTTCTTAATCATTCAAAGATTCAATGATTGAGGGTTGCACAGAATTGCAACAGGGAGGATGATTTAATTTACTGAGAAGGGTTTGGAGATTCATTCCAGCGCATGACTCAGGAAACCATTCAGTTCATCCAACCCATTTAGATGCATGCAGGACACTCTTGAACCATTTTCATCTCCTTCCTGCCTTGGCACTAATACTACAACCTTTGATCTGAATTTGTTGAAGATTTATTTTGATCAGTGCTTCAAACAATTCCATATTCACTCCAATAAGTAACCAATTTCCATGTACCATTAATGAATGTTTCTTAAAGTATATTGGCAGATTTCCTTTTGCAGTGTGCAGTTAGTCAAATGTCAATGCTGTTTTTTGATTCCAGGGGGATTGCATCACATACCTGCAGTGTATTATTTTACTGCTAAGATATTAAGGAATTCTTAACAATGCACTCAGAAATCCATAGTATGACCAGAGACAACTTGATTTTATGAAAAGGAAATCGTGTTTGACAAATGTATTTGAATTTTTTGAGGGATGTAATTAGACAAAGGGGAGTCAGTAGATGTTGTGTATCTGGATTTCCAAAAGACATTCATAAAGGCACCACACAAAGGTTAATAGGTAAGATAGGCTCATGGAGTTGCGGGTAATATTCTAGCATGACTGGAGGAGAAGAAGCAAAAGATAGGCATAAATGGGGCATCTTCAAGTTCAGGCTGTAACGAGTGGAATGCCACAAGGATCAGTGCTTGAGCCTCAGCTATTTACAACTGAAATGAATGACTTGGGCAACGAGACAGAGAGTAAAATATCTTTGAGTTTGTGCTGATACAAAGCTAGGGATAAATATAAGTGTGAGGAGGACACAGAGAGGCTGTGGGCAAGAGAGGTAGGCAGGTTAAGTGAGTCATCAACAATGTGGCAGATTGGAGCAAAATGCGACAAAGTGTGAAGTTGTTCACTTTGGTCATAAGAACAGATAAAGCGGAATATTTTTTAAACGGCAAGAATAGATCAGTGGAATATTTTTTAAAAGGCATGAAACTTTGAAGTGTTCATGTTCAGAGAGACTTAGGTGTGCTGGAGTGGGAACTCAAAAAGAGTTAGCATGCAGGTATAGCAAACTGTTAGGAAGGCAAATGGCATGTTGGAATTTATTGTCAGTGGATTGGAGTCCAGGAATAAATAAGTCTCGCTATAATTTTACAGGGCTTTTCTGAGATCACACCTGGAATACTGCAGTTTTGGTCTCCAAAGAGGAAGGATATACTTGCATAGGAGGCAGTACAACAAAGATTCACTAGATTGTTGGTCCCTTGATTGAGAAGGTTGCCCAATGATGAGGGGTTGAATAAATTGGACCTATGTTCTCTGGGGCTTAGTAGAATTCATGCGGATCTCATTGAAGCATACAATATTCTAAAGAGGATCGACAGGGTATATACTGAGAGATTGTTTCCGCTGGTCAGGGAGTCTATAATACAGGAACACAGTCTCAGGATAAGGAGACAATCATTCAGGGTTGAGATGATGAAAAATAAAAGGTTATGAATCTTTGGCATTCGCTACCAAAGAGGGTACTCCATCATTGAATACATTTAAGGCTGGGATAGAGAGATTTTTGGTGTCTCAGGAAATAAAGGGAGCCGGTGGAAAGAGGGAGCCATATGGTCTACTCCTGCTCTTATCCCTTGTGTTCTTGTGATGTGGGAGGCAGTGGTGTAGTGGTATTGTCATTGGATTACTAATCCAGGGCCCCAGGGTAATGCTCTGGGAACCCAGGTTCGAATCCCACCGTGGCACATGGTGAAATCTGAATTCAATAAACATATGGAATTCAACTTCTAAGGATGACCATGAAGCTATCATTGATTGTCGTCAAAACACATCTAGTTCACTCATGTCCTTTAGCGAAAAAAATCGGTTGTCCTTACCTGGTTTGGTCTACATGTGACTCCACATACACAACAATGTGGCTGACACCCTCAGGGATGGACAATAATTACTGGCCTAGCCAGAGATTCTCACATCCCAGGAACAAATGTTAAAAATCACCAGACTCTTGAGGGCCCCAAGCTCCAATTCCTGTACTAAATACAGACTGATGCCAGTTAGATTTTAACTTCTGTTTAATGGCAAATGGTTACAGATGGGAAGATTTCTAAATTTACAGCTGTAGGTCAGGACTGCCCGCCTGAAAGGACTTTTGATCATTTCACGTGTGGCATCGAAAGTGGAAAGGTAAACTCATAACTTTTTAAATAGCCTTGTCAATACACACATAGATTATTAGCTCAGTTGGCTGGACAGCTGGTTTCACAGAATTAACAGTGCAGAAGGAGGCCATTCGGCCCATCGAGCCTGCACCGGCCCTTGGAAAGAGCACCCTACTTAAGCCCACACCTCCACTCTATCACAGACTGTGCAGACGCTACGACAACGGATGAGCGGACATCGCGCGACAATCGCCAAGCAGGAATGTTCCCTTCCAGTCGGGGAACACTTCAGCAGTCAAGGGCATTCAGCCTCTGATCTCCGGGTAAGCGTTCTCCAAGGCGGCCTTCAGAACGCGCGACAACGCAAAATTGCCGAGCAGAAACTTATAGCCGAGTTCCGCACACATGAGTACAGTCTCAACCGGGACCTTGCATTCATGTCGCATTACATTCATCCCCCACCATCTGGCCTGGGCTTGCAAAATCCCACCAACTGTCCTGGCTTAAGACAATTCACACCTCTTTAACCTGGGTTACCCCTATCTCTGGATCTGTAAAGACTTAATTAGCTGCACATGCTCGCATTCAAAGCATTGTCTTGCATCTTTGACTTTGTCTACATATATGTCTTTGGAATATACCTCTTCATTTGCCTGAGGAAGGAGCAGTGCTCCGAAAGCTAGTGTTTGAAACAAACCTGTTGGGCTTTAACCTGGTGTAAGACCTCTTACTGTACTCATCTCAATGGCACCTTATTTGCTCCATGCCACTCATGCTCCTCCATTCATCCCCATGGTCTCATATCGCCCCACACCAACTTCGTGCCAACTGACACTAATCCATGTCCTCATGTCTTTGAGCGAGTCTTGAATAGTTGGAATTTATGAGAGCGTGTTGGCCTGTTTTTTTTCTGGAGAACGTGCACTCAACTGCTCCCTTGCAGAGCCTCATCTGATCGGCTCCTTAAAATGGATTGTATTCTTCATCCTCATTAGCGAGGTACAGAGAGATGAGGAGTGAAATCATTACAAATGGGAAAAAAACGAGTTCCTATTCTGCTGCACCATCCCATATGAAAAATCTTTGCCTCCTTTGACCCTCCATCGCCAATCCCCATGCACAGAAAAGAAGGAGCTTGAAGGAGATATTTTCCTCTTCAGTTCGGAGTGGCTTAGAAAACCTACAGCTATTAGGGACGACACCTTCGTCTGTGATGTTCACAAGCCACGTGCCATGTGAAGCGTTTCTTGTGTGAGGCTGGTACTTCTAAATAGAGATAGCGTGACTGATGAGGTCATAGTGTGAGCCGTTCATTTCTCCCTCCCTCACGGTTCGCCGGCCATGCGGTGTCTTTAATTTTGCCCGTTAAAAATTGTAAATGTGGCACTGTAATTTCTGGTGGCTCTAATGATTTCCGAATTTGACGATTTACGTTTGGGAGCAGAAATCTGACCACATGGAACAATTGCTTGTACAAGACCTGGTTGTAGGCAGGTTCCTTAGGGTGCCAGGGACTCCAGGCATCAAGAAGAAGACTTTGGCAGTGGCCAAATTGTATTTTTGGCCTGTAATGGAGGGTTGAGTGCTGTCCACTAATGGGCAGAATGAAAATGTCCGATCTAACATTAATGATCGGTGCCACCGCATTTTCTTTAGAAACTGTTACATCTGATGACACAAACTTGCCAGTTATTTCTGCTACAAAGCCAGATAGTAAATAAATTAAACTTCAGTTACGTCCTCGAAGTGTAATCTTAATTAAACTTTTAGAAATTCAAATATTTTTCCTCTTCCATTCCTCCAATGCTGTTAGTTTTCTGCAATTAATAATAATAATCTTTATTAGTGTCTCAAGTAGGCTTACATTAACACTGCAATGAAGTTACTGTGAAAATCCCCCAGTCGCCTCACTCCGGTGCCTGTTCGGGTACACTGAGGGAGAATTCAGAATGTCCAATTCACGTAACAACACGTCTTTCGGGACTTGTTGGAGGAAACCGGAGCACCAAGAGGAAACCCACACAGACTTGGGGAGAAGCTGCAAACTCCGCACAGACAGTGACCCAAGCCAGGAATCGAACAGGTCCGTGGCACTGTGAATCAACGGTGCTAACCACTGTGCTGCCACGCCGCCCACAATTTATCGCTTCTATATTTTAAATTTTTTTTGCTGCGACTGGCATTGTGTTATGTTTTTGCACCCGCGTTTGTTATGTGGAACGGAGTTTGTTTTCTAGCAATAACAGGTTTGCAAGAATTGCTTTTAAAAGAGTCATGGAAACTATTGTGTGAAAAGCTCAAATAAATTTGACAGGGAAAAGGGGACAGATCAGAACGGTGGAGTGACCACCTAATGAACGAGGGCCAGAGAAATGGATTCTAAATGCTGCAGAGTAGGAAGGGTTGGAGAAGGGAGCAGATTCAGACGGAGATGGATGGCTATATCCACTGCTGAATAGCCCCTCCTTGTGGTCTGTAATCTGGCCAACACTGGGGAAACCAAAGCAACCAGCTCAAAGGACACTTGTATCTTTGGAATGAAAGACAAATGTTTGGCAAAACATTCCTGATTTTGGGGCAGAACTGAAATGTCCTGCAGGATCACGTTTGCTGCAACAATGTCACGTGTGATTTCTGTGATGATTTGTTCCATTATCTGTCAAATAATTTGCTGACTGTACCATGTGGTAATGCCTCGCCCGATGTAGTCGGAAATTGGCTGCATAAACTCTGCTGCGGAGAAGCAACAGAAGCGGAAGGAGAGAGATCAGCACCTCATCTTGAGATCTGTCTCCACCCTGCCTCAGGGCAACCCTTGTCCGGTCTGCCTGTAGGCCTGTGGCTCCTGGATCAGCCTGCTGAGTCACCCGAGGGGACACAAGTTACAGCGAAGTGGATTATAACTCTTGTTCCAATTAGTCACATATTTCCTTCACAGCAGAAGCTAACAAACATCACCCTCGTTTTGAGGGACTGATGATGGCGACCATTTGTAAACAAGAGGAGACAATAGCTCAAACACTTCTTTGTGAATATAATGGTTCTTTAAGAGGTGCAACAAATAATTTCAGTGTGGTGCTTCAATAGATACGAATAATGCAGTAAATGCCATGATATTTTTCATCTTTTATTTCTTGAAAATTTAAAACCAACACTTTATTGCTTTGTAGTATGCACCCCCATTTTAATACCTTTTGTTTGTGACACTCAATGAAAAGAGCTTTGCTGTTTAGAGCCTTTTTGTTATATGTCGAACAGTACTTGATGTCCTGTTAGTTGTATTTTTTTAATGGTAATTACTGGTAATGAGAAGAGAAACATTTTTGGAGGAGTTGCTGAGCATGGTGGACCTTCATTGGTATCAACAGAAATACAGGGTGGAATTCTCCCATTTTGTAACTATGTCCCATGGCGAGGGAGGGAACGTGGAATATTTCCCGCTGCGGCGACCGGAGAGAAAAAACACGCCAAATCTTCCGGCCCTGACCAAATGTATTGTGCATCTGTGGTGGGGCAGACCTGGATGGCGGGTAGTCCGCCGTTTTGTCTGGGTGCCATGTTGGCAAGGTGCCCAATATCACCTACCCACCATTGAAGAAAGAAGGTGGACCACCTGAAAATAAAGATCAACCTCCGAGAGCACTCTGAGATGAGAAAATGAACCTCCTGAGGATGAAGATGGATCTCCAGGAACAATCTGAGGTTGGAAGATGGATCCCTCCAGGACACTGAGTATAAAAGGTCCACCTGCAGAGGCAACCCCAACCCACTGCTGTGGTGCTCTGGCTGTTATGCATCCGGACCAGAACCCCAATTTTGCGTTAAGATCCTGAATTGGAACCCAACTATTTGCATTTGCTAAAACTGTGAGAA
Organism: Scyliorhinus torazame; assembly: GCF_047496885.1. NCBI lineage: Eukaryota > Metazoa > Chordata > Chondrichthyes > Carcharhiniformes > Scyliorhinidae > Scyliorhinus > Scyliorhinus torazame. The sequence goes on along the minus strand of NC_092713.1, from coordinate 200,691,409 downwards.
ATGATACTGCACCACAAGAGTGATAGCACTGACCAGTAAACAGCTTTTATCTTTAAACAAACTTTAATTTAAACACAGAATTAACCACATTAGCAACACAGAAATAGCTTTACAGATAATAGTTACAACATCTTACCTTGTTTCCTAAACCTGCCTTTATGTATTCCAATTACGCAAACCCATATATTTTAAATACGACTTATGTATGAAGTTGTTTTTTTTTTAATTTGTTTTTATTCAAAATTTTTCAATAATCTTTACAAACCACTGCAAAAAGTAAACAACAAAAAGCACAGTAATAATTAAGAAAACAACGTAACAAATTAGCAAAACAAGGTGGGGTGTCTGCCCTTTACAAATGAAATCTATCCACCACCCATACCAACGCCCCCCCTCCCCCTCCACTCCCCCCCCTCCCCAGGTTTGCTGCTGCTGCTGACCTCCACTTAACATTCCGCGAGAAAGTCAAGGAACGGTTGCCACCGCCTGGAGAACCCCTGCAAGGACCCTCGCAAGGCAAACTTTATCCTCTCCAACCTGAGAAAGCAACGCCATGTCACTGACCCAAGCCTCTACGCTTGGGGGCTTTGCGTCCCTCCACATTAACAAGAGCCGCCTCCGGGCTACCAAAGAGGCAAAGGCCAGAACTCCGGCCTCTTTCGACTCCTGCACTCCCGGCTCGTCTGACACCCCAAATATCGCTATCCCCCAGCTCGGTTTTACCCGAGTGTCCAAGACCTTGGACATAGCCTTTGCAAAGCCTTTCCAAAATTCTGTAAGCGCTGGGCATGCCCAAAACATATGGACATGGTTTGCTGGGCTCCCTGAACACCTCACACACCTGTCCTCCACCCCAAAGAACTTACTCATTCTCGCCACTGTCATATGCGCCCGGTGCACCACCTTACACTGAATCAGGCTAAGCCTGGCGCAAGATGAGGTGGAATTGACCCTGTCCAGGGCGTCAGCCCACAGGCCCTCATCTAGCTCCTCACCCAGCTCCTCCTCCCACTTGCCCTTCAGCTCTCCCACTGAGGCCTCATCCGCCTCCTGCAGCTCCTGGTATATGTCCGATACCTTGCCATCCCCTACCCACATGCCCGAGACCACCCTGCCCTGTATCCTCTGGGCAGGTAACAATGGAAATTCCCCCACCTGCTTTTTCACGAACGCCCGAACCTGCATGTACCTAAAGGTATTCCCTGGGGGCAAACCAAATTTCTCCTCCAGCGCCCTCAGACTAGCAAAAGTCCCATCAATAAACAAGTCCCCCATCCTTTTGATACCCGCTCTGTGCCAGCTTAGGAACCCACCATCTATTCTACCTGGAACAAACCTGTGATTTTTCCATATCAGGGCCCAGACTGAAGCCCTTGCCTCCCCCCGTGCCGTCTCCACTGACCCCCAGATCCTCAGTGTCGCCGCCACCACCGGGCTCGTGGTGTACCGTGTCGGCGGGAGCGGCAGCGGAGCCGTTATCAATGCCCCCAGGCTAGTATCCTTGCAAGACGCCACCTCCAACTGCTTCCATGCCGCCCCACCCCCTTCCTCTACTACCCACTTCCGAATCATGGATATATTTGCTGCCCAATAATAGATGCAAAAGTTCAGCAGCACCGGCCCACCCCCACCCCGACTGCGCTCTAAGAACAGTCTCTTAACACGCGGGGTCTTGTTTGCCCACAAAAATCCCGTAATAATCCTGTTTACCCGCTTGAAAAAGGACTTGGGGATGAGGATGCGAAGGCACTGGAAGATGAACAAGAACATAGGGAGGACTGTCATCCTCACGGACTGCACCCTGCCCGCCAGGGAAAGCGGCAGCATGTCCCACCTCTTAAAGTCCTCCTCCATCTGATCCACCAGCCGTGCTAAATTGAGCTTGTGCAGGGCATCCCAACTCTTAGCCACCTGAATGCCCAAGTAGCGAAAGCTCCTCTCCACCATCTTAAGCGGTAGCTCTCCCAGTCTCTTTTCCTGGCCCCTTGCATGTATCACAAAAAGCTCGCTTTTCCCAACATTCAGCTTATACCCCGAAAAGTCCCCGAAATCTCGAAGGAGCTGCATGACCTCCCCCATCCCCTCCACTGGATCCGCAATGTACAGGAGCAGGTCATCCGCATACAGTGAAACCCAATGCTTCGGCCCCCCCCCCACCCCCACCACCCCGAACCAGCCCCCTCCAGTTTCTGGACTCCCTCAACGCCATGGCCAGCGTTTTGCCAGGGCAAACAGCAGGGGGAACAGGGGGCACCCCTGCCTCGTTCCTCGATATAACCTAAAGTACTCCAACCGCAGCCGGTTCGTCGACACACTCGCTACCGGGGCCTGATACAACAATTTAACCCACCCTATAAATTCCTCTCCAAACCCAAATCTGCCAAACACTTCCCACAGGTACTCCCACTCCACCCGATCGAAGGCTTTCTCCGCGTCCATTGCCGCCACCACTTCTGCATCCCCCCCACTTCCGAGGGCATTACGATCACATTCAGGAGCCTCCGCAAATTCGTATTCAACTGCCTGCCCTTCACAAACTCCATCTGATCCTCATTGATCACTCCCGGGACACAGTCCTCAATCCTAGTGGCCATCTACATTAAGGAGCGAAATCGGCCTATAGGAGCCACATTGCAATGGGTCCTTATCTCGCTTAAGGATAAGCGAGATCAGAGCCTGCGACATCGTCGGGGGAAGGGTTCCCTTTTCCTTAGCCTCGTTAAAAGTTCTCAACAATAGCGGACCCAACAGCTCTGAGAATCTCCTGTAAGATTCTACGGGATACCCATCCGGTCCCGGGGCCTTGCCCGACTGCATACCCTCCAACCCCTTAACCAATTCCTCAATTTCAATCAGGGCCCCCAATCCCTCTACCCGCCCCTCCTCCACCTTAGGGAACCTAAGTTGGTCCAGGAACTGCTTCATCCCCTCCACCCCCCACTCTGGTGGTTCTGACTCATACAATTTGCCATAAAAGTCCTTGAAGACCTCGTTGATCCTTGCCGAGCTCAGCATCGTGTTACCCCCCTATCCCTAATTCCCCCAATCTCCCTGGCCGCCTCTCTCTTCCGCAGTTGATGCGCCAGCATTCTGCTTGCCTCCTCCCCAGACTCATACACCGCTCCTTGTACCTTCCTCAACTGAGCCTCAGCCTTCCCCGTGGTAAGCAGGTCAAACTCCGGCGATCCTTTAACAACTCCTCTTTGGGGGATTCCGCATACCTCCTGTCCACCCTAAGTATCTCCCCCACCAACCTCTCCCTCTCCATCCTGTCCCTCTTCTCCCTGTGGGTCCTGACTGAAATTAGCTCCCCCCTGATAACTGCCTTCAGCGCCTCCCAGACCACACTCACTGAAACCTCCCCAGTATCATTGGTCTCCACATAGCTTTGGATACACCGCCGAATCCGCCCACAGATCTACTCATCCGCCAGTAGTCCTACGTCCAGTCTCCACAGAGGGTGCTGGCCTCTCTCCTCCCCCAGCCCCAACTCCACCCAGTGCGGGGCATGGTCCGAGAGCGCAATGGCCGAATACTCCACCCCCTCCATTCTCGGGATTAGCGCCCTACTTACCACCCACCGCGAGTACGCCTTGTGCACATGGGAGAAGAAAGAAATCTCCTTCGCCCTTGGCCTGGCAAATCTCCACGGGTCCACTCACCCCATCTGGTCTATGAACCCGCTCAGGACCTTGGCCGCTGCCAGCCTCTTACCCGATCTCGACCTAGACCGGTCCAGTGCTGGGTCCAGAACCGTATTGAAGTCCCCCCCCATTACCAAACTGCTTGGCTCCAAATCCGGAATCCTACTCAACATCCGCTTCATGAACCCTGCATCGTCCCAGTTCGGAGCATACACATTCACTAGCACCACCCGGGCCCCCTGCAACTTGCCACTCACCATAATATATCTACTCCCTTTATCCGCCACAATACCAGCCGCCTCAAATGCCACCCGCTTGCTCACCAAAATTGCGACCGCCCTGGTCTTTGCATCCAGCCCTGAGTGGAAAACCTGCCCCACCCATCCCTTCCTCAGCCTGGTTTGATCCGCGATCTTCAGATGCGTTTCTTGTAGCATGGCTACGTCTGCCTTTAGCCCCCTTAAGTGCGAAAGCACACGGGCCCTCTTGACCGGCCCATTCAGGCCTCTCATGTTCCACATGATCAGCCTGATCGGGGGGGCTAATTACGCGCCCCCCACTGCCGCATGCCATCTCCTTTTTTAGGCCAGCCACATGCCCGTGCCTCCCGCACATTCCAGCCCCCCAGCCGGAGGCTCCCCGTCCCGACTCTCCCCTTTAAAATTGATTCTCCTTCAGTCAGCAAAGCAGCATCCCAGCACCCCCCCCCCTCAATCCCCTCCACCCCAGTCAAGCATCCGCTTAACCCCCCTACCCCCCCATTGCACTCCCGCAAGTCAGCTGACTCATGCTGACCCCGGCCGCTCCCGCCTCCACCTCCAATCCCACTGTCGGCTCCCCTTACGAGTCTCCAGCCCCCCCCCCCCCCCCCCCCCCCACCTAAGTGAGGTAGAGAGTGTCCCGCCCCTACACCCCATGAGTACAGAGAAAGAAGAGAAAAAAAAGACAAGGCACAATACTCTCAAACCCCTAGCTTCGGGTACTGCCCCCACCATTGAGCGGATAAACTGCTCTCCCTGTCTGGGTCGACCCTACCACCTGTGACGCAGCTCTTCCCAACTGCGACCTCGCCCAAAGCCTCGAGGGCCCAGGGCAAAGGGGGCAACAAAAACACAAGAGAACACGGGGAAAACCCCAGCATAACACCCCCCCCCCACCCCAGCCCCTACCACCCCACCACAACCCCCACAACATACTACAGTCCATTAGCTCGAGTCCAGCTTCTCATTCTTGATAAATGTCCACGCCTCATCCGGCGTATCGAAATAGTGGTGCCGGTCCTGATATGTAACTCACAGCCTCGCCGTTGTAACAGCCCGAACTTCACCCCTTTGTGACTTATGTATAAAGTTAACAACCAAGGTTTACTTGCTTATCTTGGTGTAGTGTCCTTGGAGAGAAAAACCTTTTTTCTGACAAAGCTGAAAAGCTTTTGCTCAGCTTAGAGCCCTGGAAGCAACTCCTTGTGCAGACAAATCTGGGCCCTCTCATTAGCTACACCAACTGCATTCAAAGCACACCTTTTGTCTCTTGTTACAAGATGTGCCTTGATTTGTTTAACCAAGCTCAACATTACAACTGTTACATTACATTAGCTCCCTATCAGCAAATAGGGAAAATGGCTTTTAATATTGTCACAGATGCCGCGTCAGTTCTCAACAATTGCTAAGAAACTGAACAAGACACGTAATGTTTTTAAAGTTTTAAGACTGTGCAAAAAGATCGATTCATTCCGGGAGTGATAATATATGAAATACGGCTTGGTTATTTTATAAACAAACTTTATTATAACAAAAGAAAAGAAAATAATATTTAAACTTTTACTTCACAGTTCTAACACGGACAGAGTACATGCAGTTTCTTAATCTTAAAACTAACTCCCATCAAACAACACTTTGCCTGAAAATATAGCTCTTGTTCCACTTCCACATACAGACAAGGGCAACACTGCATTTAGGAAGCAATCTTTCTTCTCTTGGGGACATTCGTTCAGAACCTCTTTCCAAAACCTTCTCTCTGTAGCTTTTTTCATGACCTCTTCGATGGCTGCTTTAATTATTTTTCTGTCTGTCTGTTCAAAATTGATTCTCTCTCTCTCTCTCTCTGAGCTCCTCCTGGCCGTTCAAACAAAGGTCCTCCTTTGGAAAGTCCAGGCTGGAACTTAGCAACTGTAATTTGGCTGTTTTATTGCTCACTCCCATTTACACAAAATAACAGAGCTATGCCATTCATGTGCACTTGGCAGACAAATGGGTCATCAGACTCAATAACAGGATAATGGCTGGTCATGCAGGAATGCCCCAAAAGATAATGGATCTCCGGTGAACTATCTTATACATCCCCTAACGGGTTTAAGTCTGAATGGGACCATGTGACTCAGCTAGGTGTGGGCGTATCCCTTTGAGTCCAGGCTAACAGTATTTTTAACCCCTAAATTGCCTGCTACATCTTGGACCCCATTTCTGGACCCAAGTTCCTAATGTCTCCCTATCATGACAATATCTATTAGTAAAACACTTCACTTGCAAAAATCACTTATTGCCTCAATTTTATTCTCAGCTCCAGCAGACATAAAGTCTACATACATTCTAATTACGTTTTAATATTATTATTACAAATATACAAATGAGAAAATAAGGCAATTTCTTATATTCATCACACTGGTGGCCTGCATCCTGAATTCCGGAGGCAGCCCCAGACATTGTTCAGATGAGTCCCAGCATTTGCATGCCCCATTATTCCAAATGTGTTTCCCACCAGCGCCACAGAGAATCTAGCATGGGGGAGGGGTCAGTCCATCATTTGCAGCCCATTAACGGGATGTAAATGATGTTCATGCCAACCTCTGGCGGGTTTTCCGACCCGCCATGGTGGGCATCAGTGGAATATCCAGCCATACATTCGCCAGCATAAAACTGATTGTTGGGCCTCCCACCATATTCCCCCATTGTGCTTGCCATCAAATATGTTGCCAGAGACTTGGGAGATTTCCACACCCAGCCTTTAACACAAGACACTCACTGGGTGCAGTTATTGAACCTGTTAGTGTGAGTGAGCTGATTAATATCAACAAAAATATAAATACAGAATGCTGCCTGGAAACAGTTGTTAAATTTGATACTATGGGTTGGATTTTACTATAGATCTCTAGAAACAGGTTTGAATGTAGGGCGTCAGAGGCTGGAGTGGGGAGGGGTTGTAAAATATGAAGGAAGGAGAGTCTTAGGAGGGGGCGTGGGTTGAGTGTCTGTCATGTTCCCACTGCCATGCCATTTAGCTAGCGGCGAAGGAGGTGGATGGCCCTCCCATCCAGAAGCCAATTGGGCCACTTAATGGCCAGGTAAGGGCTTCGATCTTCCCACAACCGGCGAGGCCCCTAGCTGCCCCTGTGGTAACCACCCACCCAGCCTCACCACCTACTCCACCCTCATGAAATCCTGCCACAGTCCTCGCAAAGATCTGCCCGACTGGCCCGAGTCCCCTAACCTCATTTACCTAGTTGGGAGGGTAGCAGGCGTCCATGGCAACCACTTGTTCCAGGCGCAGTTAAGTAGCGGTAATTACTTGCCTGGGCCCGAAAAATGCAGCTGGGTGTCCTGCAACAGCTGACGCAGTGTTGCCTCCTATGACTCTTCTTCAGGATCTTCCACCATGATGATAAAATTCAGCCAAATAATGGAGTGGCATTAACATCGGGATACAGTCAGAAACACCGATTGCTGACTGGGAGTAGTTAGTGAGCTTGACAATTGTATATAGAGATCAGCAGAAACCTTTTGAATATGAAATAAAACCACATACTGACCGACTATGCTGGAAATGTTTACCCTGTATGTTTGTCGCTGCTGACCATGATGGATCCAATTTGTTATCTGGTGTATTGGGAGGAGATGGATCAAAAGATTAGCTGAAGCTGCTTTTTGGTATCAAAATGCAAAATATGATTTTATTTCCATGCAACAAGCTGAGCACTGTTAACTTTTTCCTTCTTAGGGTCTTGGGTTCTCTGAAAACACTGGAACATCAAGCACTGAAAGTGTAGCCACCTGAGTTGGCCACTTCCCGACTTAAAATGGAGAACCGTAAAGGCTGAAGGGAAATTTAGCCAACACAGGCAAAGACTAGCAAATACAAAAATCATGTGTATTGAGACCTGAAAGGAACCAGACAGCACTGAAACCAGCAGCCATCTGCATAGTAATGTAGCAGCCATCTACATAGTAATGTGCGATTCCCAGGCACAATGGCAACAGTTAAGGTAAACAAAGCCAAACCAGACTCCTCGGCGCCAGCAGCAGCCAAGACAATGGAAGGCCAACGAACATTTAGGGACCGCTTAGCGATCAGGGAACCACTCCAGCATTGGAGAAATCGATCCAAGTGATCGGAAAATAGACCAATCACTTGGAACCAGGTACAGGGTCCGCCTCGAAGGGCGGGAAGCCCCTGGGGACTGTAAAGTAAAGCCCCCAAGTTCAAATAATTCTTCTTTGGCAGGGTCACTCAGCAACTTGAACCAACCCTAGACAGTGACCTGTCTTGTTGCCTCCAAGCAAGTAAGTCTCAAGTCAACGCTCGCTACGAGATAGGTGCTCCTAGCTACCAGTCCACACCAGCTTTTGAATCCCGCGGACTCAGAACCTGAACGAAAGGCCATTTGTTCCCCTGACCTGGTGGGCCAGTCCAAAGCTAAGTATAGGCCTGTTAGTTATAGAAATAGCCTAGAAAGTAGAGTTTATGCATGAGTAGCGATTTACTGTGTATAATAAATGTGTTTTGATTTGAATCTTACGAATTGGTGTGTTGAGTTATTGATCATTACTTGAACTTGAACCTCGTGGCGGTATCATAAAGATACCTGGCGACTCTAGAGCAAAGGTTATAAAACAGAGCCAATTGAACCAACCAAAAGTTAGCAACGCAAGCTACAACTATTCCATGACAACATATCTGCTCTGAATTTAGATTTGGTTCAGGTATCTGCTTGAGTTCTGTGGTGTCAGATGCTCCATTAAGCTCCCTGGTTACCTACTCTAGTTAAAGGAGCTGGGGCGAGATTCTCCGACTCCCCCGCCGGGTCGGAGAATCGCCGGGGACTGGCGTGAATCCCGCCCCCGCCGGTTGCCGAATTCTCCGGCACCGGATATTTGACGGGGGCGGGAATCGCGCCACGCCGGTTGGCGGCCCCCCCCCCGCGCGATTCTCTGGCCCGGATGGGCCGAAGTCCCGCTGCTAAAATGCCTGTCCCGCCGGCGTAGATTAAACCACCTACCTTACCGGCGGGACAAGGCGGCGCGGGCAGGCTCCGGGGTCCTGGGGGGGGGGCGCGGGGCAATCTGGCCCCGGGGGGTGCCCCCACGGTGGCCTGGCCCGTGATCGGGGCCCACCGATCCACAGGGCACTCTTTTCCTTCCGCCTTCGCCACGGTCTCCACCATGGCGGAGGCAGAAGAGACTCCCTCCACTGCGCATGCGCGGGAATGCCGTCAGCGGCCGCTAACGCTCCCGCGCATGCGCCGCCTGGAGATGTCATTTCCGCGCCAGCTGGCGGGGCACCAAAGGCCTTTTCCGCCAGCTGGCGGGGCGGAAATTCATCCGGCGCAGGCCTAGCCCCTTAAGGTTGGGGCTCGGCCCCCCAAGATGCGGAGCATTCCGCACCTTTGGGGCGGCGCGATGCCCGACTGATTTGCGCCGTTTTTGGCGCCAGTCGGCGGACATCGCGCTGATACCGGAGAATTTCGCCCCTGACCTGCATTGGCCTTGAACTGCTGGTGTAGTAATTGGACCTGGGACTGGCACAGCAAAACACTGCTTCTTTAAGTCCTCCAAATGCAGAGTGAGATAACATCAGGCCAGGAGTCATTTCATGATATTCATAAACTGTTTTATTCTGTGGTAAATAAAACATACAGCGCACTGAGAGTGAATGGTGCTCAGTTCAGTTCCTTTTCATGTACCATCATAAAAATAATGAGCTTTGAAGAATGCTTGAAAGAGCAAACAGAGCCTCAGTTTGCTGTCTCAATATTGCACTGGAAGTGTCAGTCTAGATATTGTGCTCATGACTCTAGAGTGGGTCTTGAACCCATGATCATCTGACTGAGTGTTACCATTGAGCCATGACTGACACCTAACCCTAAGCTGTCAAGAGGAACTGTAGTAAAAAGGCAAACTTTTGTTTTAAAGATGAAAAAGCAGATGAAAAAGATTCCCCCATAACAGCGATTTTTGATCTACTGTGTTCTATACTTTAACAACACTGTACCAGAGCCTTAATTCTGAGGCAAAATGGTAAGGATTTCCAGTCATGATAGGCTTAGCTAGCTGAATCTGATCCTGGAATAGTTGTAACCTCTGACTTCAAAGGTTGTAGTTCAGATTATAGCCCGTTCAGAACTTGAAGTATCAGTATTAATTTTTATTTAAACAGTATAATGTTTATATGTACAGCTTTCCTTGAAAAATCTATCAGCCCTCTATCCAAATAAGTGTTATAAATTTAAAATATCCTCACTTTTCCTGAGAGCTTGCTTTTGGAAAGAGCAATGCTGTGCTCAATTATGATATGTTCCCATTTCATTTATTAATCTGTCAAGCATTAAATTGACTGTCAAAGGGGAGGTAAAGGAAAGGACCATTTTGAAATCAAGTGAAGGCTTTTTAAGGATTGTTCATTCCATGCTGTCAGGGGATTTATAGTGTGTAATGAATGACATGTCAGCAATAATGGACAAGAATAAATGACTATGCTAATTCTGAAATTTGCTTTGGTTTAACCCTACGTTTACCACAATATTTTGCACCACATAGACAGCAAGAGATCCTCAGTAATAATAATATTTACACGGTTATGGAATGAGAAAATGCCATCAGTCCTGTCAAAACCTTTATTAGATCAGGGACACGTGTCCCAATCCCTCATTCCTCATCATACTTTTAAGGGACCAAAAGCTGCAGATATCTTTGGGATGAAAATGCCCTCTTGCTCACAAGTTTGTGGTCTGCATGAACTAAGCTTTGTCTCTGTTTGTTTGTTTATTGCTGGGCCCTCTTTATTCACGATAACTATGTGTATCATAGATCTCCATCTATATTTATCTATGCATATGTATGTGTCACAGCACCACTCGCAACCTAAGGATATCCCAAAGTATTTACAGCCAATAAAGAATAATGGATATCTGGGAGTCAGTTACAGACTGGAATCTAATCATGGGGTTCAGCTGGTTTAGATGTAGAATAATGGATATCTGGGATTGAATTACAGGTTGGAATCTAATTGCCGAGTTCAGATGGTTTATATATGGAATAATGAATATCTGGGAGTGAGTTACAGACTGCAGTCTAATCGAAGGGGTTCAAAGAAGGGAAGTGACGCTTCAATGGTTTATAACTATTATCTAAAGTCTGCATTAAGATTGGTGCCGATCAGCCTTGGTTATTTTTATCCTGTTGAGATTTGACATTCAGCGGAACCTGGTCTTTTTCTCCCCGTTACATTTTCCTTGCGTTAGGGCTGTCTCAAAATAGCAATACCATTCCCATAGCCACGCCTCAGTTTTAAATATCTCAAGTACTCTGCTAAAGCTTCTGAGTGCTTTTGCTCAGTGAAGAATCACTGCAGCCTTTTGATGACTGAATACATCTCTGCTTGGAATAGGACTGAGATAATTTAATGACAAACTCTCAATGACCAAAATAAAGGAGACATGAAACGAGCTGGGTTTAAATGCAAGATACACAAAAGTGACTGTCCAGAGTTCTATAATGAGATGCTCTGAATTTTGGCAGAAGCTTCCTGCTCCTATTTTCTATTTCTGAAAAACCACAGGCCATTCAGCCCATCAGATTTATTGTTAGCAAGAGCTGCATTTTATTGGAGATCAAGAACACTTCCAATTCATTGCTCTCCATTAAAATGAATGGATGGCAAATCTCTGCCTGTGGATATGAAATGTGTTGAGCATGCTGTAGTCTCTCCCGTCCTTTACCTCCTTTTCAGTGTTTAATTCCGGCGCCTTTCTCCATATCCTAATTTCCTCAGTATCAAGTAAGTATCCACCTCCTTCAGTTAAAGCAGCATGACTTGTTAGCATCCTCCCCTCTGAGTCAGATTGTTGTGGATTCAAGTCCTGGTGCATGCAATCTAGGCTGATACTCCAGTTCAATGCTACGCTGCTCTTCGCAAACAAAATTAAGCTAGAGGCTTTCCAGTTGGATTTAAAAGACCGCCTAGTATTACTTAAAGAAAAATTGGGAGTTCTCTCAAGGTTTTGACCAACATACCTCCTGTCGTGTTGGGTGCTCTGCTACACAGACGAACCAACGCGGTTGCGGAAGGTACAACTCAGTTTTATTACTAACAATTATTAACATTTGTAAACTGGTTGCTGTGGTTCGTTCATTACTCGCTAACCTGTGGACCCAGCCCTAACACTATCTTGGAGAGGCACTCAGCACATGGTGAATGTCTGAGTGGCTTGCTGTGAGCTCTGTGCCCTGAGCTGTCTCCTGCTGGAATCAATAGGAAGTGTTGTGTTCCCCGTTTTATAGTGTGTCTGCTCTGGCTTGTGATTGGCTGTGATGTTGCGTGTGTATTGATTGGTCTGTTGATCTGTCCATCAGTGTGTATGTGTGTTTACACCATGATGTTTATCTGAATATCATGACATCCCCCCTTTTATTACAAGAATATGTGCCTATGTGGTAATAAATATAGATGTGTACTGAGTGCAGCTGAATGTGTGTGTGTGCATTATCTACAACATGTACATTAGGCTAAACTATATACATAGGAAGGTGTCAGGTGCAACATAGCAACGAGGTTGTACCATCAACAAAACAAGTGTAAACATCAAGCATCAAAACAAACTCCTGTAACGACAAAAGAGAAACTTATTAACATAGTGGCATAAAACTTTTAGTGAGTCCAATGTTCAAACATGCTCATAAGTCCAGCCTAGTAGGTGGGCGACGAATTCGGGTTGACCGCCTCAAGGGTGGGTCAGGAACACCCGGCTGAGGAGCAGAGGAATGGGCATGGTGGCAGGAAGCTCCACGAATTTGACATCAGGAACAACAGGAGGGCGTGGCACCGGCATATGATCACGTAGCGAGCACGGAAGCAGGCGAAGAGCCCGGCGATTGCGCCGGCAAATGGAGCCATCAGGCGTGCGAACCAGGAACGAGCGGGGAGCCACGCGTCGGAGAACTTCGGCAGTTTGCGACCAGCCACCCTCTGGTAGGTAGATGCGGACGTTGCCTCCAGGCGCCAAGGCAGGAAGATCAGTTGCACGAGTGTCATGTGCCACCTTCTGCTGTCGCATCCTTTGCAGTACTGGAATGTGGTCGAGTGTTGGGACAAGAATAGGTGGCACAGTGGTCCTGAGGGCGCGACCCATCAACAGCTGGGCTGGTGAGAGGCCAGTGGCTAGTGGGGCCGAGCGATAGGCCAGCAGGACTAAGCAGAAATCCAATCCGGCATCAGGAGCCTTGCAGAGGAGCCGCTTGACGATATGAACGCCCTTTTCCGCCTTGCCATTTGACTGGGGATGCAGAGGGCTGGACGTCACGTGTGTGAAGTCATATGAAGCAGCAAAAGAAGACCATTCTTGGCTTGCAAAACAGGGCCCATTGTCCGACATGACAGTATTCGGAATGCCATGCCGAGCGAAGGTGTCTTTGGATGCCCTTATGACAGCGGACAATGTTAAATCGTGCAGGCGTATGACCTCTGGATAATTTGAAAAGTAATCTATGATGATAACGTAGTCCCTGCCAAGCGTATGAAAGAGGTCCATACCCACCTTCGCCCAGGGGGACGTCACCAACTCTTGGGGCTGAAGCGTCTCGGGGGGTTGCGCCGGGTGAAACCTTTGGCAGGTGGGGCAGTTGAGCACCATGTTGGCAATGCCATCGCTGATGCCCGGCCAGTATACAGCTTCTCGGGCCCTCCGTCTGCACTTCTCAACCCCGAGATGGCCTTCATGTAGTTGGTTGAGGAGCAGCTTGTGCATGCTGTGTGGAATCACAATCCGGTCCAGCTTTACGAGGACACCGTCAATGACGGCCAAGTCGTCCCGGACATTGTAGAATTGTGGGCACTGTCCTTTGAGCCACCCTACCGTCATGTGGTGCATCACACGTTGTAGAAGTGGGTCAGCCACAGTCTCCCGGCGAATACGGGCCAGACTTGAATCGTCAGCTGGCAGATTGGCCGATGTGAAGGCCACATGCGCTTCGACTTGACAGACGAACCCCTCCGAATCGGGCGGTGTGCTTACTGCTCTGGATAGGGCATCCGCAATGATGAGGTCCTTACCCGGGGTGTAGACCAGTTGGAAGTCGTACCTCCGGAGCTTGAGCAGGATGCGCTGGAGGTGAGGGGTCATCTCGTTCAGGTATTTATGTATGATGCTGACCAGGGGACGATGGTCGGTTTCTACGGTAAACTGGGGAGACCATACACGTAATCGTGGAACTTATCTATTCTGGTCAACAAACCCATGCACTCGTTCTCGATCTGCGCATAGCGCTGTTCTGTGGGGGTCATGGCCCGCAAGGCATAGGTGACCGGGGCCCATGATGCTGTGTCGTCCCGTTGCAGGAGTACCGCCCCAATGCAGGACTGGCTGGCATCAGTCGAGATCTTCGTATCCCGAGAGGTGTCGAAGAACGCCAATACCGGGGCTGTGGCGAGCTTAATTTTGAGCTCCTCCCATTCCTTCTGGTGTGCGGGCAGCCACTGGAACTCCGTGGACTTCTTAACTAGGCGGCGAAGAGCCGTTGTGTGGGAGGCAAGGTTGGGAATGAACTTCCCCAGGAAGTTGACCATCCCGAGAAAGAGTAGCACTGCTTTCTTGTCTGCCGGCTGCGGCATGGCTGTAATGGCGCTCACCTTGTCTGCATCCGGACGCATTCCCGACCGGGATATATGGTCCCCCAGAAACTTTAGCTCAGTGTGGCCAAAGGAGCACTGTGCTCGGTTGAGGCTCAGGCCGCGTTCCCGTATCCACGCGAAGACATGCTGGAGATGACTGATGTGCTCCTGTGGTGTGGTGGACCAGGCGATGACGTCGTCAACATAGACACGCACCCCTTCGATGCCCTCCATCATCTGTTCCATGATTCTGTGGAATACCTCGGATGCCGAGATGATGCCAAACGGCATTCTGTTATAGCAGAACCTGCCAAAAGGAGTGTTGAAGGTGCTCAGCTTCCTGCTGGACTGATCCAGTTGGATCTGCCAAAAACCCTTCGAGGCATCAGGCTTTGTGAAAATTTTAGCCCGGGCCATTTCGCTCGTGATCTCCTCCCGTTTGGGTATAGGGTAGTGTTCCCTCATGATGTTGTTGTTCAGGTCTTTCGGGTCGATGCAGATCCGGAGTTCGCCAGAGGGCTTCTTAACGCACACCATGGAGCTGACCCATGGCGTGGGCTCCGTGATCCGGGATAGCACTCCTTGGTCCTGGAGATCCTGCAGCTGCTGCTTGAGGCGGTCCCTGAGTGGTGCTGGGACTCTACGAGGTGCATGAATGACCGGGGTGGCATCCGGTTTGAGCCATATTCTGTAGGTATAGGGCAGTGTGCCCATGCCTTCGAATGCCTCCTGGTTGTGGGCGAGGAGCGAGTGGAGCTGTGCCCTAAATTCAGCATCCGGGAAGTCGGACGTGCCTTCTGGAGACAGAGCGTGTACCCGCTGTACGAGGTGGAGAACCTTGCACGCCTGTGCGCCTAGCGGGGAGTCCTTTGATGAACCAATAATCTCGAAGGACAGTGTGGCCTTATACACATTGTGAGTCACCTGAGCTGGCAGGATACCATAGCTGGGATAACGTTTTCGTTATAGTCGACCATCTTACAGCGGGATGGCCGAATTGGTGGTCTGACCTTCAAGGCGTAGAAGGCTGACCATGCTATCAGGTTGGCGGAGGCACCAGTCTCCAGGCGGAATGTGATTGGTGATCGGTTGACCGTTAGGGTGGCACACCATTCATCACCCGGATTGACACTGTTCACTGACATCGGCTGGTGGGTCCTGCTTGGAGACATCCAGTTCCTGTCGATGACCGCAACGCGGAAGGCTTCCCGGTCGTCTGTATCGCCGGTCTGTATATCGTCCGGGTATGATTCAGAGTATGGAGGCTGAATGGTCCGCACGTCCCTGCGAGGCTGTCGGAATTGGGGAGCATCCGGGAGTTGAGCTGGCGCAGGTTGAGCTGCTCGGCAGCAGGCAGCGTAGTGGCCCATCTTGCCACAGCGGAGGCATTGTCGGTTCTTTGCTGGACACTGGCGCTTTAAATGTGCGGATCCACAGTTGCCGCACGTCTTGACGTCATGGCTCTCGTTGCGCCATCGCGCATGCGCAGTTCGGTCCTGTGTAGAGCACGCCTGCGCATCACGTCCCTCTGCTTCAACGTCTCTTTTGGCGCGTACAAGCGCGGGAGGCTGCGAAAAGCGCGCGAAATGGCCGCCCCTGTCCGGGCCGCGGGCCGGGAGGAACTCGATGGATTGGACCCGCTTGGCCTCGTAGGACCCCTGCCCTGCCGATTCGGCCGCGTAGGACCCCTGCCGTGCCGATTCGGACGCTTGGAATTGGGAGTAGCGGCTGGCCGCGTTTTCATGGAGGACGTAGGCTTCGATGGCGGTGGCTAGGGTGAAACTTTTTATCTTGAGGAGCTGCTGGCGCCCGAGGTGCCCGAGGTGACCCCAAAAACTATCTGGTCCCGAATCATGGAATCGGAGGTGGCCACGTAACCGCAGGACTGCGCACGGATATGGAGGTGTGTAAGGAAAGATTGAAAAGGCTCATCCTTACCCTGCAGGCACTGCTGGAAGAGGTACCTCTCGAAACTCTCATTTACCTTGACGCTGAAGTGTTGCTCGAGTTTGAGAAGGACCGTCTTGTACTTCGTCTTGTCCTCACCTTCCGCGAATACCAGGGAGTTGTAGATGTGGATGGCATGTTGCCCTGCCGTGGAGAGGAGGAGGGCGATTTTCCTGGTGTTCCAAGCATTCTCCCTTTCTGTGGCTTCTAGGAAGAACTGGAAGCACTGTTTGAACAAGTTCCAGTTAACTTGTTCAACCACCGAGGTTTCCAGCGATTTGGAGCGGTTGCGGCGGGCTGATGGTGTCCATGGCGCAGGATGGCGGTTTCCTGAGGATGCGTAGGTAGGTCTCACAGGTACTGGGTTCCAATCCTGGTACTATGTCGTGTTGGGTGCTTTGCTACACAGACGAACCAACACGGTTGCGGAAGGTACAACTCAGTTTTATTCCTAACAATTATTAACATTTGTAAACTGGTTGCTGTGGTTCGTTCATTACCCTCTAACCTGTGGACCCAGCCCTAACACTACCTTGGAGAGGCACTCAGCACATGGTGAATGTCTGAGTGGCTTGCTGTGAGCTCTGTGCCCTGAGCTGTCTCCTGCTGGAATCAATCGGAAGTGTCATGTTCCCGTTTTATAATGTGTCTGCTCTTGCTTGTGATGGGCTGTGATGTTGCGTGTGTATTGATTGGTCCGTTGATCTGTCCATCAGTGTGTATGTGTGTTTGCACCATGATGTTTATCTGAATATCATGACACCTCTCACAACAGATTATGAGCTGAACATTGTTGTCATTTGCTGCTTGTGGGATCTTACTGTGTGCAAACTGATTGCTTCAGTTGCATACATTAGAACAGTGGCTGCATTTTGAAAAGGTAGTCTTACACACTTTGGAATGTGATCAGATGCTTTATGTAATGCGCCAGTGCATTGTTTTGTATGAAGACTTATCTGGGAATTGCTTTTAATCAGCTGAGTTTGAATTTTAGGATTAATTTCACAATGTGGCCAGGGTAAAACTAAACGTCCACAGGAAAGAAAGTCAAGCTTTCCAATTCCTATAACCAGTGACATCTGATCAGTACCCTCTGCCCCTTAGTTTATGAGGCCTTTTTTGACTCAAGCAGAAGCAGATGTGACATGCGAGCGGCACATGAGGGACACTAATAAATGACCGCTGCAGATATAATTGCCCCCTCACCTGGGGGAGTGGTTTTACCAAGTGCTTCACATTCTCTCTCTTTGCTCCTGGCAGCAATTATTATTTTTCCAATAGATGAGCCATCTTTCCCATCTGCTTTTTAGTTTCTGCATTTACCTCCTCCCTTTAATAGAAATTAATAACAGCTGATGATAATCGAATCGAAAAACCAAGAACAAAAGCCTGAATTGAGTGGAATCCATCAGTACGTCTTTTGAGAAAGTTTGCTATTTTCTCTCGCTTCCCTTCACTTATCAGCGCAAGTTCATGCTAACCATGAATCCAGTTTTGTGTTTGGCCACATGTCCAAAAGGAGAACACAAATGAGTTTTCTTTGCTTCGGAAATCAAAAGCGAGCACGTCAGATCGCCTGTCTTCAAAGAGCAATGTCACCGTTGAACTGATCGGGTCTAGTGAACTACGAGTGAACAAGTGAAGAGTTTAAGTAATGAAGCTAAAAATGGAAAGGTTCAAGCTGCATAGATACACTTTCTGCTGGAAGATGACTACTGCCCCAGTGAGTAAGGACATTGCACTAAAGATATGCTGAGCAGACAGCCTTTGGCAGAGCGGGACAAGTTGCAGTCTGATATTGTGACATTGGCGTTTGTG
This sequence comes from Scyliorhinus torazame, assembly GCF_047496885.1. NCBI lineage: Eukaryota > Metazoa > Chordata > Chondrichthyes > Carcharhiniformes > Scyliorhinidae > Scyliorhinus > Scyliorhinus torazame. The sequence continues at coordinate 200,673,122 of NC_092713.1, read as the reverse complement.
AGGACCCAGCTAGTCTGGAATGTAGCAGATGGGATGTGACTCTTGGATTTGATTTTTGGTGAGAAACACATTTGCTGCTCGTTTCTGAGAGACCTTCCATCAGCAAATCCTGGATGAAATTTTCAAGGGATATTGTTGGGCTGATTTGTTTGAATTAACCTTGTGAACCATTGCAAATTGCTCAATTTGTACTATTCAACATTTGTTACTACAAATAAGTCCTATCATGAATAAAACCTGTTTGATGGTTCTGAGGACTCTGTGTTCTTCTAGCTCTCTTCAGTTGTGGTCTCTTGCACATCCCTCAACTTCCTTTGCCCCACCAAGCACAGCTGTGCCTTCAGAAATCCAGGCCCCAAATTCGGAAACTACACTCGTAAGCCTAGTCGCCTCCCTACCTGTCTCCCTCTTCCCTAAAGGTACTCATACTCTTTCAGGAATTCTTTGGTCACTTTGCCTGCGGTTCACGTCTTTGAACTATTAGTTTTGTCTGAAGACGCATCTGCGCAATGCCTCGGGGTGTTATGCTCTATTGAAGGCATCAGATAAATGCAATTTGTTTGAGTCTGTGAACAAAAAGTACCTGTTATCTTTGGAATGCTGCATAATATTCACATACCGCCTGGTAGCTCTATAGGAATTAGTCTCTGTTTTCTGAAAAAGACAGTTGGGAAGTGGCCTGCATCATTAAAAAAAAGTTATTTTTAAGGCTAAGATGACAGTTTGGTCCAAACAAACATTGAAACTTGATTTAGATGAATTAAGTCTCAATTGTCATTCCAATTTGTTATTTTTCAATATTTCTTGGAGGCATGCGAAAAGTAAAATAACAACTGATTTAAAAAAGAAACATGGACGGGATTTTCCGTTGCCCGACGCCGAAATCGTGTAAGTCGATTGGGCGGAGAATGGTCTCCGAAGCCGACATCGGGGCTGGCGCCAGTTTGACACCGGTTAGCCATGCTCTATCCCCTTGGAAATGGCATCATTGCGTCGCACGCTGTTGCAACGGTGTTGCCTCATCACCGGCCAGCCCACCCGCGATGCACCACCGCTGATGGGCCGAGTTCCCGACAGCATGGGATGGCATGGGACACATGTGGTCTCAGCCGCGCGGGAACCGAGCGTGACGGCTGCAGACTGTGTCCAGCACCACGACACTCAGCCGGGATCTGTGCCGCTGGCCGGGGGGGGTGGTTCTTCTGCGAGGGCTGGGGGAACTGGTGGGGGGTGGCCTGGGGGCGGGCCAGGGGGTGGGCTGTGGGGTCACGGATGACGGGTTGGGTCTTCGCACAGCCGGCACCATGTTGTACGGCGCGACCGCTGCAGGTCGACAGCTGTGCGCATGCACGGCCTGGTTTTCGATGCAGAAGTTTCACCCGGAACCAGTGCTAGCTCCTCACTGGTCCCGGAATTGGTGAGAGTTTCTCGCCGATTGTTTGGTCGTAAAGACCACACATGCTCCGCTGGTGCCAGCACGTAGCCGCTGAAACGGAGAATCCAGCCCCATATGTTTTCAACAAAACAAAACCTACAAAGATGAGAACAAAAATATGGGAAGCACAAATTATGTTTTTACAAGACTAAAAGTCAGAACTAATTAAGAGGGGAGAAAACATTGAAATCTGAGCTAAATTTCTTCTAAAGACTTAAACGCCAGACCTAGAGCAGAGACTGAAACTAAAATTATTTCGAAGAGTATAATAGTGAGTGTTGTGATTTTATAATGATATAAAGGCACCAATCACTTATTTTAAAAAAATATATATTTTATTCAAAATTTTGTGGCCAAACATAACAGTACATAGTTTTTCTTTTGAACAACAACAAAGCAATATAAACACCCGTGGCCAGTTTTAAACAAATAAATAAATAATATATAAACAAAAACAAAAACAAAAGTGAGTGGCAACTGCCTTGTCAAAAATAGTTACTCTCCAAAGATACAATCCAACAATCCAATATACATTACTTATAACAAGTGTCTATACATATACAATGACATCCCTGAGAGTCCGTCCGGTTCCTCCCCCCCTCCCCCCCTCCCCCCCCTCCCCCCCCCCCCCCTCCCACCCCCCTCCCCCCTGGGTTGCTGCTGTTGTCTTCTTCTTTTCCATTCCCTCTATCTTTCTGTGAGCTAGTCGACGAACGGTTGCCACCGTCTGGTGAACCCTTGAGCCGAACCCCTTAATACGAACTTGATCCGTTCTAACTTTAGAAACCCTGCCATGTCGTTTATCCAGGTCTCCACGCCCGGGGGTTTGGCTTCCTTCCACATAAGCAATATCCTGCGCCGGGCTACTAGGGACGCAAAGGCCAAAACATCAGCCTCTCTCGCCTTCTGCACTCCCGGCTCTTCTGCAACCCCGAATATAGCCAACCCCCAGCCTGGTTCGACCTGGACCCCCACCACCTTCGAAAGCACCTTTGCCACCCCCACCCAGACCCCTGTAGTGCCGGGCATGACCAGAACATGTGGGTGTGATTCGCTGGGCTTCTCGAGCATCTCCCACACCTATCCTCTACCCCAAAAAATTTACTGAGCCGTGCTCCAGTCATATGCGCCCTGTGTAACACCTTAAATTGTATCAGGCTTAGCCTGGCACACGAGGACGATGAGTTTACCCTACGTAGGGCATCAGCCCACAGCCCCTCCTCAATCTCCTCCCCCAGCTCTTCTTCCCATTTCCCTTTCAGCTCATCTACCATGATCTCCCCCTCGTCCCTCATTTCCCTATATATGTCCGACACCTTACCATCCCCCACCCATGTCTCTGAGATCACTCTATCCTGCACCGCCTGCGTCGGGAGCTGCGGGAATTCCCTCACCTGTTGCCTCGCGAAAGCCCTCAGTTGCATATACCGAAAAGCATTCCCTTGGGGCAACCCATATTTTTACGTCAGCGCTCCCAGACTCGCAAACGCCCCATCTATGAACAGATCTCTCAATTGTACTACCCCAGCTCTTTGCCATGTTCCAAATCCTCCATCCATTCTCCCCGGAACAAACCTATGGTTATTTCTTATTGGGGACCGCTCCGAGGCTCCCGTCTTTCCCCTATGCCGTCTCCACTGCCCCCAAATTTTCAATGTAGCCTCCACCACCGGGCTTGTGGTGTATTTCTTCTGTGAGAACGGCAACGGTGCCGTCACCATTGCTTGTAGGCTAGTCCCCCTGCAGGTCGCCCTTTCCAATCTCTTCCACGCTGCTCCCTCCCCTTCTCCCATCCACTTACACACCATTGAAACATTGGCGGCCCAGTAATAGTCGTTTAGGCTCGGTAGTGCCAACCCCCCCCCCCCCTGTCCCTACTACGCTGCAGAAATCCCCTCCTCACTCTCGGGGTCTTCCCGGCCCACACAAAACTCATAATGCTCTTCTCGATCTCTTGAAAAAAGCCTTCGTGACCACTACCGGGAGGCACTGAAACACAAAAAGGAATCTCGGGAGGACCACCATTTTAACCGCCTGCACCCTACCTGCCAGTGACAGGGACACCATGTCCCATCTCTTAAAGTCCTCCTCCATCTGTTCCACCAACCGTGTTAAATTAAGCCTGTGTAATGTACCCCAATTCTTGGCTATCTGGATCCCCAAGTACCGGAAGTCCCTTGTTACCTTCCTCAACGGTAAATCCTCTATTTCCCTGCTCTGCTCCCCTGGATGCACCACAAACAACTCACTTTTCCCCATGTTCAATTTATACCCTGAAAAATCCCCAAACTCCCCAAGTATCCGCATTATCTCTGGCATCCCCTCCGCCGGGTCCGCCACATACAACAACAAATCATCCGCATACAGAGATACCCGGTGTTCTTCTCCTCCCCTGAGTACTCCCCTCCACTTCCTGGAACCCCTCAATGCTATGGCCAGGGGCTCAATCGCCAGTGCAAACAATAACGGGGACAGAGGACATCCCTGCCTCGTCCCTCTATGGAGCCGAAAATAATCGGACCCCCGTCCATTCGTGACCATGCTCGCCATCGGGGCCCTATACAGCAACTGTACCCATCTGATATACCCATCTCCAAAGCCAAATCTCCTCAGCACCTCCCACAAATAATCCCACTCCACTCTATCAAATGCTTTCTCGGCATCCATCGCCACCACTATCTCCGCTTCCCCCTCTGGTGGGGGCATCATCATTACCCCTAGCAGCCTCCATATATTTGTATTCAGCTGTCTCCCCTTCACAAACCCAGTTTGGTCCTCATGAACCACCCCCGGGACTCAATCCTCTATCCTCGTTGCCATTACCTTGGCCAGAATCTTAGCATCCACATTCAGGAGGGAAATGGGCCTATAGGACCCGCATTGCAGCGGGTCTTTTTCCTTCTTTAGAAGGAGCGATATCGTTGCCTCTGACATAGTTGGGGGCAGCTGCCCCCTCTCCTTAGCCTCCTTAAAGGTTCTCATCAGTAGCGGGGCCAGCAAGTCCATATATTTCCTATAAAATTCCACTGGGAATCCGTCTGGTCCCAGGGCCTTCCCCGCCTGCATGCTCCCAATCCCTTTCACTACTTCCTCCGTCTCAATCTGTGCTCCCAGTCCCGCCCTCTCCTGCTCCTCCACCTTAGGAAATTCCAGCTGATCCAGAAAGCACATCATTCTCTCCTTCCCTTCCGGGGGCTGAGCTTCATATAATCTTTCATAAAATGCCTTGAATACTCCATTCACTCTCTCCACTCCCCGCTCCATCTCTCCCTCCTCATCTCTCACCCCCCCTTTCTTCCTCGCTGCTCCCCTTTTCCTCATTTGGTGGGCTAGCAACCTGCTCGCCTTCTCCCCATATTCGTACTGTACACCCTGTGCCTTCCTCCATTGTGCCTCTGCATTACCCGTAGTCAACAAGTCAAATTCTACATGTAGCCTTTGCCTTTCCCTGTACAGTCCCTCCTCCGGTGCCTCCGCATATTGTCTGTCCACCCTCAAAAGTTCTTTCAACAACCGCTCCCTTTCCCTACCCTCCTGCTTTCCTTTATGTGCCCTGATAGATATCAGCTCCCCTCTAACCACTGCCTTCAACGCCTCCCAGACCACTCCCACCTGAACCTCGCCATTGTCATTGTACCTTTCAATACACCCCCTCACCCTTAAACACACCCCCTCATCTGCCAAATACCCATGTCCATTCTCCAGGGTGGGTGCTGTTCTTTTTCCTCCCCTATCTCCAGGTCCACCCAATGTGGAGCGTGTGCCCTTCCCAAAACAAAAAAGTCTATCCGTGAATAAACTTTGTGGACATAGGAGAAAAACAAAAACTCCTTACTCCTAGGTCTACTAAATCTCCAGGGGTCTACTCCTCCCATCTGCTCCATAAAGTCCTTGAGCACCCTAGCTGCAGCCGGCCTCCTTCCGGTCCTGGACCTCGATCTATCCAGCCCTGGGTCCAGCACCGTATTAAAATCTCCCCCCGTTACCAACTTTCCCGTCTCTAGGTCCGGGATGCGTCCCAACATACGCCTCATAAAATTGGCATCATCCCAGTTCGGGGCATATACGTTCACTAAAACCACCGCCTCCCCTTGCAATCTGCCACTCACCATCACGTATCTGCCCCCACTATCCGCCACTATGGTCTTTGCCTCAAACATTACCCGCTTCCCCACTAATATAGCCACCCCCCTATTTTTTGCATCTAGCCCCGAATGAAACACCTGCCCCACCCATCCTTTGCGTAGTCTGACCTGGTCTATCAGTTTCAGATGCGTCTCCTGTAGCATAACCACATCTGCCTTAAGTTTCTTTAGGTGTGCGAGTACCCGTGCCCTCTTAATCGGCCCGTTCAGCCCTCTCACATTCCACGTGATGAGCCGGGTTGGGGGGCTCTTTACCCCCCCCCCCCCTTGTCGACTAGCCATCTCCTTTTTCAATCCTGCTCCTCACCCGGTTCCCACGTAGCCGTATCTCCCCCCAACGGCGCCCTCCCGCCCCGACCACCCCACCCCATACCAGCTCCCCCTTCTCCCCAGCAGCAGCAACCCAGTTAACGACCCCCCCCCCCGCTAGATCCTTTTCTAGCGTAATTGCAGCCCCCCATGTTGCTCCCAGAAGTCAGCAAACTCTGGCCGACCTCGGCTTCCCCCCGTGACCTCGGCCCCCACTGTGCGAGACCCCCTCCTTCATGCTACCCTGTTCCCGCCATGATTACCATAGCGCGGGAACAAAGCCCCGCGTTTCCCATTTGGCCCCGCCCCCAATGGCCGGCGCCCCCAGCTCCTCATCCTCCCTCCCCCCCTCCCCCACGACATGGGGAAGAGAGAAAAGTTACAGGGTCACAGGATTAACAACTTGGGAAATCATCTCTTCCCCCTTTCCCCCCCCCTTTCACCCCACGTAATCACCCCACCGCTTTGTCCCAAACGTTCTTTTTCTAGCCCGCTTATTCCAGTTTCTCCTCGACAATAAATGTCCATGCCTCTTCTGCCGTTTCAAAGTAGTGGTGTTTCCCTTGATGTGTGACCCACAGTCTTGCCGGCTGCAGCATTCCAAATTTAACCTTCCTTTTGTGCAGCACCGCCTTGGCCCGATTAAAGCTTGCCCTCCTTCTCGCCACCTCCGCACTCCAATCTTGATATGCGCGGATTACCGCGTTCTCCCACCTACTGCTCTGAGTTTTCTTTGCCCATCTGAGGACCATCTCTCTGTCCTTATATCGGAGAAATCTCACCACTATGGCTCGAGGAATTTCTCCAGCCCTCGGTCTTCGCGCCATAACTCGATAAGCTCCCTCCACCTCCAACGGGCCCGTCAGGGCCTCCAATCCCATTAACGAGTGAAGCATCGTGCTCACATATGCCCCGACGTCCGCCCCTTCTGCACCTTCTAATCCTCCTCGCATTATTCTCCAGCACCTCCAGCCTTTCCACACACCTTTTGTGTTGTGCCTCGTGCATCTCTGTCTTCACCACCAGGCCCTGTATTTCGTCCTCATTCTCAGCAGCCTTTGCCTTCACGACCCGAAGCTCCTGCTCCTGGGCCTTTTGCTCCTCCTTTAGCCCTGCAATCGCCTGTAATATCGGGGCCAACAGCTCCTTCTTCATCTCCTTTTTAAGTTCTTCCACGCAGCGCCGCAGGAACCCTTGTTGGTCAGGGCTCCATATTAAACTGCCACCTTCCGACGCCATCTTGCTTTGTGCTTGCCTTCCTTGCCGCTGCTCTAGAGGATCCACCGCAATCCGGCCACTTTCCTCTCCTTTTTCCATCCGTGTCCAGGGGGGATTCCCTTCTGGTTTACTGCACAGTGTTTTTAGCCATTAAAATTGCCGTTGGGGCTCCTATTAAGAGCCCAAATGTCCGTTCCACCGGGAGCTGCCGAAACGTGCGACTTAGCTGGTCATCGCCGCACCCGGAAGTCCCACACCAATCACTTTTCAGGTATTTTGTAAACATACGTAGTTTCATTTATTTAAGCCAGGCACATGAGAACATAGATAGAAAGCCTGAAGACATCAGCAGTAGGGCTGTGTGTGTGCTGTGTTTCGTTCACAGGCAAAGGTGAAACTGAGCTTACACCACATGACACACTTCCCTTCTCGTGATGGTATGTTGTTATCAATTAAAGGTATTTTACAACCGCGCTTGGCTGGGACAACGGGCAGAGTGTCCCCCACTATCCCTGGATTGACTGGCCAGAGGCTTAAGATAGGTCAGTCTATAAAGGTACCAGGCTTGAGATGCTGAATGGCTTTCTCCTGTTCAGTACTTACCAGTTTGAACCTCACTCTGTTCCTCTCTTTGTTACACTCGTTTGACATTTTATTTAGATGTTTGGCTTCAGCTGTGGAAGAAGCTATCATGAGATTATCTAGAGGGAGCCGTCACGGGCTAACACTCTGATGGAAGCATTCTTGATTACCAAGGAGTCCTTTGCGCAGCTCTTGCTTGTCACAGGATTATCATCCACAGCTGTTCAGAATTGAAATTAGTTTTCCACATTCATTGTTTACCTTGGCTTCCGAGCGCAGAGCCTGCATTGTGCAACTTTAATAGCTTAAACAGATACTAGACTATTATATAGAATGCCAGCTAAGATCTTATAAGATTCTGGTGTGTCATTTTAACCACTGTTTTTGTAACAAATATTTGTAAATTGGACATATTGATTCCCAGAATAGTTCCTGAGTTAAGACATTGGCTCACAGAGCAGAAAAATTCCAGATTTGATCACCAGTTTGTATTGAGGCAATTGATCTCAGTTGTGAACCACTGGTAAAATGTCACCTTTTTGCCTATTTACTCCTGTCAATTGCCTTGGAAAATTCTTTAATATTGAAGGCGCTACCTACATGCAAATTGTTGTCCTTCAGTCCTCACAGATTACCATATAGTTGGCCTGATGAAGCACAGGCTTCCGTCGGTGCATTGGTCAAACATTGGGGTGTATTCATCTGAGAAACTTTTCTCCCTGATTTTAGCTTCTAAAAGTCATTACTTATTTGCCATTGACAACCCATCCAAAATGTGTCAGAGAATCGTGGAACCCTGATTAAATGGAAGCTTTGTTAATGATCTTCAAGCAATGTTCACTGACTGCAGACTGGCAATGAAAGTGCCTCGGTCTTTGGACACGGTGTGGGCCAAAGACGCAAGCAGGTAGTGGTGGAAGAAATCAGCCAGTGCCCCTGGGGAATCTCCTAGGTTTATTATCAAGGGATACGTTGCAGCCTCCAGGTTTGCTGACAAGATGTCGCCTTGGGCTGACATCGACGTCAGCAGGAATGAGTTTCCTGGTTAAACAATTGAAGATCAAGCTATATACAGAATACTTGGAGTAGATTCAAAGTTCTATAAAACTACAGGTATTCACTCAATAAGTGTAATAATTTAAAAGAAAATCTCTTATTTCTCAAATTTCATACTTCATAAAATGTAAAGATCCGTTTTCCAAAATTTAGACACTGCGTTTGGCAGTCATGTTAATGCACTGTTCATTCACTGTCGGAAGGGGGTATCTGGAGCCAGTTGTTTCCTTAATCCAGGTTTATTTCTAAAACTGCAGAATAAAGAGCAAAGATTGCTCTTGTTCTGCTCAATACCCAGTGTGAGTTGGCTTTTGCACGGCTTGCAATAATCCTTTCCCCAATTGGTGGCAGCTGCTCTTCATTACAAACTTAAAGCGTATACTTCATTGCGGTGGATTCCAACATTAACACCCCATACTCAGTTGCCCTTAATTGAGAAGGTGATGGAAGGCCTTCTTCTTGATACCATGAAGGAGCAGCATTCGCGTGTGACTTCGCGAGGGCCCTGAATAACAATCCTGGCAACTCCTGCCTTTCTCCTTCTAGATGGCAGAGGTTGTGGGTTTGGGAAATGCTGGTGTTAAATTATACAGGGCAAGTAGAGAAACTGACCCAACTGAAATTAGTGTTACAAACTAATCCTGACCCTTACTCTACCATCTTCCGATTAATCTACTTCAGAAAAATTCTCTTGGCTTACAGATAGATTAACTGTATTTCCAATGGAAAAGAAACTTTCCATTGCTGAGAGGAAAGTTTATTTTGGAGAGGAGGAGATGGGCGGCACAGTGGCTAGCACTGCTGCCTCACAGTTCCAGGGACCCGGGTTCAATTCCGGACTCGGGTGACTGTGTGGAGTTTGCACTTTCTTCCCGTGTCTGCGTGGGTTTCCTCCGGGTGCTCCGGTTTCCTCCCACAGTCCAAAGATGTGCAGGTTAGGTGGATTGGCCAAGCTAAATTGCGCCTTAGTGTCCAAAGGTTAGGTGGGGTTACTGGGATTGGGTGGAGGCGTGGGCTTAAGTGGGATGCTCTTTCTAAGGGCCAGTGCAGACTCGATGGGCCAAATGGCCTCCTTCTACACTGCAAATTCAATGATCTACTGGAGTGGATTCACTGGCTAGGCTGTGCACTGGAATAGATTCAAGGTGAGGCAATGCACTGGAATGGATTCACTAGTGAGCCAGTGCATTGGAATGGATTCACTGGCAAGGCAGTGCACTGGAATGGATTCACTGGCAAAGCAGTGCACTGGAATGGATTCCCTGGTGTGGCAGTGCATTGCAATGGATTGACTGGTGAGGAAATTCACTGCAATTGATTGAGTGGTAAGAAAATGCAGTGGAATGGATTCACTGGTGAGGAAGTGCACTGGAATGGCTTCACTAGTGAACAAATGCACTGGAATGGAGTCACTGGCGAGGCAGTGAGATTGAATAGATTCAACTGGTGAAACAGTGCAATGGAGTCGATTGACTGGAGTGGCAGTGCACTGTAATGGGGCGGCACGGTGGTTAGCACTGCTGCTTCACAGTGCCAGGGACCCAGGTTCAATTCCAGCCTAGGGTGACTGTGTGGAATTTGTGCATTCTCCCGTGTCTGCGTGGGTTTCCTCCGGGCGCTCCAATTTCCTCCCACAGTCCAAAAATGTGCAGGTTATGTAGATTGGCCAAGCTAAATTGCTCCTTAATGTCCAGGTTTGGTTAAAGGGTTATTTTAATAGGGTGGGGAAGAGGGCCTGGGTGGAGTGCTCTTTCAGAGGGTCGGTTCAGACTAGATGGGGCAAATAGCCGCCTTCTGCACTGTAGGGATTCTATGATTCTATGATTGACTCGGGAGGCAGTACATTGCAATGGATTGACTGGCGAGGCAGTGAAATTAAATAGATTCAGCTCGCGAAACAGTGCAATGGAGTCGATTGACAGGGGGTCAGTGCACTGGAATGGATTGACTGGTGAGGAAATGCTCTGAAATTGATTGACTGGCGAGACAGTGCACTGGAATGGATTGACTGGGGTGGGAGCAGTGCATTGCAATGGATTCACTTGGGGGCAGTGGTCCTTTAATGGCTTCAATGATGAGGCAGTGCACTTGAATGCATTCACTCGGGAGGGACAATGCACAGCAATGGATTCACTGGGGGGGGGGGGGGGGGCAGTGTACTTTAATGGATTCACTGGTGAGGAAGTGAGGTTGAATGGATTCACGGGGAAGGGCCGAGGTGGGGGGGGGGGGCAGTGGTCTTGAAACTCTGTACAGAGATGGATTTTGTGGGAAGACTGTTGATTCTTCACTAAAATCCAGGGGTGGGGGGATAAGTAAACACTGTGCCGTGTTATATTCCCTGGATAGAATCCATATTGAAGCAGAAATACCATAAATGGTATTGTTAGTCTGATAAACAAGCATGAGCTTGTGATACCGAAAAGATTACACTGGGAATTCCTGTTGCTGACTCAAAGTGCGATGGCACAAAGCCACCCCTCTGAGCGTTAATCTGTAACAAATATTTTCCAACATTAGTGCCCAAAGGATGCATGGAGGGCTGTTGCTGTGTAATTCATCACAGAGCCTGCAAGGAAATAGGTTAAATCAGCGGTGGTCCAAATCCCGCTGATCACCCAAGTTGTACACAGCTCAATTGCCTTCCTCATTCTGCTCATAGCCAGCAAGCAGCTGCCCCTGTGAGAGGAGACAAATGAACACTAACAGGAGATTGCGTTGCACTTTCCCCAGAGATCAGATCTCATTATCTCTCTCACTTAACTCTCTTCTTTCTGCCACGTTGAAGCAGCATGGTTACCACTGGCAACTACTACCATTGTTCTGTTATTCCTTGTGGATGGCACAAAATCATTGAAAATGGAGGACTGCTGAATGTTTATATTGGGGGGGCGGGACACGGGAGAAGGTAAGATGATTGAACCTAATGATTTGGTGCTGTCAGTCTTACCCGTCAATCACTGACAGTAATTGCAATAAGGGCAACAACAAGTTGCATTTATGTAGCCCTCTTAGTGCAGTAAAACATCTCAACATACTTATGTAAAAGTAAACTACTGTGGATGCTGAAAATCTGGGAAAAAAACAGGAATTGCAGCAAAATCTCAACAGGTCTAGCAGCATCACGGAGAGAGAAATGGAGTTAATGGGTGCGAATTAACGGAGAAAAGAGTCCCGTTTTGGGACTTTTTTTTTCTCGGCCTTGGTGAGGAATGCCCCGACGAGGCCATACTTACTCATCAGTGCAGGAAGAGATAGGAGTGTAATTTTTAAATACTGCCCCAGTCACTCGACCCCCCCCCCCCCCCTTGGATTCCCCATCGCGGCCTCCGGACCCCCGCAATGTCCCAACTTACTTGTTATGGGGTCCATAAGACTCCGCTCACAAGCCCGATCCCTGGCACAGAAAACCTGGCACCCGGGCACCTTGTCACTGTCAGTCTGGCACCCTGGCAAAACCCCTGCCAGCCTGGGAGTGCAGAATGGCACTGCCAGCGTGCTCGGGTAGCAGTTCCTAGGTGCGTGAGTGGCAGCAGGAGTGCCAGGGTAACACCCTGTCCAGAGCTCGACTATCCAGGTGCCTCCAATGGCCTGGGAGACACCCTAAAGTGCCGTTACGCCTTGTCCACATCTGTGTGAACCAGTGCTAAATGTCGCTATTGCGAGGGTCCCCAGGCACAGGTGTTTGTTCCCAGACCTCGGGAGCATTGGCCACCGACATATTTAAGTGTGCCTAACTGTTCACTTAAATATGTAAATTGGATCTCATCCAGCGATGGCGAAATCCAGATTGCAACATCTCATCCAAGGCATTTTGGGCATTGCAAATCTTGCGTGAGGCCTCTCACATGATTTTTAAAAATATATATTTTTATTAACGTATTTGAAAATTTTTATAAAAATAACATAGACAATGACATCAAGATGGTATAATAAACATTTCCCCCCCGCCATCTCAATCTTCACACACCCCAACCATCCAACAACATTCCAGCCCTCCCCACCCCCTGCCACCTTGGAATACTGCATCTGCTGCCATTTTAATTTTCCCCGAGAAAGTCGACGAATGGCTGCCACCTCCGGGTGAACCCGACCACTGACCCTCTTAAGGCGAACTTTATTTTCTCGAGATTGAGAAACCCAGCCATGTCACTAACCCAGGTCTCCACACTCGGGGGCTTCAGGTCCCTCCACATTAACAAGATCCGTCTCCGGGCTACCAGGGAGGCAAAGGCCAAGCCGTCAGCCTCTTTCACCCCCTGAACTTCCGGATCTTCCGACACTCCAAAGATCACTACCTCCGGACTCGGCACCACCCATGTTTTTAGCACCGTGGACATTGCCTTAGCAAAACCCTGCCAAAACCCTCTAAGCTTCGGGCATGCCCAAAACATGTGGACATGATTTGCTGGGCTTCCCGCGCACCTCGCACACCTATCTTCTACCCCGAAAAACCTGCTCATCCTAGCCGCTGTCATGTGTGCCCGGTGGACTACCTTAAATTGTATCAGGCTGAGCCTGGCACATGATGAGGAGGTATTAACCCTGCTTAGGGCATCCGCCCATAGCCCCGCCTCTATCTCTCCTCCTAGCTCGTCCTCCCACTTGCCGTTAAGCTCCTCCACCGGAGTTTCCTCCGCCTCCGAAAGCTCCTGAATATCTGAAACCTTCCCCTCTCCCACCCAGGTACTGGAGACTACTCTATCCTGTATCCCCCGTGGTGGCCGCAGTGGAAAGGCCGGCACCTGTTTTCTCAGGAAGTCTCGCACCTGCAAAAACCTAAACCCGTTCCCTGCTAGCAATTCAAATTTATCCTTTCAAGCTGGGAAAGCTCCCATCTATAAATAGATCTTCCATCCTCCTAATTCCTGCCCTTTGCCATCTCCGGAACCCACCATCTAGCCTACCCGGTACAAACCTATGATTATTATAAATCGGGGTCCAAACCGATGCTCACTCCACTCTCTTATATCTCCTCCATTGCCCCCAGATTCTCAGAGCCGCCACCACCACCGGACTTGTGAGTATCGGGCTGACAAGAACGGAAGAGGTGCCGTTTTCAGTGCTCCCAAACTGGGTCTTCGCATGACGCCGCCTCCATCCGCTCCCATGCCGACCCCTACCCCACTACCCATTTCCTAATCATGGCTATATTAGCCACCCAGTAGTAATTGCAGAAATTCGGCAGCACCACCCACCCTCCCACCGACTGCGCTCCAGCAACACTTTCTTCACTTGCGGGGTTTTTCCCGCCCACGCAAAGCCCAAAATAACCTTATCGACCCGCTTGAAAAAGGCCTTTGGGATGAAGATGGAGAGACACTGAAAGACAAACAGAAATCTGAGGAGGACCATCATTTTCACAGTCTGTACCCTCCCCGCCAGTGATAGCAGGAGCATGTCCCATCTCTTAAAGGCCCCTTCCATTTGTTCTACCAGCCGGGATAAGTTTAACTTGTGCAGTGCCTCCCATTCCCGGGCCACCTGGATTCCCAGATATCGAAAGCTCTTCTCAACCATTCTAAGCGGCAGCTCTCCCACTCTTCTCCTGTCCTCTTGCCTGGATCGCAAACATCTGGCTTTACCCCGAAAAATTGCCAAATTCCCCAAAGATTCGCATTACTTCCCCCATCCCCTCCAATGGGTCTGAAATATACAAGAGCAGGTCATCTGCGCAAAGCACCCCCCACCCCCCCCCCCCCGAACCAGCCCTTTCCAGTTCCTAGAGGTTTTTAATGCCATGGACAATGGCTCTATGGCCAGAGCAAACAGTAACGGGGAGAGGGGGCACCCTTGCCTCGTCCCTCAGTGTAGTTTAAAGTACCCGACCTCAGCCAGTTCGTACACGCACTCACTACTGGAGCCTGATAGAGCAACCGCACCCAGTCAATAAAGCCCTCACCAAACCCAAACCTTCCCAGCACCTCCCAAAGGTAATTCCACTACACCCGGTCAAAAGCCTTCTCCGCATCCATCGCTACCACCACCTCCACCTCCTCTCCTTCTGAGGGCATCATAATAACATTTAAAAGCCTTCGAATATTGGCCTTGAGTTGCCTGCCCTTTACAAATCCCGTCTGGTCTTCCCCTATCACTCCCGGGACACAGTCCTCTATCCTTGTGGCCAGTATCTTAGCCAGCAGTTTGGCTTCCACATTCAGTAGAGAAATCGGCCCTTCTCTCTTGCTTCGTTTAATGTTCTCACCAGCAGTGGGCTCAATATCTCTGAAAACCTCTTATAGAATTCCACCGGGTAGCCATCAGGCTGTGGGTCCTTGCCCGACTGCATGCCCTCCAGTCCCTTAATAATTTCCTCAATCGCAATTGGGGCTCCCTGCCCTTCCAACAGATCTGCATCTACCCTCAGGAATCTCAACTGAATCAAAAACTGCCTCATCCCCTCCACCCAGCCGGGGGTTCCGACTCATATAATTTACTAGGAAGTCCTTAAACACCTCGTTCACCCCCACTTGTTCCAGGACAGTATTCCCGCCTCTACTCTTTACTTTACCTATCTCACTGGGCGCCTCCCTTTCCTGAGCTGGTGCGCCAACATTCTGCTTGTCTTTGCCCCTTACTCATAAATCCCCCCCCCCTTGTCTTCCTCAACTGTTCGACCGCTTTCCCTGTGGTCAACAGCCCAAACTTCGGCTGTAACCTCCGCCGCTCCCTCAGGAGCCCCACGTCCGGGGCCTCCGAGTATCTCCTGTCCACCTGGAGTATCTCCTCCACTAATCTGTCCCTCTCAGCCCGTTCCGCCTCGTCCTGGGTCCGTATCGAGATTAATTCCCCTCTGACCACTGCCTTCAGAGCTTCCCAAACCGTCGCTCTGAAGACCTCCCTCGTATCATTTGTTTTCAGGTAGTTTTGGATGGACTTGTTAACCCGCCCACAGATCGCTTTGTCTGCTAGCAACCCCACATCCACTCTCCACAGCGGGCGTTGCCCTCTCTCCACACTAACCCGGAGATCCACCCAATGCGGGGCATGATCCGACACTGCGATTGCCGAGTACTCAGTATCCACCACCTCCGGTATTAGCGCCCTGCTCAGAGCAAAAAAGTCGATGCGAGAGTATACCTTGTGGACAGGTGAGAAAAAGGAAAACTCCTTCGCCCTTGGCCATGCAAACCTCCATGGGTCTACTGCCCACATCTGTTCCATAAACCCTTCAATTCCTTTGCTGCAGCCTCCCTGTCCTGGATTTTGACCGGTCCAATTCCGGATCAATGACTGAGTTAAAGTCTCCTCCCATGACCATGTTATGTGACTCTAAGTCTGGGATCTTACCTAAAACCCGCCTCATAAATTCTACATCGTCCCAATTCGGAGCATATATGTTCACGATTACCACCCGCACCCCATCCAGCTTCCCACTCACCATTATGTACCTACCCTCCTTATCTGACATGATTCTCCCTGCCTCGAATGCCACTTGTTTGCTGATCAAGATCACTACCCCCCTGGTCTTTGAGTCCAGCCCTGAGTGGAATACTTAGCTGACCCACCCCTTTCTCAATCTCATCTGGTCTGTAACCTTTAGGTGTGTCTCTTTTAGCATTTCCACGTCCGCCTTCAGCGCCCTCAAATGCGCAAACATGCAAGCCCTCTTGACCGGACCATTCAGCCCTCTGACGTTCCATGTAATCAGCCTGGTCGGGGGGCTTCCAGCCCCCCCCCCCCCTCCCACTGCTGACTAGCCATCACCCTTTTTAGATCAGCCTCTAGCTCACGCCCGCTGCCTCCTCAAGTCCCCACTCGGGCTGTCGCCCTTCCCGACCTCCCATTTGTCCCCTAGCAACAATTCCTTACCTGTCAGCAAAGCAGCTCCCCCCCCCCCCTCCCCCACTCTTCCTCCCCACCTGGCAACAACACTAGAAACCGAATCCCCCAAGTCAAGCTCCAGCTTAACACCTGCTCACCCCGCACTGCGCTTCCGAGAGTCAGCTGACCCATGCGGACCTGATAGCGCCCACCCCTGGCTCCAAGCAGTCTGTCTCCCCATTGCTCTCTCCCCTCTCCCACCCACATGGATAAACATTTTAAAAGCATCACATTTTCCAGTAAACAAACATCAGAAAAAACTGTGAAGAAACAGCCACTTTAGAAAAATAATCACCCTAAAAGCAGAACCAACCCCAAAGCCCATCCCCCCCGCTAATCAGCTCCCTGCAAGACAAAGTTACCTTTAGCCATCCAAACAGCTGCTTATTACCTTATTACACATAGCACTACTTATATTTATACAACCCAGCACAACAAATCGCTGCCACAGTACTTCTCCAAGGTTTCAGTGTCTTTTCATTCGCCTCCAGCCTCTTTTCTTTAATAAAAGTCCATACTTCGTCTGGTGTTTCAAAGTAGAAGTCCCGTTCCTCATGTGTGACCCACAGATGGGCTGGGTACAACATCCCAAACTTCACCCCCTTCTTAAAGAGGGCCGTTTTTGCCCGATTAAACCCAGCTCGCCTCTTGGCCAGATCCACGCCCAGGTCCTGATAAATGCGCAGCTCACAGTTCTCCCATTTGCTACTCCATTTCTTCTTGGCCCATCACAGAACATGTTCCTTGTCCAGGAAACGGTGAAAGCGTACCACCATCGCCCTCGGCGGCTCGTTCGCTCGGGGCTTCTTCGCGAGGGCTCTGTGCGCTCTATCCACTTCCAGGGGCCGAGGGAACGCCTCAGCCCCCATCAACTTCTCCAGCATGTCCTCGCATCCAATCCCTCACTGCCTTCAGGGAGGCCGACAATTCTAAGCTTCTGCCTCCTGGACCTGTTGTCCAGGTGCTCCAGTTTCTTCTGCATTCTTTTCTGGCGGTCGTTCATCATTTCCACCTTGGTCTCCAGCGCGGTTATGTACTCCTCGTGCTCGGACACCTTCTTCTCCACCTGAATCGCTCTCCCGTGGGTCTATTGATTCTGCACAACTTGATTAATCGAAGCCTTAATCGGGTCCAGCGTGCCCTTTTTCAGCTTGGCGAAGCAATCTTCCTCAGCTGCTCCATCGACCAGGCGTGCCATCTCCCCCGGCCATGCTTCTCCGCCACTCTTTCCCGCATTACCAGCTCTGTTCGCATCTTCCTTATAGAACTTTGTCTTCTCACATGGCCACTTCTGGTCCAATTCTCCATACACCGGAGGGGGATTTCTCCTTACTGTCTCACTCTTCACCGATTTATCCCATAAAATCCGGGAAAAAACAGGGGAAAAGGTCCAAAAGTCCGTCACAGGCGGGAGCTATCAAATGTGTGACCTACTCCTCCCTGGCCGCCACCAGAAGTCTCCTCTCGCATGATTTAATGGCCTCACCGCATCATCAAGTTGGGTGCGACGAGGCCGTTCGATCGCACCCAATGTTTTCAGTCCTTATGACTCTTCTTCTGAAGTAGAGTCATACAGACTAGAAATGCTAACTCTGTTTCTCTCTCCACAGATGCTGCCAGACCTGCTGAATTTTTTCGGCAATTTCTATTTATATCCCAATGTACTTCACAGGAGCTTTATCAAATAACCTTTGAAAGGAGGAGACATTAGGAGGGGAAACCTGGGCACAAATGTAGGTTTTTGGGAGCATTTTTAAGCAGAGGGAGAGATGGAGGGATTTAAGAAGGGAATTCTAAAGCTTAAGACCTAGTCAGCTGAAGGTTCAGCCACCAAGGCTGTAGTGCAGGAATTGGTGGATGCAAAGAGGCTAGAATTTGGGAGTGCAGAGATCCTGTCAAAGTTTATGCTTCATCTTCTTCCATCTAAAGGTCAGCAGTATGGATGTTTGCTGATGATTGCATAGTGTTCACCATTCGCGAATCCTCAGACAATGAAGCAGTCCATGCCCAAATGCAGCAAGACATGGACAAGATCCAGGCTTGGGCTGACAAGTAGCAAGTAACATTTGCGCCACACATGTGCCAGCCTATGACCATCTCCAACAAGAGAAGATTGCCCCTTGACATTCAATGGCATTACCATCCCCGAAATTCAACTATTGACATACTGGGACGGCACGCGGCGCAGTGGTTAGCACTGGGACTACGGCACTGAGGACCCAGGCTCGCATCCCGGCCCTGGGTCACTGTTCGTGTGGAGTTTGCACATTCTCACTATGTCTGCATGGGTTTCACCCCCACAACCCAACGAAGACAACTCACTACCACTTTTCCAAGTGCAATTAGGGATGGACAATAAATTTTGACCTAACCAGTGACACCTAGGTCCCATAAATGAGCGAAATAAAACCTGCTCTCAGCTTCATAGATCATCATTAACATTCTGTCATGTTTCAGAATTAGTTTGGCAATTTTCCACAAAATGCATTTGGAGAAATTGACATTGTAGAGGTTTAGTTCCACTTGGGAAGGAAGGGGTTACCTCCGCTCGTTAATAAAGTGGCTAAGCCCATATGGTGCTCAATGTGTTTCGAGCCACTTGGTACAGAAGGGGTTTAGTTTCATGAAATACTGAAGGGGTTAACCTCCCATAGTGTTCAAGGAGTTTAATCCCACTTGGCAGTGAAGGGGTTTAGCCTCATGTCTATTTTGCAATGTGTTGGGTATGACACTAGACAGTAGATTTATTTTCTTAAGAGATTGAGTTTGCAGTATGACAGATTGTCACTCAGTCTCATTCATTGTATTACGAGTGCCTTTCTGCCAGCGTGATTGACACCTTGAGGAGAGGCAACTAGTGTTTGCTTTTCTAATGTATTATTCTTGGAGATGGGGGGGGGGGTGGGGGGAAGTAAACAGGAGTCATTTTTTTTAGTTCAAGCAAAGTTGTAATAATCTTTAAATATAGCTAATTAAAAATGATTTTTTTTACCTTGCTAAGGTGTATACTTCAGAAGGCAGGATTGTCATGGTAACGTGTCCTTTCAGGAAAGTGCAATGATGTAATCATAGTCAATGTTATAAATATCTGTAGAAAATAGTAATTGCAAGAAGAAAGAGTTTGGATGGCCTGTTACAGCAACCCTCCCCACCTCACCCCATTCCCCCCAATCCCGCTACCTCAATTAAAATTCAATTACATTATGTGCATTTCCGGTCACCATTATTCTCTTTCTTACCCTCTAGTTATGTTTGATTTTCTCCATTTCCCATTCAAAGACATAGGCTGATGCTGTGTGGGCCTGTTTGTGACTGCCTGTGCCAAATAGCCATCTTCTGTGAGAAAGTCTTGCAAAGGAGTGTATTTATTTAGGCCGTCCACCCCAGGTGCAGGGTATGCTATAGCCAAGCCCCGAATATGCTGTCATCAAAAGCTAACAGGGCTACCAAATCTCATACAACTCAAGGCAGACTTTGATTAAACGACCGTGTCACATCCAAACCAGAGTTAACTTTAGCTTTAGGTTTATCCAATTTTCTTTGACACAATAGGAGAGAGAGCAAACACTAAATACATGAAGGGGTGATCAAAATGTTGATGACACAATGTCCTAAATCTTCCGGTCCTGCCCGCCGCAGGAATCATCATGGGCAGGATGGGGTATTCAGCGAACAGCGAAAGATCCATTGACCTTCGGCAAGAGTTTCCACTTCTGGGGCAGGTGGGATCAGAATATCCCACCCAATATTAATTGTGCATTTCTAGAGGCCTTGAGAAGATGCTTTCCTCCAACATGTTTTATTCCTACATTACAAGGAATGCATTTTGGGCCATTATTAATATTTTTACACTTGATTATTGATCAATTTTTAATCTTAAAGGGCAAACGAACTGATGTTGGAACTTTTGACAGATCAAGCCATCACCAAGTACCTCAACAGTTGAGTGCTCACATTCAATCTCCTGGCTCACTTTCACAAATGCACTCTACCTGCTCCAGATTCAGTTCGCAGAGACACCCATCCTCATTTAACTCCTTCAGCTTTCTCAGGGATTCTCTCTCCTCCTCCTGTCCTCTCAGTTCAGACCAGCATTCATTTCCATCTCCCCTCTAAAACATTAGCACTTTGTTTTACTTGATCCAGTTAAATCTGATACCCCACCTCCCAGTTAAAACAAGTCATCTTTCTTTACATGGCTCTCGGTTCAAACTGACATACCATGTACCTTTAGAACCATAGAATCCCTATACATAGAACATAGAACGTACAGTTGGAATGGAATTAAGGAATGGGATTTTATCACCAAATGCTGATATGTTGACTGGGCTGATAAAAGAAATCTGGTAATCTGCAGGAAACACTGAATGCTTTTATTTACATGGTTGAAGTCAGTTAATTCAGCATGATTTGATATTCTCTTGATCACAAGCACAAGAATATCTGGGATTAGACTTCCAGCTATGAGGACAGGCCACAGAAATTGGAAATGTTTGAGCAAGGGAAAGCTTTGAACAATTTCCAAGAATTTGGCCTTGTTTTACTATACATGTTTCACCATACCCGAATGCATTATGCAAATAATACACCTGAATAGCCCATTTGTGACTTTCAAATGACTAGAATATCTTAGAAATATAGTACACTTCATGTTTTAGAAATTACACCAGTCAATAGGCAACATAATAGACAGTGCCACATATTCCATGTTCTACTCTAGGGTAATATATAAAACACGTGACTTGCATTTATTTATTAGTTATTGTACACTACATACTGTGATTTTGTGTTTTGTGGAGGGTTTTGAGCGACCTGAGAAGCACGTTGAGAACAATCTGGAACATATTTCCACCCACAGTTAACATATATAAATTTGGGGGGGGTGCTGTTCTATCTTCCTGAATTCACTCTCAGTGCGCTGTGCATGTTTGTTTGCGTAATCTAATCTGATTTATCACAGGGATTTAATTCATAAGGCTCCACTTTGCCTGTGCACGTTTAACCTGCCTCGAGATTTCACTTCATGAAGGTTGCATATTCAGTACTTATTTTTTATTACAGGTACAGGAGAAGGGAATGTCCCGCAGTGTTGTTCCACAATGAGTTATGGGCATAAATTCACTGCAATCTGCTGTTGAAATGCCCAACCCTTCAGACAACTGTTCCTAAGTGATAAATCCAAACAGATAGGTTTGACTACAACAGAATGTGTTGTAGTCAACCAGATATTTACTCCATATACCAACCATCATGTTATATTCAGTGTGTGTGTGTGTATGTTGGGGGGGGGGGGGGGGGGGGCGGGCAGTTGAGCAGCAGCTTTTACAGAGCAGCTGTTTGCTTTCGAGGCACTCGGGTTGTACGCAATGTTTGCTTCAATATTTCATACCTGGAGATTTAACAAGTGAGAAGACACAGATTTCAGAAACCAGAGCATTTGCAAGTGCAGAGACACGTTTCAATCATTCATCATCTTCAGGAGCCCTTGCTTGCTGGGAACAAGGGCAAGACAGCAGGAGCTTGCCTGCTAATGAAGGTCTGGCTCAGGAAGGAGCTCCCATGGGACGCTAATGATACCAGATCAACTGTCGTGTGCAACTTAGATGCCATTTACCCACTATCCCTCACTAACTGGATTAAAGTCATTACAGAATAGATTAACCCTCCTAATGAGCCAGTTTGACTCAGACGGAGCTCCGATAAAAGGCCGAAGGACAGGTTAGCAGTTGGGAGAATCGTTTAATGTGCCTCCTCAAAATGTTGGAATGCCAGCCAGAATGGAGATTTTTAAAATAACCGGAATCTAGCTGCAGGCTCCTTGCCGTGTAACTTAACAAGATGATCATTTTGTTTGCTTGGCTCTGATTTAACAAACAGTAAAAACAAATGTAAACAGGAGGCTATTATGTAACAAGACTCCAGCCTTTCAAAAGTAAGGCCAGATTCCGGGGATCTCTGATACTGGAAATTGTATTCATCTCTTTCACAATGAAGATTTGTTGTCTTTCATATCTTGCTCATTAATTAGTAATGATAACTTTTTAACAAACAAAAAATGTCTGGTGAGATGTTTTTATTTCCAGGAGTCTGTAGTTTAGAATGGCAGAGCGATTGCTGAGGGAGAGGAGCAAGATAATAATAATCTTTATTGTCACAAGTAGGCATACATTAACACTGCAATGAAGTTACTGTGAAAAGCCCCTAGGCGCCACACTCCGGCACCTGCTCGGGTACGCTGAGGGAGAATTCAGAATGTCCAAATTACCTAACAGCACATCTTTCGAGACTTGCAGGAGGAAACTGGAGCACCCGGGGGAAACCCACACAGACGTTCTCCCCAGGGAGATGGGGAGAACGTGCAGACTCCACACAGACAGTGATCCAAGCCGGGAATCAAACCTGGGACCCTGGAGCTGTGAAGCTACAGTGCTACCCACTGTGCTACCATGCTGGTTGAATGAGTGAGAGATGTACCAGCCCCATTACAGGCATTCCTAATTTTCTGTTCTTATTGTATCACCTGACTTTTCTTCTTCATTGTCCAAATTCTCAGATGGTGAGGGTGAAGCAGCACCATGGAATGTATTGAGAACTTCTGAGTTCCACGCAGGGCCAGCATCAGTGGCAAAAATGGCAGAAGTTAATTATCACCTGAATTTATACACCAGGCTTTGCTAATATGTCACTGTGCAATTACAGCTAGACAAGAAGGTAAATGGAAGTGAGCTGATGCACAGGTGAAACTATCCAAGCCAAGACTGCCAGTGACGGAGCAGCAGGAGACATTCGCCAGTGAGACTATGCAATCACATATTCTCCCAGGATGTTGGGAAAGTGGGCAGGAAGGATGTCCTTGGATAAAACCTGAGCTGCTACAAATTCCTCATTGGGGGTGATGGGTGGTTACATTTGTGCATGGCTCTATAGACAGAGCTCCACGGACACCCATATTTTGAGCCTTGGAGATCACCATAATATAGATGACAATGTGATAGGAGTCCCAATAGTTATAGGGTGGTCAGGTCAGATCACGGGTTGGACGAGATCAAGTGAGCTCCTAAGGCCACAATCAATGCAAAGAGTCTAATGGCTTCTTCAGGCCCAGACATTGTCCTTTCCCAATATGGCAGGCAATGTACATTGGAGCAGGATTGTGTACGTGCTTCCTGCCCACCATTTAGGTGTCTTAAGAGGCTACCTTACATCTTAAAAAAAAAAAGCAAAATGTCACCGGGAATTTGGTGTAATTTAATTCCCAGTGTTTTTCATATAAAAAATGAATAAATACAAAATCTTGAAAAAAGGTATCCACAATATTTTTCAGTCAGATTCTGAATTGACAAGATGGGGAAGTTTAGGTCCAGGCTTCCCCTGTTGGATAAAGTGATTACTAACCAGAGGGTATGGAACTCAATGCCTGATTTGTGCGATGTACTCAATTAACTGATCTCAGTTGGCTAGAGTTGGTCAAGGGAGGGAAAGAATTAAGGTTGGGTTTGTGATGCTGACCATGATCCAGAGACACCTAATGGGACTGTGGACCTCAGTTGAAGACAGATTGGGCCTATCCCCAGTTGATTAGCCTGTAGGCTCACAATGTCTGGGTTCAAATAGCTATCTTGGGAAAGTATTAGAGGACAGATGTTTCTGATAGAAACACATTCTCAGAACAGTTATCACAATGGTAATCAGGAGCTGAGGGAAATTGATGGGAAGAATAGATTGACGCACTATTCAAGCCATAGCTCTATAATTGGCAATGGAGTGAGGTAACGATCTATTGTTACATCATGTGCCAAGAATTTGTGCAATAACATAAATAGATTGAAAGCATGCACGCAGAAGAAAAGCCTGGTTCCAGCCAAATCTTTCAGATCCAGTAAAATTCCAAGTGAAGGACCCAATCGAAGTTTCACCTCAGGGATCAATTCGCTGTCAAGTCGCTCCACTCTCCCTCCCCCAGCCCTCCACCCCATCCTTCACATTTGACTGGACGCAGTTGACATTATCTAATTCTGTTCAGGAGATAGTTGCTGTGCACAGCATTTAACAGCTCAACCATTAATTGTGACAGAATCAGAAGTGCTTCCTGAGGCATGGATGGGGGGTGGAGGACGGTGCTGCAACTGTCAGATTACATGGCCGACAGTCTCACCAGACCCCCAGACACCATACAAATGTGGAGTCGGTGACACAAACCAGATCACAGCTCTCTGTTCTGGATTTGCTGGTAGAAGAGGATCATACTCTATCATTGCATTAATGAAAGCAGTGCTCGGAGTCGGTGGAAGTGGGAGATTGGGAAAACCCTTGACAGTGTCATCTCAAGCTACTATGCTGGATAATGTGACTGGAAAGGTACAATATCCTGGTATTCAGGTGGGCAGCACCTGTAAGCAGGAGGGATCTCTATATTGCATTCCGTTTGGAACAAGAGGCCTTCTGCAGGCTGCATGGAAACTGCTGAGTGACTTTCCGCAACATCTGCACAATGCACCAGCACAGGGAGTTTGGAATAAATTGATATGTTGAAGTCTCTCAATGAGAGGATTGTTATAATGTAATGACAGTTTCTGTGCAACTGAGGTCATTTAGAATTGGTGCAACTCATAAAAATGTATCGCACTGAATCTGTCTAAGATTTAATAATTAGACAGTCATCCAGCATAATGTCAGCTGTGCTGGGTACAGAACCCAGGTACTTCCCAATATGGTAGGTGAGTGGAAGGGGAAGGGTGGAGGCCAAGGTGGACAAAATGTTACTCTTCTCCTGGCAACTGTTACAGAGAGCCCTTCACAGACCAGTAGCTGCTTGATTGCCTGTGATTCTTGGAGCAAGGTACAAAGAATGTGGGGATATGTGGAGCAGATCAAAGAAAATCTTGATGGTAAACATTTTAGCAAGAAGTACTGCCTTGTCAGACAAATCATTAAAATCGATCGTAAGGATTACTCAGGAAGTGGTTAGATCTGGAATAAGCACTGCTTGGGAGTGTGGTGGAGGCAGATTCAACTGAGGCCTTCAAAAGGGTCACTACCTGAATAGAAAAAAAAATTTGGGCTAACAGGGAGGAAGTGAGGAATGAGACTGGGTGAGATTCTCTTACAAAGAGCAATTACAGGCATGAGGGGCTGAATGGCCTCCATTTTTAATGCTAAGGCCTTGTACATGGATCTGATGCCTAACTTGTGGTGTTGGTATTTCGATTTGGGATCGAGTTCTGAAATTTCCTGACATTAGGAATCTTGATAACTATATGTGTTAACACCGGGTGAGATCAGGCAGCCATCTTGTCCCACTGGTTTTGAGGTTTGAACAGCAATTGGTTCAGTAGTTCAACATGTCATCTCGTGAAATGGCCTTCAAAAGATAAAGTGAGACAACAGTCAATTTGTTTGTTGAATGTAGCACTGGTACAGGGTCTCAATCGGGATGTAAAATTTGCCTTCAAACACTTCTATATACCTTAACAATTCTTAATCTTCTATCAAGGTGATGACCAGGGAATTGATAAAGCTACAAGTGTTGTCACCAAGAAAGGTTAGATTGAAAAATTGTTTGCTTCAATGTACAAAGCTACCATCTGAGCTGAGTTTATTTCTCAAACTGCGATGTATCAAAATAAATTACAGTCTTTAAGCCTGACAGGTCTGCCTTTAAAGCTAAAATTCTTTCGCAACTTGAGCAATGTTCTCATAGCTGGAAACTCTCAAACCCCACTCTCCTGGCCATGATGTGAGGCAAAGATTGTTGTGTTACCTCTAATCTCCAACTCTTCATTCCAGTGACCTTCGATGAACTATCTGGCGATATTACTCCCACCTTGAGGCAGGACCATTTTTAAATTTGAAGCTAAAGAAGTTGCGGGCAGGCTGCCTCAATCTTTGGGTAGCGACTCTGTCATTTACCTGAAAAGGCAATCTGTTTTGGACCTCTAGCTTTGAGAGCCCACCTAGCATTCTCATGGATGGTCAGCCCAACCTGGTGATCCATCAATTTCCCAATTCAGGGGAAGTCTCAGCTGGATGTTTCTCCTACATCACTGCAATCCCTCATTTGGTTCTAGGGGTGGGGTTCTGATGCCGAATGGGGGTGGGGCAAATCCTACCCTCAGTCCTTCTCCCTATCCACTCTATTTTATGAAATACAGAATTATTGGGCACAGGACGTCACAGTGGGGACAGAAGGCCCATCTCTGTCTGAATTTTAACCTCATTTACCAGTATCTGCTTGTTCGTAATAACCCCTGGAACCTTTTCTCTTCAAATGGATAAAGAAGTTGCATCCTTAAACCTACTTGGGGCAGCAAGGTGGCACAGTGGTTAGCACTGCTGCTTCTCAGCTCCAGGGACCCGGGTTCAATTTCGGCCTCGGGTGGAGTTTGCACTTTCTCCCCATGGGTTTCCTCCGAGTGCTCCAGTTTGCTCCCACAGTCCAAGATGTGCAGGTTAGGTGGATTGGCCATGCTAAATTGCTCCTTCGTGTCCAAAATGTTAGGTTGGGTTACCGGGATAGGGATGGGGTGTGGGTAAGTAGGTTACTCTTTCCAAGGGTCGGTGCAGACTCGATGGACCAAATGGCCTCCTTCTGCACTGTAGAGATTCTATGATTCTATTCTATGATTCTATTTACAGTTTCCAGTTGAAGGCCCTCTGATGCCTGTTCCACAAATTTCATTACACATTGTGCAAACAAAAAAAATCTTACACTATAGACTTGTTCCAGATCGCTTCAAAGTGTAACCCTTACTAAAGATAAACTGCCCTGGAATCATTTTTATTACTTGCCTTATGTGAACTCCAACCGCCAACCACCAACCACCAACCCCTCCCCCCACCCCCGCCCCAACACCTCCAAATACGATAAAACACTTCCTGTTTGGAGTTCGAAAGAATGACAAAAGAGACAAGGTAGATTATTGAGAGTATGATGGGGGAAGATAGACGAGAGAAAGAGAGCAGAGGCAGTGTCAAGTCAAGAGCAGGGTTCAAAGTACAGTGGAATATAGTTTACATGATACAGAATGCTGCAGCATCAATGAGTTGTGGCCTCATGAAACGAAATGAAATGAAAATCGCTTATTGTCACTTTAAAAGCCAGCGATTTAGCCCAGTGAGCTAAACCAGCCCCACTCTCAGGATGCGAGTTTGTTTAAACATCACCAAGCAATTAGTGACCGTAAAACCTGGGACACAAAGCTGCGAACAAGCACGGCACCAGATATATTTTTTAAAATTGGATTCCGCAAATTTGTTAATTCGGAATCTGTTATGGAATGCGATGCCCGACTGCGGTGCTGAAAGGGTTAAAGGTTGTTCAAAAGCTGGGCCAGCATTGATATTTTAATCTGATATATTACAACTTTAATCTACATTTTCATTCACAGCCTGCATCTCATTATATTTGTAATGCACAGTATGGTCTTCCTTAATTAAATCGAACAGTGATTTTTACTTTTATTGCAGTGACATGCAGTTTAAAATCTCCCAAGAGCCCTTGTAAAAAGATACAATAATCTATTTTACTGCTTGCACTAAATTGAACTTACTCTTCTTGGATCTTGCTTCTCGTTGAAAGGAAATCCCATTGAAATGACTTCCAATCTCTTAACTGTTTCAAAAGAGGGCCTTGAGTAGAATGGCAGTCTGAAGTGCAGCTGTAATTCCCTTTCTCTACTTAAATATTTTTCCAGCAGATAAAGGATGCGGCAGCCTGATGCTCTGCAATCTTATGACAATGTCACGACCAATAGAAGTCAAATATTATTGAGCAGCCTCACTGAGGTAATGGGAGTGGATGGGACGGAAAGTGAAAAATTAACAAAGGCACATCTGGTGGCCAATCCATATTGATAGTTTGCATCAAGACCGGAAGTTGAAAATCTATCCCTTGGCTTAGAACATAACATAGAACATAGAACATACAGTGCCGAAGGAGGCCAATCGGCCCATCGAGTTTGCACCGACCCACTTAAGCCCTCACTTCTACCCTATTCCCCTAACCCAATAACCCCTCCCAACCTTTTTTGGACACTAAGGGCAGTTTAGCATGCACATTCCACCTAAGCTGCACGTCATTGGACTGTGGGAGGAAACCGGAGCACCCGGAGGTACCCCACGCAGACACGGGGAGAACGTGCAGACTCCGCACAGACAGTGACCCAGCAGGGAATCGAATCTGGGACCCTGGCGCTGTGAAGCCACAGTGCTAACCACTATGCTACCGTGCTGCCCACACCGAGGTTGGGGCAAGTAAGGGCGGCATGTGGCGCAGTGGATAGCACTGAGACTGCGGCACTGAGGCCCGGGTTCGAATTCCGGCCCTGGGTCACCGTCCGTGTGGAGTTTGCACATTCTCCCCATGTCTGCGTGGGTTTTACCCCCACAACCCAAAGATGTGCAGGTTAGGTGGATTGGCCACGTTAAATTGCCCCTTAATTGGGGAAAAAAAATAATTGGGTACTCTGAATTTTTTTTAAAAAAAAGATGTTGGGGCAAGTTTTTCCTCTGGTATCCAGGTCGAATGGGGGTCAGATGCCCGTACTGTCGGGAAACAGCCCAGCACTGATTATTCCTGAATTGGCCAATTAGTGACAACATGGCAGGCTTGTGATCCAAATAAGGCTGGCAGGTGGGTTCACAAAGCTGGATGGCCTTTGAGGGGCGGGGGCACCTTGCAGCATTATGAAGAAACAGCTGAATGATTTTTCAGGTAAGTATGGGAGAGGATGCCTCCATTTTGAGGAAACAACCCCCCCCCCCCCCACCAACATAAAAAGTGAAATTTTTAAAAATCACCTCAGCGACCGAGTCACCATTGTGAATACCTCCAGTGGGTGCAGGGCCCGAGGACATGGGGTGGAGCCAACACAACTGCTGGCAATGTGAGCTTCTGTGCCCGCACAGCTTCCTGCCCATCCCGTTGGAGGCTGAGATTCCTGCCCCGGTTTCCAATCCAACCAGGTTGAATGGGAGGCCCTGCTCACTGCTCCTCTTGAGAATCTGCATTTGGGACAGTCTCATTCCCGTTCTCAATGAGCAGGGGCTTTGATTTGATTTGATTTATTATTGTCACATATATTAGTATACAGTGAAAAGTATTGTTTCTTGCAAGCTGTACGAACAATGCATACCGTACATAGGGAAGGAAGGAGAGACTGCAGAATATAATATTACAGTTATAGCAAGATGTAGAGAAAATATCAACTTAATATGATGTAGGTCCATTCAAAAGTCTGATGGCAGTAGGGAAGACGCTGTTCTTGAGTCGGTTGGTACGTGACCTCAAACTTTGGTATCTTTTTCCTGACGGAAGAAGGTGGAAGAGAGTATGTCCGGGGTGCGTGGAGTCCTTAATTCTGCTGACTGCCTTTCTGAGGCAGCGGGAATTATAGATAGAGTCAATGGATGGGAGGCTGGTTTGCGTGATGGATTGGGCTACATTCACAACCTTTTGTAGTTTCCTGCGGTCTTGGGCAGAGCAGGCTCCATATCAGCTGTGATACAACCAGAAAGAATGCTTTCTATGGTGCATTTGTAGAAGTTGGTGAGGGTCGTAGCTGACATGCCAAATTTCCTTAGTCTTCTGAGAAAGTAGAGTCGTTGGTGGGCTTTCTTAACTATAGTGTCGGCATGGGGGGACCAGACAGGCTGTTGGTGATCTGTACACCTAAAAATGTGAAGCTCGCGACCCTTTTTACTTCGTTCCCATTCATGTAGACAGGGGCTTGTACTCCACCACGCTTCCTGAAGTCGATGACAATCTCCTTCATTTTGTTGACATTGAGGGAGAGAGTATTGTCGTCGCACCAGTTCACCAGATTCTCTGTCTCATTCCTGTATTCTGTCTCGTCATTGTTTGAAATCCGACACACTATGGTGTTGTCATCAGCAAATTTGAAAATCGAGTTGGAGGGGAATTTGGCCACACAGTCATAGGTGTATAAGGAGTATAGTAGGGGGCTGAGGACACAGCCTTGTGGGGCACAGGTGTTGAGGATGATCATGGAGGAGGTGTTGTTGCCTATTTTTACTGATTGTGGCCTGTGGGTTAGAAAGTTCAGGATCCAGTTGCAGAGGGAGGAGCCGAGGCCAAGGCCATGGAGTTTGGAGATGAGGTTCGTAGGAATGATGGTGTTGAAGGCTGAGCTGTAGCCGATAAATAGGAGTCTGACATAGGTGTCTTTGTTATCTAGGTGTTCCAGGGTAGAGTGCAAGGCCATGGAGATGACGTCTACTGTGGACCTGTTGCAGCGGTAGGCAAACTGTAGTGGATCATGGCAATCCGGGAGGCTGGAGTTGATTTGTGCCATGACTAACCTTTCGAAGCACTTCATGATGATGGATGTCAGAGCCACTGGACGATAGTCATTAAGGCACGCTGCTTGACTTTCTTTTGGTACAGGGATGATGGTCGTCTTCTTGAAGCAGATAGGGACCTCAGGTTGTTGTAAAGAGAGGTTGAAAATGTCTGCAAATACCCCCTCCAGCTGATCCGCGCAAGACCTGAGTGCTCGTCCGAGTACCCCATCCGGGCCAGTGGTTTTCCGTGGGTTGACCTTCGAGAAGGCTGCTCTGCCGTCTGCAGTGGTGATCTCAGATACAAGTTCATCCGTGGCTTCTGGGGTGGAGGGCTCGCTCTCGCTGACCTCTTGCTCAAAGTGGGCATAGAATGCATTGAGCTCATCAGGGAGGAGTGCGTTGGAGCTGACAATTTTACCTGCTTTGATCTTGTAGCCCGTTATGTCTTGCAGAATTTGCCATAGACTACGGGGATCCGTGTGGCTAGCCTGGAACTCGAGCTTGGTCCGGTACTGTCTTTTGGCATCTTTGATGGATTTCTTTAGATCCTACCTGGGCCGACAGCATTACGAGTGTCTGAATTCCACCAAACTAATCTCGCTCCGAGATTGGAGTGGGGAAACGACATGTGCAGCTGGGTGCTGCACGATGTTGGACTCATTCAGACTATTGCGGCAAAGGGGATGAATTTTATCGCTGCCTCTAACACATATTCGTGGTGAAGATTTATGCAATGTACAAGATGTCATGATCAGTTTAGTTGGCTTGTGTACCGGACTAGGCTCAGTGGGAGCACTTTCGACTGTTGAGTCAGATAGTTATGAATTCAAACTCCACTGGAAGTGTTGCTAGTCAGACGCATAATCTGGGAGATTTCATCACATGATCTCCAAACCATGCTCAAACTTTCTGCTCAAAATCCCGATTATCTATTGGATCATTGTTCATTGTCTGCCCCCCAAAAAATCTGTAAATTGCCTAACATTAGGACCAAAACATTAAAGCAAGGTCAATTCCTACCTGTTGGGTGAATGTAAAAGTTCCAGTAGCATTATTTAGTGAAGAATATGGGTGTCCTGGTTTGCATATAATCCTACAGCAACATCATTAAAACAGAATATTTCTCTCATGCTGCTGGTTTGGGTGCTTTCCTTTGTGCTGTGTTTCCCATTGCTACAACAGTGACTAAACTCCAAGGATATTTTGTTGATTGAAGCAGTTTGGGGTAGAATATTGTGTCTTTTGTCTATTGGCTAGGTCCATGGCATTTTCAGGTTACCATGGAAGTACATGAGGCTGGGTTCTCCCAAAATGAAACTATGTCCCCACTCCGGCGTAAAAATGGTAGAGTTTTATTCCTGAAATTCCTGGAAAAATGACCTAATTTAGTGCTATGCAGGGTGCCAGCAGGGACTCGGAGTGATTTTCGCAGCTTTAGCTGCGGATACGGGCCCCCACACCTCCGGTTCAGAGTCCGCACATGCGCACGGTGGTGGCCTCCAGCGGCCCCCCCAGCCTCCAATCACCCCGCCCCGAGCAGGATGGCCGTAGACTGAGTCCCCAGCCGCCACACCAGCATCCCGACCGGCAATAGGCGGTTAGTTCCACGCCGGCGGGAACTCGGCTGGTCGGGAGCGGAGGTTTGCGGGTGAGCCTCTGGCAATAGGCCCCTGGCTGCACGGCGTACTCCGCTGTCAAACTGATTTTCGGGGCCTGGAGAATCGCTAGACCGGCGCCGGGCTCGATTATGGCGTAAAAGTGGATTCCCCGCACCGGCCGTAATTTTGGAACGGTGCTGCGGAGAATCCAGCCCATGATTGGAGTACTATGTCATTTGGGATTTATACCATTGAGGGAGGAGGGACAAAGAGACATTCCACAGGAAGGCAGTTTCAATCCCACAGTCTGACTCAGTGGGTTTGATTTTTGAATCGGGGTCGAAGCCTGGATAATTTACAGGTCCAGACCCTTCACCACAACTGTGTCACTCACGCAATGCCATCTTGCAATGTAAACGCTGCAGGTGAACTGGAGGCAATGATGCTGACTGTAACCAGGAGGCAGGAGCTGCCTGCAGAGTGCAAGTGATAAAGGCAGATAGAAGCCACTATGAGTCCTGCCATTGCTAAGGACCATCAGCCTCATTGGGCATATAAATGGCCGAACAACCAAATAGAACATAGAACATACAGTGCAGAAGGAGGCCATTCGGCCCATCGGGTCTGCACCGACCCACTTAAGCCCCACTTACCACTCTATCCCCGTAACCCAATAACCCCTCTTAACCTTTTTTGGACACTAAGGGCAATTTAGGTTGGCCAAACCACCTCACCTGCACGTCTTTGGACTGTAGGAGGAAACCGGAGCACCCGGAGAGATCCCACGCAGACAAAGGGAGAACGTGCAGACTCCGCTTAGACAGTGACCCAGCAGGGAATCGAATCTGGGACCCTGGTGTTGTGAAGCCACAATGCTATTCACTGTGCTACCGTGCTGCCCCAAATGCGAGATAAGATGCAAGATTCTCCAGTTCCTGAAATTTTTCAAATAAAAAAAAAATTGCAACTTTTACTGCTTCAAACACAACAACAATAATAATAAATTTGCATCAGACTGTTTGGGCTCAGTGATTTTCACTTTGAAATTTCGATCATCACCCTCACCAGCTCATTAACAAGCTCCTTGAGCATCTTGATGAGATATTCATTGGAGGAGAGCAGTTTCTCCAATCTTGCTGCCCCGATGAAACTGTGCCGCATTCCAGAAGTGGCAGGATCCAGTGCTGTTCTCTGGGAATAGAAGTTTCAAATCATGCCTGCACTTGTTCACAACTAATTGAAAATCTGGCCCAATACCTTCCACAACACATATTACGGTGACATATGGGGTGAGCGCTTCAGGCGTATAATCTATTCAGTAACAGCGAGTGGTATGAAGCATGGCTCAGTGATAACTCTTGCCTCTGTGTCACAAGCCTGTTGATTCAATTTCTGGTCCAAGTGCTTGAGCATAAAATCTAGGTTGACACTTCAGACGGAGGTGCCTTTGGAGCTGCCGTCTTTCAGATGAGACAGTGGAGTTAAAGGATCCCATGGCTTGATTTTGAGAAAGAGGGAAAGTCTCCCAAACTGTTATGGGCAATATTTATTCCTCAACTACCATCACTATTTTAAAAAAAATTCTCATTCATGGCACGTGGGTGTCGCAGGCTGTGCCCATCCTTAATTACAGCTAAGAGTCAACCACATTGCTGTGGGTCTGGAGTCACATATAGGCCAGGCCAGGTAAGGACAGCAGTTTTAATTCCCTCAAGGACATTAGTGAACCAGGTTTTTTTTTTCTTCGAAAATCGACAATGGATTCATGGTCATCATTAGACTTTTTAATTCCAGATATTTTAAATTCCATCATCTGCTGTGGTGGGATTCGAACCCGGGTCCCCAGATCATTATTCTGGATCTCTGGATTACTAGTCCAGTGACAATACCACTCCACCACTGCCTCACTAAAAGCAGATAATCTGGTGACTATCATAACACAGTTTGTGGGAGTTTACAGTGCACATATTGTTTGTTTGCTGCATTTCCCACATTATTACAATGACTACACTTCAAAGGGGCTTCCTACGGTTGTGAAAGGTGCTATGTAAGTGCAAATCTTTCATCTAATGCAATCTGTCACCAGTTTAATCCTATAGATTGACAATTGTTGATGTGTGCCCTTTTTATAAGATTCTAGAGAGACTGAGGGCTGTAATGCCTTGCTGCTATTGGATCTCCATAGGGGATTAGGGGATCCCTTAAATCAGTGTTCTCTGATTCTCAACTGTTCACCAGTACAAACACTTTCTCCCTAGCCTGTCAAGACGTTTCATTATTGTGAACAGCTCAATCAAGTTTCCACCTTCACTTCTCTGAGGTGATCAGCCCCGGGTTTTCCAACCTATCCTCAGAACTGAAGTGTCTCATCCCTGGAATCATTCTCCAGAATCTTTTCTGCACCCTCTCTAATGCCTTCACGTCCTTCCTAAAAATTTGTGCCCAGAATTGGACACAACAGTGTATATTCAGTCGTGTCATAAACTTCCTTGTTTTTACACTCTGCAACAGGGTTGAATTTTCCCCAAAATAAGCAGTGTCACAGCGGGCAGGAAAAGTCTTCACCGTATTGTAGAACATGCAGTACAGAAGGAGGTCATATGGCCCATCGGGTCTGCACCGACCCACTTTAAGCACTCACTTCCACCCTACCCCCGTAAACCAATCACCCCTCCTAACCTTTTTGGACACTAAGGGAGAATTCAGAATATCCAATCCACCTAACCTGCACGTCTTTGGACTGTGGGAGGAAACCGGAGCACCCGAAGGAAACCCACGCAGACACGGGGAGAACGTGCCGACTCCGCACAGTGACCCAGCAGTGAATCGAACCTGGGACCCTGACGCTGTGAAGCCACAGTGCTAACCACTGTGCTACCGTGCTGCGTATCGTTTGGCTGATTGAAAATGAAATTGCAAGGGGAGCGTCCCAAGCTGTCACACTGGCGGGCGGGCTCTGATTGGTGCACCATTATTAAAGGCTGTTGCGATACAAAAATGTCAAAATAGAACCCCCCCCCCCCCCCCCCCCCCCCCCCACACACACACACACACACACACACATATCAACGGCACAACCCAGGCATTGCCCCATGGCACTGTCTGGGCATGACATTCTCCCCTCATTGCATTCATTCACCTGACCTCTGGTGGGTTCTGCTCGGCAGGTGCATGCAGCAGGGGACCTGTCGCAATTGGCACTCCGACATGAATGGATAATGTAAAGCGACAAGGAAATTTCCAGGCACAGAGGCCTGAAAGTTATATGTTAATCTATATTACTGGGCTTCACAATGTTGAACATTGGGATTTATGTTATATCACTGGTGGTGGCAGATCAATGACATCAAGTCCTTACGTCGTGGGAAACACGGTGGCGCAATGGTTAGCACTGCTGCCTCATGGTGCTGAGGACCCGGGTTTGGTTCCGGCTCTGGGTCACTGTCCGTGTGGAGTTTGCACATTCTCTCCGTGTCTGCGTGGGTCTCACCCCCACAGCCCAAAGATGTGCGGAGGAGATGGATTGGCCACGTTAAACTGCCCCTTAATTGGAAAAAAATAATTGGGTACTCTAAATTGTCTGCTCCTATTGCTGATCCAGCCGGGCAAAAACGGGAAGTGGAAAATTCCCCCCCATTTTTATAAAACCCAATGCACTGTATGTTTTATCATCAGCATTCTCAACCTGCTGCCATCTACAATGATTTATGCACATGTACCCCAGGCCCCGCTGCTCCTGAACCACTTTTGGCTTTAACGTTTTTGAGAATAGTTTATTGATGAGATGTAAAGAGTTCTGTAGCTTTTCCAGCAGGCCTGTGTTTAGCTTTATTTATTTATTTATGAGCGAGCCATCTACAATCACATTCCATTAGCGTTAATGCAGAGATAGAAAGTGCTTCAGTGCCAGCCCAGTGCCTCAAACGGCAGGAGAATAAATCATTTTAGACCAATATCCATTCTGCCTCTGTAGGTGACTCATTGATTATGCTATTAGCTTCATGCGCTGTATAATGTCAAGCTTAAACACTGCACATTCATTCTGATTGTTTCTCTTGCAGTAATATCAGCTTATTAGCCATGACACGAGAAGCATTCTGTTTCCCAGGCTCTTGCGCCCTATGTGAGTACTGTACCTTGTCAGCTGTGGAATTGTGTTTATTCATCAAGCGTCCTAAGCTGACAGGAACTCTCGCTGGAGCCTTGGCGCGCACACCGTCAGTCATTGTTTTACAGATTGTGACATAACCTTTATGGAGGAGGAAACCATTCTTCTGTGTTCTGTTGTTTGGTTTGTTGGTGCAAACAAGAAACAAGAGGTTTTTTAACCAGTGGAAGGTGGAATGTCATTCTTTTGGTGAGGGTTGAATTATGGAATCTCAAACATGTTTTTCTTTCAAATTGTAAGATTATAGTCTAGTAGCATCATGAAAGCACAATGTCTCATTGTTCTGCCACGAGTAGGCACAAACTTGAAGCCCTATTTTGCCTAGACCTTAGGAATGGGGTAAACTGGTTGGGGGGGGGGGGGGGGGGTGGAGCAGGAGATGAGAGTACTGGCAGAGTTGAGAGAAAGTGGGTGAATCACATGGAGAACTATTGAGGCTGTTTGCATTCTCACAATGAGCAGCTAGAGAGTGATATTCGAATAGGGTTTGGCAGATTATGTGACTTGTGGGAGTGCAGAACATTGCGTAATGCTTGTGCAGTAATGGGGCCTGGAATCCATAGA
The DNA here is from genome assembly GCF_047496885.1 of Scyliorhinus torazame. Lineage (NCBI taxonomy): Eukaryota > Metazoa > Chordata > Chondrichthyes > Carcharhiniformes > Scyliorhinidae > Scyliorhinus > Scyliorhinus torazame. The sequence goes on along the minus strand of NC_092713.1, from coordinate 200,635,922 downwards.
ATCTCTACAGAGCAAGAGGAGGACATTTGGCCCATAGGATCCCTCTGAAAGAGCACCCTACATTGGCCCACACCCTTGCCCTATTCCCATTCCTCCATCTAACCTGTGGACACCAAGGAGCAATTTGGCATGGCCAATCCACCTAAACTGCACATCGTAGGACTGTGGGAGGAAACTGGAGCACCCAGAGGAAGCCCACATAGACACAGGAAGAAATTTCAAACTTCACACACTACACACTCACCTAAGGCTGGAATCGAACCCAGGTCCCTGGGGCTGTGAGGCAGCAGTGCCCACCATTCTGCCACCCCTTATAACAAAAACGGTCAGATCCTTTAGCACTTCAATTACCTTATGGAGTAGAGGCTGAAAGGAGAAGACGTACTCATGTATTTACAGAGTGGACACAAGTGTCACTTTATCAACACACGTGTCATAATGTTCCTGCTGTATCGACGATCTCCATTGGAAAGCTAAGTCAGTAAATTCTCGAATGTCAGCAGCTTATTAGGGATAAATAATGAATGAAGAAACTGCACAAAAATTCAGATGTGAAATAGTGTGCCAAATGGGATTGAAATATGCAAACACTTCTCTTTATTTTCACTGTAGTCAACTGCTGAGAGAGGAAGGCAAAACCCATGCTGTGCACAGAGTTACAAACGACTCTTAAGTCCAGTGATCTCAGCATACTGAATCAATTCCATTCTGTCCTATTATACAGAATGCCTGATCTAAGCATAACAATTAACACAGAATGCCTGGGCCATAGAAGTAAATATTCCCCATTAGTTAACTTTTACCGGGTGCATTATATAGGCCCAGTTCAGTGCTCCCCACTGGAGAGAGCAGTATATTTTTGAGGTCTAATCAATTTTGTGTAGTTTATACAGATTTTTGTTGCCCATTTCAGGGACTTTTTTTTGGTTGTTGAGAAGGATTGCTAAGTAACTGATTTGGGTTCAAAGAAGTGCCAATAGGCCATTCATACCTGGAAGATACAAGAATGCCGAATCCAGAATTCAAGTGGTTTCCAATTAATGCATTTTCTGCCTGATTTGGTTCAAACAAAAGTTTCACAAGTGGATACAGCCCTTTTGTTCAGGCCCTTGCAGAGCCAGTGTATTTATTTTTTATTTGTTCATGAGTTGTGACAATTAAGGCCAGCACTTGATTAGACTGATAATTAGGAAATGATATGTTTCGGCTTGATGTGAGCCCACTACACTGCATACAAACATGGGTGCGTATGAAGAACCTGGAAGGTTCATGTTGTTTGCATAGAAAATGTTATATGCTGAAGACCTATTACTGCCCAGCTTCTTGCCTCAGTAAAGTTGGCATATATGAAGTGAGGGGAGAGAGATCTCTCAACATAATTTGAAGTGGTGTAAGTGAGGAAAATAGATTTCAAATGTTATTCTATTGCTCACTCTGGGAACGATTCTCCAATAAAATGACTAAGGGCGCGATTTTCTGATCTCGTTGCACTCTTGCACAAGCGAAATGAGTTCTGTGAATAACGGGAGAGGCAGAAAACGGGAACCGCGCCAGGCACCAAAGAGTTTGCGATGCAGCCGGCCTGCGAAATCGGAATCTCGCCGTAGCGTGGCGAGAAACCGATTCTCACCACTTGAGCCCTATTTCCATACAATTAACGGGAGCCACCCCTGATCCAATGGCCTCCCCAGCAGGTGGACACGCTGGCACCGGTCAGTACTCCTTTTTAAAAATGTGAACCTGGAGGACGGGCTTCTGTGGGGAGCTGAAGAGGTGAGTAGTCATCTTTGCTCACAGGCAAAGAGGCCGGGGGTGCTGGGCTTGCCACCTATGTGCTCAGCGGAGGGTAGGGGACCCTCGGCTGTGGGGGGTGGGGTGGGGGTGGGGGGGGGTGGGGGTGGGGGGGGGGGGGGGTCCCTCAGCTGGGGCAACCAGGGGGCAATCGGTCACGGCACCACCATGCTAATCCCTGGATTGTGTGTACCCATTCTGGGGGCAGTCCTTGTCTCTGCCCGCCTGCCCCATCGACTACCCATAACCCCCCACTGACTGCCAAAGCCTCTGGTTGTGCCCCTGAGGCTATTGCTAATAGAGTATTGGCAAACGTGGTTAAATGAGCACTTCACACAACCCAAGTGGATTCCCATGGGTGGGCGGGCCATGTAGCATATGGGAGTCATTGCTTAGCATCCCAATCAACAGGGATGCCTGGACACTGTGGGATGCAACACCACAGGCAGCAGCTAACATCCGAACACCCAGGGGTTGGGACACAGCTCTGGGGACATGTTCACGGCCGGAGGGTGGGTGAGTGCCACGGGGAGGAGACCAGCGCCTGGTCCAGGTGACATTACGAGCAAGTGTCTGGGTACGTGGTCTGGGGTCCGATGACGGGGGCCAGCTTTGCCCCGCTGTGCATGGGCAGGGCGTTTTGGGTGGCGGAAGAGGGGTATCAATGGGAGATGGAGGATCCTGGGATGGGAGCCACAGCTGTCTGCCAGTCTAACACCATCACCCAATGCTTTACAGATGATGAATGTTATGGCAGGGATTTTGCACCCAGAACTAGCCCTAGTGGTGCTGCTGGTAGCCCGGGGGCCAGACGCCAGAGATGGCAGTGGCAGCAGTGTCTGCAGATGCTTGAGGCAGCGGCCCATGTGCTGGATCCCACCCCACACCCTGAGGAGCCGGCTGCCCATCAGACCAGGGAGGGACCCAGAGGGGGAGTCCCGCGATGGCCTAGGGTGTACAGGCATCGCTGGTCATTTGAACAGATGGCAGACAGCATGTGCCGCAGGAGGCTCCGCCTCAACAAAGAGATGGTGTGGTCCCTGTGCCATGTACTTGCGGACTTGGCACCACATGGAGAAGGAGGACACCCACTCCCGGTGGCCATCAAGGTCACTGCAGCTCTAAACTTTTATGCCTCGGGATCATTCCAGGGCTTGAGCAGGGACCTCTGTGGCATCTCTCAGGCTACAGCCCACAGGTGCAGCCGACAGGTCACGGATGTCCTGTTTGCTTGGGTGGAAAACTACATCGTCTTTGACATGGACCAAGCCCAGCAAGATGTCAGGGCAACAGGTTTCTCTGCCATTACCGGGATGCCCCAGGTCCAAGAGGTCATTGATGCCACGTATGTTGCCCTGAGCTTATCGGGCCATCTGGGAGTGCCCTATGTTAACAGAAAGGGGTTCCACTCCCTGAACATACAGCTCATGTGTGACCACCAGATGAAGATAATGCACGTGTGTGCACGCTTCCTGGGGAGTGTCGACGACAGCTACATCCTGGGGCGGTCGGTCATCTCCGAGGAACATCCCAATGTGGTCGGCTGGCTCTTGGGGGATAAGTGGTACCCGCTCAGGACCTGGCTAATGGTGCCATTACGGAGGCAGGAGACTGAAGCGGAGACCCAGTATCACAAGGCCCATGCATCCACCCGCATGTCATTGAGCAGTGCATCGGTCTCCTCAAGATGTGGTTCCGATGCCTTGAACTCTCCAGTGGTGCACTCCAGTACATCGCCCAGAGGGTTGCCCGCTTTGTGATGGTCTGCTGTGCCCTCCGCAACCTCGCACAGCAACGGGGCAACGAGCGTTTGATTGGTGATGAGGGACATGAGGCCAATTCCGAGGAAGAGGACTAGAATGACGATGATGAGGGGACACCGGACCAGCAGGGGCTAGAGGACGAGACCAGAGAGGAACCGGAGACCAGCCAGAGGCTGCAGGACAGGTGGAAGTGTGAAGGGTCTGGCAAGCCCAGAGGTCTAGAGAGGCCTTCATACTCGCCCGATTCACTAAGGACATGGCCTGGTCCGTCACCCCCACTCCCATTTCCCACCCTCCCAGGGTTTGTGTCACATCACTCCAGAGTGCTGGGACTGTATCAGTACAGTCAGCGGGACACTGTCGAGGGCAGGGGGTTGTGATGGGAACCCGCAGAGAGCTAAGAGCCAGTGCTCCTCAATCTACACCAGAGTCTGGCTCTTGCCTGTCTGCTGAGTGCTCGCTCACAGCCATCACCTGCATGCAATGTGCCCGGGAGGGGAGATGCCTGGAGAGATGGGCCAAGGGTTCGGAGGTCAGCCGCATTGTGGAAGAAATGACAGATGTGTCATAGTGGTTGTGCTCAAGGGTGTCTATTGTGTGAAACAATTCCCCACTCTCCCGATGGTGACGCACCCCCTAACCCATCCACACCCCCTACCTCCCACCCTCCCTTCCGCCTGCCCTCCCTCTACCTCCCCTCCCCCGGTATCCTCAGTGATCCTCGTAGCTCTACCGCTACAAAGAACAAAGAAAAGTACAGCACAGGAAGAGGCCCTTTGGCCTTCCAAGTCTGCGCCGACCATGCTGCCCGTCTAAACTAAAATCTTCTACACTTCCGGGGTCCGTTTCCCTCTATTCCCATCCTATTCATGTATTTGTCAAGATAACCCTTAAACGCCACTATCGTCCCTGCTTCCACCACCTCCTCTGTCAGCGAGTTCCAGGCATCCACTACCCTCTGTGTAAAAAATTTGCCTCGTACATTTCCTCTAAACCTTACCCCTCGCACCTTAAACCTTACTTCTAGGTGTGTCCCCAGCATATCTGACATGGAGGCAGTCAACTGCTCACCACGTACTGTGGCCTTCGATGCCCTTGGTGGGTGCCCTCTGGAGGCCTGTCCATGTGCCGGCTGTGAGATGTGGCCTCATCAGAGCGGTGGAACTCGGGGGAGCCACCGTTACTCCTCTATGGGATGGGGTCTAGGTTGGCAGCTGGTTCCCCCTCCTCCCGCTCGGTACTTATAGGCCCCTGAGGTCCATCTTGCGACGGAGGGGCAGCTGGTTCGTGCCCTGGCTGCCCCAGGATCATTTGGCTCTTCCAGCCCTGGCAGTCCCCCTTGATCTGCACTATAGTGGCGACGCCCTCACCGATGCTCCACAGTGACTGGGCCATGCTCCTCAGCACCTTCGCAATGCCCACCTGCGACTTGGACAAGCTCCGCAGTGCCTCGGCCATGCCATCGTAGAGCAGAACATGTCCCACAGAACCTCAACAAGGTCAGCCTGGTATTGGGTTACACCCCCAGCGAGGCGAACTTACTGTCAAGACCCTTAGCCATGGCCGTTACCGACTGTGCGATGCCTTGGACACCTTCACTAATGGTGCGACGTCATGCACCAGGCTCTCCATTGCAGTCACCACCCTAGCAGTGTTGGCCTCGGTGCAACTCATTGCCGGCGACATCCCCTGTGCAGGTAGCCTCTGGGACTCCTGGGTGTGATGCTGATATCTCGCTTTGAATTTCCCGGCCGCACCCTAAGATCTCCAGGATGACCTCTCCCACAGGCTCAGCATCATTCCAGCTGGGTCCTGGGATCCAGCAGACCTCTAACTGCTGTCTCGCTTGGGGTTCCTGCCTCCATCTGAGGTGCATCAGCAGCTGTGTCGTACTCACCAGATTACGCCCCAGACGCCTGACTACCGAGGTGTGTCTATCTGCGCTAGTGCAGGGTAGGGATGACAACTGTGCTGCGACTATCATGGTGGCATCTTCAGAGCTCTCCTCTGAGTTGTTCTCCTGGGAGGCAGGGGAGGGGTCACTCAGGATGGGCTGGCACCATCGGCTGGAGGACCTGTGGGAGAATGGACATGTGGTCAGTGGGAGGGATGGGTCAGTCAGTAAGGCAATAACAGCTCACATTTGGCAGGTCCCCCGAGTTACGGTGGAGTTCGGTGGTTCCTCACTTCTGCGGCGTCTGCCAGCCTCTGTGTTGGTGACCGCTCTGTTCTTGGCCACCCCAGTCACCTCCAGGGCCCGCTCCTCGAAGGAGGTGAGGATTCTTATGTCCAACACACCCTTGCCAGTTGAGGCCCTCTCCCAACGATTGTGGGTGAGCTTTCGCTGAGAAGAGACGGGGTGGGCATCTTTAGCCACACACGTGGTTCACAGTAGTGGGAAGGGGGGGGGCGTGAACTAAGGGTTGGGGGGGTTGAAGGGAGGGGGTGGAGGAAGGGTTCAGGGGTCGCATAGAGAGTTGGGGTGGATGCTCGCGTGGGGACAGTAAGGTCTCAAGGAGGGTGGGCGGTTCGGGGCATTGGTGTCTACTTACTCACAATACCCAGTGTAGGTCGTTGACCTTTTTCCAGCACTGGAGGCCAGTTCTCCTAATCACATTGCCGGCGCTCATAGCTGCTGCCACCTCGTCCCAGGCAGCATTGGCTGCCCTGTGGCTGACCATCCGGGACCCTCGGGGGAAGACAACACCCCTCCTGGCCCCCACTGCATCTAGGAGCCTCCCCAGATCTGCATCCCCGAATCTTGGGGCTGGTCTCCTCAGTGCCATTGTTGTGAGCTGGCTGGTGTTAGCTGAGCAAGTGCTGCTAAAGTGCTGCTCTATTTGTTAGCGGGGGGGCTGACGAACGCAGTGCCGGCGAATCAGGTGGTAAGCCTTTATTTGCAGAGCGAATCCCATGGGGCCTTGTTAAGTGGACCAATTAACGTTGAATAGCGTTGCTGGCCTCACCAGGCCCAGCGCTGGGAAGCTTGCGGCAGTTCTGCAGTGGGAAACGAAAGTCACCAGCAAGAAGGCTCCTCAGAGATCAAAATGAGGTTGAGGGTCCCCCACATCTTCCACCAAAGGACAACGCAAACGAGAGGCAACCGCCCCCATCACTAAATGTCCTCATTCCCCCACCACTCAGGCATGAGGGTGACCAGGCCTCACACCCATCCAAGCTCGTGGGCATTGAGGCATCACCCTCCCCACCCACACTCCCCAAGTGAGCAAACCTTGCTAGGGGGCACTGAAGACCCTCCTCTTTAGGGTCCTCCCCTTTCCGACCCCCCCTTTCAGGCTCCCCCTTTCAGATCCCCATCCCTTCACCCCATCAGTGTTCATAACACCCTTTCATACCCCCTTGACCCCCCCACCCTTCAAACCCCCTCTTCTCTCCTCCTTTCGTGAGCCTTCCTCAGGCCCTGCCACTTCGTCGTGTCAACCTGGCACCCGGGCAGTGCCAACCTGTCACCTGGGCACTGCTCTGGTATCCTGGCAGTGTCAACCTGGCACTCCTGCAGTGCCAGGTTGCCACTGCCTATGCGCCGGGGCACTGCTCTGGCCTGTCCCGACCACATGGGGGCTCCATTGGCCTCCAAATCCCCTGGCGTTGATGGCACAGTGGAACAACGCTTAGCACGACTGTCTCACAGTGCCAGGGACCTGGATTTAATTCCGACCTTGGGTGACTGTGTGGAGTTTTCACATTCTCCTGTGACTGCATGGGTTTCCTCTGGATGCTCCCGTTTCCTCCCACAGTCCAAAGATGTGCAGGTTAGATGGATTGGCCATGCTAAATTTCCCCTTAGCATCCAAAAGGTTAGGTGGGGTTACAGGGATGGGGAGTGGCCCTGAGGAGGGTGCTCTTTCGAAGGATTAGTGCAGACCTGCTGGGCCAAATGGACTGCTTCCGCACTGTAGGGATTCTATGATCACATCTGGTTTCCAGAAAGTACGAATTCGCACCGGTGTGAAGCCTGGCCGGTGACTACCTGTAGTCGGGTGGAGAATGCAGTCTCAAATCGGGCAGCACGGTGGCGCAGTGGGTTAGCCCTGCTGCCTCATGCTGCCGAGGCCCCAGGTTCGATCCTGGCTCTGGCTCACTGTCCGTGTGGAGTTTGCACATTCTCCCCGTGTTTGCGTTGGTTTTGCCCCCACAACCCAAAAATATGCATTGTAGGTCGATTGGCCACGCTAAATTGCCCTTTAATTGGAAAATAATAATTGGGTGCTCTAAATTTTTTTTTTATGTTAAAAAAATGGACTGCATATTTAAATGAGCTTAATGGCTTGGCACCGTGTTGGGCAAAATCTGTATTGGGCCTCTCCCGCTATGCACCTGGTGCAATGTATTTTTCAAACTTTCTGGACAACCTGGACTAAATGCCAGATTGTTGGATCAAGGTAATGCCAAGATTGAACAGTAAATATCAACTGACATGCAAATACACCTCTTGGGTTGTTGGCACATTTTCAGGACAGTGTACAAAGACACTCTTCCAAACTTTTGTAATGCAGGAGGGTGGAAAGGTTAAACAATCTTCGCCCGAGGCACTGGCTATACCACTTGTTAATTCCACTCTGCACATTGGAGTTATCCAGGGTGGCTGGCATTTCCTGCCCCTCAGGAAGTGACTGCGACTGTGTGTCGTTCCTCACCTTTTACCCTAGACAAAGGCTCAAATTAGAAATCATTAGCAAGAAACTATGCCCTGCCACTCCATGGCTGCAATTCCCTATTGTTTTTATGCAAACCGGAATTGTTTTCCTTTTGATTTCCAATTTGCTTAAATTTATAAAAACATCTCTTCTGCTGAGTGAACCTATGAGAGAGTATACCTGAAGATTTAGTGTCCTCAGCAATAGAGACAATTTCCTTTATCTAATCTGATGCAAAGATTTGAGCAAACTCAAATTTGGACACGACTTGAATCAGCCTGAACTACACGATCACCATAGTAACTGTTTAGGATGTTGGAAGATATCGCAATTGTGCTGTTCCTCATTTTCTTCACGGGATAATTTCAGATACACATTGAGGATCACTGACTAATCCCGCCTTGTAAACTGGTATGTATTGAATAAATACTTTGTGCTTGGCAACTATTATCATGTAACCAATTAGGCCCACTGCCCTAATTAGGTCCAGTTCCATGTGGCCTCAGGTAACCATGGCAATGAATGGGCATGAAAGAGATGGATTAGCTACAGAAAATGAGCTTCTTGTTTTCCTGATACAGAGGAAAATGTCCGTGCTTATGGTGTTAGTGGTAACGACATGTTTAATTAAGAAATGCCACCACAATTACATCATTATCTATTGTGGCTTAGAGCCCTTGTAACATTTAAGAGGAACTTGTCTGAATCCTGTCGCCTTTCAATAAAGTGACAGCAGAAATTCTACATCCAATTTATTCTGTTGATTGGACGTTGCGTGTAGGCTGGCAGCACAATCTCGCTCGGAAGTGTGTATTAGTTCTGTTTGAAACTTACTGGCAGTCAGTACATTGACGCATCAGCATGCTGTACCAGGGAGCATTGGAATATAAATGTGTTCCATTGATTCCCCCATACCCTGAGTTCCAACTCTCAGTCTTCGTACCATGGCAAGAGTCATTCCATCAGGGCAAGATGTCAAAAGGAGATCAAGGGCAGAGCTGCTGCTTTGGACACAATTCGGGAATTGCACCTGAAATGTGACCAGAATTGCATTGATTAGTTTAAGGTTCAGACTTCTGATGAAATTCATTTGCATAATCACAGAAGTACAATCTTCAACAAACTGACGTAATCATCGAATTTCTTTTTTCCTCTTAATGTATTCCTTGACATATTTAAGACTGGTAAATATTTAAGACTTGTGCAGTTTTATTAATACAGCAGAATAGGGGTTTATCAAAAAAATAGTCATTTTAATAAATGCCTACTGCTCCGTCAATAAGTAATGTAAAATAAAACCACTGAAAATGACTTTAAAAATTATACTGGACTGTTTTAATAGATTTATTTGTGTATTATTGTCCCTTTCTTAGTGAATTCAATATCTTTGTGATACAGAATCTTACAAAATATACCCACAATTGCCTGTGCACCTATGAAAATGAGTACAATTTTCAGAACCTTTGGCAGAATCTCACAGTTTTGACTAGGGGACAATGCCATGAGTCTCATTGTATAGGGGACATGATCCAGGAAAATTGTATCTAAAAAGGTGGAAACCACAAAGTAAGTGGTGTTTCTTCTCAGGATGTGAGCAAGACCAGGATATAAAGTCCATCTCTAGTTCCTCTTGAGAATGTGGTGGTGACAGTCCGCCATCTTGAATTACTGGAGTCCTTGTGGTGTAGGTGCACTAATGTTTTTGCTGTGGCAGTTTGCTCGGCTATTTCAGGGCAGTTAAGAGTCGACCACACTGCTGTGAATATGTAGCCACAGGTCGGTCAGACCAGCTAAAGTTGGCTAATTTCCTTCCCTGACGGGTATTAATGAGCCAGATAAGCTTCACGATTATTAGTGAGATGAGTGTTTTATTCCAGATTTATTAATTAATTGAATTTAAACTCCCCCGGCTGCTGGGGCGGGATTTGAACCCATGGGTGAAATTCTCCCATGCCCCTGCTGGCCAGTTCAATGGCGGGGGAGGGAGAATTTGGTGGCTGGCCGAAAATAGGTTTTACGCCCGCGTAGATTTCCTACGGGATCTTCCGCTGTTGTCCGGTGTAGCGGATCAGGAAACTCACTGGGGGCCAGTGTAAACCTGTAAACCTCATTTGCATCCCACGAATGGGACTTGTTTTGCACTAGCATGTTTTCCTGCTGGCACTGCAGAGAATCGGGGGTGGGGGGACCATGGATTGTGCTATTACCCACATAGACAAGCATAAGCCTTACCCTCGTGTTTCTTCAAAGGAGGAAGAGGAAGGTCTGTTAACTCGCACACTGTTCTACTCAAGTAGATTCACAATGCCATTGTAAGGAGGTTTGAATGAGGGGAATGGAGTATTGGAGGTGGATGTCCATCTCCCTTTTAACACCCCCTTTTTCAACCATTGATGCGTAGTAATCAAGAAGTGGGAACAGTAGAAAAAAAATGTTAAAATGGAACCTGGACCTCAACAAGAAGTAAAATAAACCGAAGGGACAATACTAATGAAAAATAATCTGAGGAAAATGGGAGTGTACCTCAGAAATAGAGAACTCGTTAAAGTAACAACTACAGGTATTTGCATTTATATAGCTCTAGTAATATAGGATAATATCCCATAGAGTTTTTTAATCAGCTGAATGGTCATGAAGGTTGGGAGGTATTGCTCTGTTTCTCTGGTTCTAAATATGGCGGTCAATATGGTCACCTTCCTTAATCCTAATTATGTTTGCTTTAAAGTCACCAGGTATCTCTCGATACCGCCACAAGGTTCAAACCCGAATACTGATCAAAGAGCCAATACACCAGTTAGTTAGTTCAAAGTCAATACTATTTATTTACACACACAGTAATATCTACTCATGCACAAAGTACTACAAACTAAACTATCTCTAACGGTAACGCCTATACTTAGCTTTGGGTGTCCACTCAGTCAGAGGAACAATGGCCGTTGTTCGGATCTGAGGTTGCTGGGTTCGAAGTGGTACGGGAGAACCGCTAAGGTCATCTGTCTGGTAGCGAGCGTTGACCTTGGACTTACTTGCTTCTGGTGGACGGGTCTCTCCGCTTTGAGAGCCAACTCCAAGAGAGCGAATCTCTCGTGGGGGTTCCTTCTTATACTTGGAGGGGCTTCGCGCACTTTTAGGCGGGCCTTAAACTTTGTCCCAATTAATTGGGCCGCATCTTGATCACTGGTATTGATCTTGACTAATAAAGGGGTGGGTGCCCTGATGGCTGGGTGTGTCTTAGGTGGCCGTTGGTCTTGCTTTGTTTGCGCTTTCGGTTTGGGGAATTGGCGGCGGGATGTCTGGAGCTGTGCCGGTTGCTTGAGCGTCTTTCCTTTGTTCCCGGAGATGGGCCATCAATATGTTAATTGACCTACAGTTTCAGTCCCATCTGGGAGCTGCCTTCCCAATACGCATACAGGTTCTGTGCCTGCTTGCTTTCCTAACATTGTCCATAGTTCCCTACATTCATTGCGAGCATCCATTTTGTATTTTGGAAGTGGCCATCCCAGATGGCTACACTCCCTCCTTGTGATCCTCAACACGAAGCGTGAAAGATCAAATTACTGCATCTTCTACGTTCTCCTCCTAAGACGGGCACCCATACGCAAGGATAGGCCCTACGCTACTCTGTCCTATGGATTGGAGCTTTTACCTAAATTACTTTATGTACACACATCATTATAAAATTCTACGGGACGCTATGACATTCAGGCATGCATTAGAAAATTTAAAAAAATGGAACCTCTAACTGTCCTTAATTAAACTATCCTTAATCATGAAAAACATGTACAACATTTTAAACTATACAGTAGCAGCAACACATGTCTCTCTGGCTTGGCAGTCAAGCACAGAGTTTTCCATTTCTTTTATTAGAAGAAACAAACACAAAAAAACTGATGCACTTTAATTCACTTAAAGGGGGTGGGGGGTTTGTTGAAGTCCAAAAATAGGGGATCTGAATGTGTATACCAGAATGCGGGAGGCTTTCCTCCGCCACTTCCTCAGCCTTAGTGCCTGAACGACACTGCAGAGTATTGCAAGTACTAATAGTGCTTCTACAACCTAGGACAGGTAATACCAAGTAATGAACTTGTCACACCAGGTTGGTTTATCGGTTGCTATCTTGGGGTACAGTGATGGCAGGGATGGGAAACATTCACGGCCTGTGTGGTAGGGGTCAGGGGGGTCGCGTCCGCGCACAACTGTCGGGATCCCGCGAAGATCCAAATGTAGATCATGATGTTTGCCTTCATGTTCTTTTCTTTCTTCCGTCGTCTTCCTGAAGCTTCTGTGGTTGCGGATTTCTGTGAACACGAGCATAATTCCTGTTATTATCTTGTTTAAGATCTCGTATGTCTGGCTGTCTGTCCGTTTATTGCCAATTACCCATTATAATTGGTCACCATCTGTGACTCCCTCATTTTTTTAAAACCAAATATTTTTGGACAAGACATCCGAGAAGAAAATATTGTCACAGCGCGAGCAGTCTCGCAGCCTGTGTGGGCGATGCAGTGAATGTACCATCCCAGTGTTTGAGGATGTAAATAGCATATGGAAACTTGGTCCCAATTGGGCCGTATCTTGATCACTTGTATTGATCTTGACCAATAAAGGGGTGGGTGCCCTGATGGCTGGGTGTGTCTTAGGTGGCCGTTGGCCTGGCTTTGTTTGCGCTTTCGGTTTGGGGAACTGGCGCCGGGATGTCTGGAGCTGTGCCGGTTGCTTGAGCGTCTTTCCTTTGTTCCCGGAGATGGGCCATCAATATGTTAATTGACCTGCAGTTTCAGTCCCGTCTGGGAGCTGCCTTCCCAATATGCATAGAAAAAGATTGGCTAAAGCTGGACTCGACACGGGTGCATTTAAAGGTGGAAGTAAACAATCTTTGCATTGGATAGAATGCAGATTTGCAACTTCAGCTTCGGGCCCATTAGGATACAAACGTTGGAAGTGGGCTGATTGAACCTGAGACATTGGCTGGGGACTGTCTGTCTTCGATAGCCAAGCCGTTGGCTTCAGTTTTCAAAATATTTAATGAAAGGAATTTATGGCTCAACCAGCCCAGTGTGTCAGGCAAACGTATGCTTCGAGAGGGGTGGTGGAGAGGTAGAGCTGGGTGTTATCAGCAGATAATTGGAACCTGACTACATGTCTTTGGTTGATTTCACTGAAGGGCAGCACTTAGTTGAAGAGGAGGTGGCCAGGCGTGAATCCTTTGGGGAATGTGAACCTCTGATGTAGATAGGGTGGAAGCTACCCGTACTGTGAAAAGAGAAAGTTATGATTGCCATCTGTATAGTTTTGGATTAAAGCAGTATAGATTTGCGAGTGGGCTGTGCAGATGTTATTCAGACCTAAACTGGATATCCAAAGTCCAGTTTTTAAGATAGAGCTTTTGCTTTTTCTTGTTTCTGCACATGGAGGCTTTAATCATTAAGGGTTTGATGAAATTTTATCAGGAACCATAAAAAAACACCAGAGACGGCTGCTTATTTCCGTTGTGTCCCATGTGCACCAATTTATGGGGTGCAATGGAGTGGGAACTTTGGTAGGAGTCCATTCGCTCCGACCTCTGCCAAGCTCGTGTTGTGTGTCGGTTTCTGGTTGCAAAATAATTGGAGGCAGGTGGGAGTTTTACAGTGATATAATTGGGGAGGGTGATGCAATTTAGTCCTGCAATATTTTGACTTTTCCAATGCCTTCCCGAGCAGTCTTCCATCCTCTAGCTTCCATAAACATCAGGTGGAACAGCATTCTGCTGGCCATATCCTATCCTACATTAAGAACTGCTCAAACCCCCTCTCCAACAGCACCCCCCCCCCCAGTTCCCCATAAGTCCTAAATTGAAATTCTATTTGTGCCTAAATACCTTGTCCTTCTTTCCATATTCATAACCTCATCCAGGTCTGTACTCTGTCTGTCTGACTCTGACCTCTTGTGCAACTTCCTTCACCCTACCATTAGCTGTCATGTAATAGTGTACAATAGCTACAGTATGTCCTATCTACAGGGTGCACTGTGGGAACTATAGAGAGCTAATGACATAGTGATAACATCATTTAAGGGCAGCACGGTAGCACAGTGGTCAGCACAGTTGCTTCACAGCTCCAGGATTCCGGGTTCAATTCCCGGCTTGGGTCACTGTCTGTGCAGAGTCTGCACGTTCTCCCCGTGTCTGCGTGGGTTTCTTCCGGGTACTCCAGGTTCCTCCCACAGTCCAAAGATGTGCAGGGTAGGTGGATAGGCCATAATAAATTGCCCTTAGTGTCCAAAAAGGTTAGGTGTGGTTACTGGGTTACGGGGATAGGGTGGAGGCGTGGGCTGAAGTAGGGTGCTCTTTCCAGTGGCCAGTGCAGACTCGATGGGCTGAATGGCCTCCTTCTGCACTGTAAATTCTATGATTCTATGATCACTGGACTTGTAATCCAGAGGCCAGGCTAATGCTCTGTGGGCACGGGTTGAAATCCCACCATGACAGCTGGTGGAATTAAAATACAATTGATAAATCTGGAATAAAAAGCTAGTTTCAGTAATGATGAACCATGAAACTATTATCGATTGTTGTAAAAACCTGTCTGATTCGCCAATGTCCTACAGGGAAATAAATCCTCATCCGGTCTGGCTAACATGTAACTCTGGATCCCAAAGCAATGCAGTTAACGCTTAACTGCCCTCTAGAATGCCTAAGCAAGTGTCTCAGTTCAAGGGCAATTAGCGCTGGGCAACAAATGCTGACCATACCAGTAATGCCCACAATCCTGTGAAAGAATAAAGAAAAATATAGCCAAAGCTTCTTCAACATTACTTCCCAAATCCAAGAGATCTACCACCTAGAAGGCCAAGGGCAGCAGGTGCATGGAAACGGTATCATCTCTAAGTTTCTCTCCAAGGCACATACCATGCCAACATATACTTATAACACTGTCCCTTGATCACCATTCATCAAAATCCTTATGTAACAGCATTGTGTGAGCAGCTTCAACACATGACTGCAGTGGTCCAAGGAGAATTGTACCATCTTTTCAAGGGAAAATAGGGATAGGCAATAATTATTGGCCAGCATGGCTGAAAATAAGGTAGTACAGTTGGTACGGTGTTTTGCTGGTACATTGCTCTCCACATATTTTGTATGAAGAGCTTCTGGGGGTGGAATTCCTGCACACTGATGGGTTGGTGAGACCAGGTGAGGTGCTGCCTCACACATAGGGAATGAAGATTGGAAGGCAAGTTCCTCCCCTTCCTTCCTCCCCACCCTGCCCCCTTTCTCATCACTTCCTGTTGGGCTGCCCTTGTTCAACTTCTAAAAGCTGACTGTATAATGTGAAATTTTTAATCATTTGAGGATTTATTTTTTTTGGAAAATATTTTATTGAGGCATTTATAATCTTAACAATTTTAAACATCAAATTTCAACTAAAACAAAAACACAATAATATAACCAACAAATCCTCCAGGCACAAACTCCAGCCAACATGGCTTACACATACAGTACCACCTTCCCCAATCACCCCTCCGTTGGTTCTTCTATCCTCACTCATCTCTCCCGTGCACCCCCCCACCCCCCCCCCCCCCCCCCCCACCCTGCTGACAGCTTAATTTTTCTCAAAGAAGTCGATGAACAGCTGCCACCTCTGAGGAAACCCCTGCAATGAACCCCTCAAGGCGAATTTATTTTTTTTGAGTCTGAGAAACCCCGCCATGTCGCTAACCCACACCCCTGACCTTCGGGGGCTCCGAGTCCCTCCACCCTAATAAGATCCGTCTCCGGGCCACCAGGGATGCAAAGGCCAGGATGCCGGCCTCTCTCATTCCCTGGGCTCCCGGGTCTTCCGGCCCACTGAAGATCGCCGCCTCTGGATTCGGCACCACCCTCACTTGTAAGACCTTGACATGATGTCAGAAAACCCTTGCCAGAAACCCCTCAGCCTCGGACATGCCGAAAACATATGGACATGATAAGCAGGACCCCCCGCAAAGTGCCCACACCTGTCCCCCACC